>NC_080185.1:41529886-41829886 GCF_950295315.1 Erinaceus europaeus
CCCACGGCCCACAGCCCACGGCCCACGCCCCAAGCCACACACCACACGCACCCGCAGAGTTTGTGCTTTATTTAAAGACACACAGTCTGGAAGGACACTGGCTGGCTGGCTGGCTGTGCTTTCTGGCACAGAATGTGGAGCAGGCTCTGGGCCTTGGTGGCAGCCAGGTCACGGAATCCTCCCTCTGTAGGGAGGGGCCATAGCAGCCCCGTTGCCAGTATAGTACCAGGAACTGGCTAGGGCAGCCAGGCAGCATGGAGGCAGAGGGGTTGGAAACACGGGCCCAGCAGCAAAGGGGGCCATGGGAGGAAGGAAGAGGGGCTGCCCTGCAGGAGGCAACACAGGAGGGTAGGGAGGGAGGCCTGGAGGGTTGGCCTGAGGTGGGTAGAGGGGAGGATAGGGAGGAAGGAAGGGCGGGGGGAAGCCAGCAGCATTGCGAGGAGGAACTGGAGCAGCCACTGGAGCATGGCCCACAGGAGGGCCCTGAGCGCCCACATGAGGAGGGCCCTGAGGAGCAAAAGGAGCCTGGAAGGGAGGATGGAAACAAGGAGCCACCAGAAAGAAGAAATCCTGCTCTTTCCAATGAGATGGGTCATTCTAACGGACTATTATTCTAAGCGAAATTAGGCAGAGAGGCATAAAAGGAAAAAGAATGCTGGCAGCACCATGGACAGCACTACAGCTAGCCCCAGGGGTGATACAATGCTGTGCAGTTTCTCTCGCACTCTCTCCCCATCTCTCCCCTTCCATCCTGTTTCACTCAAAGAATGGGAAATGGACCTCGGGAAGGCCGCTGAGCAGATGTACCACGCGGTACCACGCCTAATAAAAGTAAAATAATAAATAGAATTCTGTGAGATAGTCTCTGGTAGCAAAGATGCTAATGGTTACAATTGCCTGTTTTTGCAATTCGAAAAGTGAGGTTCAGTGAGACATCCAGTTTTGCTTAGGGTCATCTCACACTGGTACCCGAGGAGGAAGCTGAGGTCCACGGGAGGGGGCGGCATCGGAGAGGGTCCCCACAGGCTTGGAGTGGTCCTCGGACGGGGGTACAGTGAGCTGGGAGCGGGGCCATGGGCAGAGGCCAAGAGGCTGTGGGACACGCACAAGCAGAGAAAGGAGGGGCGCCTGTGGACCGGATGGTCGCTCAGGTCCTGCTTCCATAGCATGAGACCCGCCATCTGCCACACCTGTCACCCGCTAGCTCAAGGTGACCCGCCTGGATGTAGCAGGGGGTCAGACCTTGCACGGCTCCACTACTCTGGCAGGTCTTTCCTCGCCCCTTATTTTCTTCTAGATTGAGACTGGAAGAGAGGCCCCGGGTTTAATGCACTGCACTACCAGAAGTCAGAGTTGAGTGCTCTCATCTCTTTCTCTATTTATCTCGTAAAACGGAAAACAAATAAACAAAACTACATAAATAAATAAGTTGATAAAGAGAGCCTAGAACCTTACCCTGATCAGCAATCTGTTTTCTATCTGTATTCTATGAGAGAGAAAAGGAGAGGGGGAGAGAGCATGAGGGCGAGAGAGAGAGATGGAGAGGAGAGAGACGGCAGCACCTCTGCACGCCTCAAGAAGCTTCCCTCCTGTGCCAGGGCACCGAAGCGCTCCCTTGTGGTGACCTGGGTCCTTGAACGTAGGTCCTCCAGCGCCCCGGCCATGCTCCATCTCGCGCCTCCCTGAGGCCCCCCCCCCCCGCCCCCTCCCGACCACCGCGGGCCATGCGCTGTCTCGCGCCTCCCTGAGGCCCCCCCCGCCCCCTCCCGAACACTGCCGTTGCAGGGGCTGCGCATGCGCAGTGAGGCCCTAGCCCCAGCCGCGTTCGACGCCTGAGGGCAGAGGCCGCCATGGCTCAGGCCCCGTCGCCCGGCGGCCCCGGGACCCGGCGCTTAAGCTTCTGGGGCCCCCCGACCCAGCGCCAGACCGACACTCCGACCGCCCTCCCGATGTCCTTGCCGACCACCTTCCCCTCGGTGGCCTCGAGGACGGTCGAGATGTCCCAGGGCCCGGAGCCGCCTCCGCCAGACCGCCCGCCGGGCCTAGGCCGCGACCACCAGCCGGACGGCGCTGGGGAGCCAGGCGCCCACACACGTGGTGGGGTCACCGCGGACATCGACCAGGAGCCCGAGCCCGATCCCGAGCCCGAGCCCGATCCCGAGCCGGAGCCGGAGCCGGAGCCGGAGCCGGAGCCGGAGCCGGAGCCGGAGCTGGAGCCGGAGCTGCTGGAGCAGCCGGGGCGTCGTCAGGGTCAGAGCACACGGCCTCTGCCTGCCTCCTCCGGGAAGCCCGCTGTCGAGCACACGACGCTGTGCTCCGGGGCTGCCTGAGCACCCTCCTCTGCCCTTCGCTCCCCCTCATCAGACCCGTCCCCTCTCTCCTCCCCCTCGTCCTACCCTACCCGTCCCCTCTCTCCTCCCCCTCGTCAGACCCGTCCCCTCTCTCCTCCCCCTCGTCAGACCCGTCCCCTCTCTCCTCCCCCTCGTCCTACCCTACCCGTCCCCTCTCTCCTCCCCCTTGTCCTACCCTACCCGTCCCCTCTCTCCTCCCCCTTGTCCTACCCTACCCGTTCCCTCTCTCCTCCCCCTCGTCAGACCCGTCCCTTCTCTCCTCCCCCTCGTCAGACCCGTCCCTTCTCTCCTCCCCCTCGTCAGACCCGTCCCCTCTCTCCTCCCCCTTGTCCTACCCTACCCGTCCCCTCTCTCCTCCCCCTTGTCCTACCCTACCCGTCCCCTCTCTCCTCCTCCTCTTCCCAGTGCCCTCTGCTAACTCTTCCCTCGCGTCCTCCTCCCCCCTCTCCTCCTCCTCCTCCCCCCTCCTCCTCCTCCCCCCCTCTCTTCTGCCCCCCACCCCGTCTCCTCACTGTCTGTCGCCCCCTACTGTTTTTCCTCCTCCTCCTCCTCGTCCTCCTCCTCCTCCTCCTCCTCCTCCTCCTCCTCCTCCTCCGTGGCCCAGAAGGTGCCCCCTCCTCCCGTCACCCTCCCGGTCCTCCGGGATTCCGGCCCAGACCACACTCACCTCCTCTTTCTCTTGTATCTCTTCCTCCTCTCCCTCAGCCCCCTCCTCCTCCACACAGTCTTCTTTGGACTCCTAACTCTCCTCCTCGTCGTCGTACTCCTCCCTCTGCTCTTCCTCCCCCTCTTCCAGTCCCCCTTCCTCTTCCTCTCCCTCCTCCCTCCTCCCCCCTCTCTTCCTCTTGTTCTTCCTCTTCCCTTTGCTCCTCCCTTTCCTCCTCCATCTCTCTCCCTACCTCCACATCGCCATCCATCTCCCATTCTTTCTTTCCTCACAGTCCTCCTGCTCCTCCTTACCCGCCATTTCTCCTCCTCTCACCTTACTCCTTCTTCCCCTCCTCTTCCCCACAATCCTGCTGACTGTGCCCTCCTCTTTCCACTCCTGCTCCCCCTCCGCCCCCTCCTCCTCTTCCTCCCTCTCCCCCGACTTATACTCTAGGCTTCCCGCCCATATGGCCCCCAACTCCACGTCGTCCCTGTGTTCCTCCCCCCCAGTAGTCCCTGTCCTCCACGTGATCCTCCTCTTCTTCCCCCCTCCTCCCACCCAGACCACACTCGCCTCCTCTTTCTCTTTCATCTCTTCCTCCTCTCCCTCAGCCGCCACCACCACCTCCTCCTCCTCCTCCTCCTCCTCCTCCTCCTCCACGCAGTCTTCTTCGAGCTCTCACGCTTCTCTCCTTCTCCCCGTCGTCCCCTCCTCGTCACCGTCATGGTCGTCCCCCATCCCCACACATCCCTCTCTGACTGTGCTCCTCTGCAGGCTCCCGGGACTATGAGGAAGAAGACGGAGGAGGAGGAGGAGGCAGCGGTGGCAGCAGCAGCAGCCAGGAAGGCCAGGAGGGCCTGCCGGAGGAAGAGGAAGAGGAGGAAGAGGAGGAGGAGGAGGAGGAGGAAGAAGAGGAGCGGGAGGAGGAGGAGGAGGAGCAACCGGAGCAGGAGGAGGGGCAGGAGGGGTGCGACAGGCCACCCAGTCAGGGCCCAGCATCAGAGGAGCAGGCCGAGGGGCCCCGCCGTCCCAACTTCAACGCCCAGCAGCTGGAGGAGCTGGAGCGCATTTTCCAGCACAACCACTACCCCAGCTCTATGCTGCGGTGAGCACCCCGAGCCCCACCGCAAGTCGGGGAGGGGGCGCCCCGGGCTCCCCACACACAGCCCCGGGGGCCGACCCACCAGCACAAGCCGGGTCTCTGCACCGCGGTGACCGCAGAGGGGCCAGCGTGTCCTGCAGCCCCGCCTCGGGCCTTCAGGGCCACGTGTGGGCTCCGTCCATGTCTGTGAAAACGAGCTTCCGGGCCCCGGAGGGAGGAGGCTCAGGGCGGGGCCGCTGACCTCTGAACAGGGCCCTGGGCTGGGCCCCTCCGTGCCCACAGGTGCGGCTCGGGAGATGGGGGGCATCTGGGGGGTGGGGGGTGGGGGGCCACTGTGCTGCCTCTCCCATAGTCATGTCATGAAAGCTGGCCAGGGAGGTGGGTCAGCCGCCGAGCTCCAGACCCCAGTGTGAAATTGAAAGGGAGAACTTTCTGTGGGAGCCAGACCTGGGGCCTCGTGCGAGCTGGTGCAGGCCTGGGTCTCGCCAACTTTCCATCTCTGCCCATCCGTGCGTGCGTAGGGGGTTCTATCGACATCGTTATCACTAGTGTTTGTTTGCTTTCGGCCTCACGCGGTGGTAACGACTCACGTGGGGGTGGGAACGTGGAAGGAGTGAAGACAGTGTGAGGTGCGCACTGTGTGTTTCCATTCAGACACAGACCACATGACCAATGTGCCCCCCTCTCCCCGCCTCCCCATTTCTCCACAGATGGGACCTCTCGAGACGCATGGAAGTGTCTATCTCCAAAGTGACGGTCAGTGAGTCTGGCCGGACAGGAGGTGCCTGTCCAGCCCCCCACCCCCAACCTCACCCCCAGGGCTGTGTCAGGGCTGCTCTGTCCCTGCGGCCTCAACCACTATCTCTGCTGTCTTTCCTCGTCTGGGAAGCATGCCTGCAGCTGGAGGGCCTCTGGAGCCCAGTGCGGCCACACCTCTGTGCCCTTCAGTCTTCTCTGGCTCCGTCCAAGTCTGTCTGCCTGTCTGTCTTCAGAGGGGTCCAGGCATTCGTGGAGTCATGTGGGGACTCTGTCTTGACTGGCAATTCTTGCAACTGGGGCTCCGAGGGGCCGGGGTGAATGCGGGCTCAGTGGACGCAGAGGCCAGCTGAGGTTCCTCCACTGTGACTCGGACCCGCAGGGGAGGAGGTGCCCCGGCAGCAAACAGCAGAGCAGGAGCCCGGCTGTGTGGAGCCCAGCCTGCGGGGGCGGTGGAGGAGCAGAGTCCCGGGGCGTGGCTGTCCTGCCCGTGTGCCCGTGTGCCCGTGTGCCCGTGTGCCCGTGTGCGTGTGTGCGTGTGCTAACGTGGAATCCAGAGCAGCAGACTGAGCACTGCTGGTGGGATTCTTTGATGTTCTGACTTGAGAACATGGCACGTGGTGGGCTGAGGTTTCTGGGGGCAGTGGGGGGCTGTCTGTCTGTGGAAACGTGTCGCAGAAGGTGAAGATCAAAGGCAGTAAGCCAACGGGAAGACACGTGTTCTGCTCCAGGTAGACAGCATGCCCGGGAAGAATGGTGCCTTTGCTTTCCTTTAAAAAGCAGACTGGGGCGGGGAAGGGGGTGGGGGGGGGTGGGGGCGGGGGCAGCGGTGGGTTGGGCGGTAGTGCAGCAGGTAAAGCTCAGGTGGCCCGAAGCACAAGGACCAGCGTCAGGATGTGGTTCGAGCCCCAGGCTCCCAGCTGCAGGGCGGTCGCTTCACGGGCGTGTGGCGAAGCAGGTCTGCAGGTGTCTATCTTTCTCTCCCCCTCTCTGTCTTCTCCTCCTCTCTCCATTTCTCTCAGTCCCGTCCAACAACAACGACGGCAATAATAGAAATGATAGTAAGAACCAGGATAAAGCACGAGGGCAACAGTAAGGAAAACAAAAGGGAAACAGTAGCCTCCAGGAGCAGTGCAGGATTCCTAGTGCAGGCACGGAGCTCCTGCGATCGTCTGCGATTGTGGAGGCAAAAGACAAAAACAGGCAAACCGACAAACCCCCGGAGACTGATTGATTCCTTAGACTAAGAGATGAGGTGTGGGAGAGTGGGTGAGAGAGAGAGAGAGAGAGAGGGAGGGAGGGAGAGAGAGAGAGGGAGAGGGAGAGGGAGAGGGAGAGGGAGAGGGAGAGGGAGAGGGAGAGGGAGAGAGAGAGAGAGAGAGAGAGAGAGAGCGCGAGAGAGCCCGGCAGAGCTTCATTCCGGCACAGGCGATGCAGGGGATTGAACCCAGCTTCTGCTGCGCGGAGGTACAGTGCTCCGGCCAGCGCCCTGGCTCCAGGGGCACTCACTGCACAGCCTAGAGTGTCCACAGGCCCGGGAGGACGGCGCCAAGTCCCCGGAGAGCCAGCCGTCAGAGGTGCGGGGTGCACTCTCCTGGCAGTGCCTGACACCCGAGGCTGGTCTTCTCCCTGGCCAGGGTGCCATCAGGAAGGGGTGCTGTGTGAAGGGTGATGGTGGTCCCTGCGGGTGCTCACAGTTGGAACCACAACTGGCGTCTGGGGCAGCAGCTCAGCCAGTGAAGGCCATGGCGTTCATGCCTGCGACCCACAGGCTCCGCCCCGGCACCAGCTGATGCCACGGGCCAGCAGTTCTCTGATGTTCTGCACCCTCTTTGATCTTTTTTTTTTTTTTTTCTTCTGAGTTTCTTTACTGGAAGATTAATGGTTCACAGGGAGCAGGAAAATACAGTCGTTTCTACGTGGGTAACATTTCTCTCCATTTTTCACATAACAATTCAACTCTCGCTAGGTTGTTCTCTGCCGTCACATTCGTTCCAGGACCTGAAGCCTCCACCCCCGCCCGATTCCTGTATTATTATCTTTATTTGTTACGGGGTAGACACAGCCAGAAATCAAGAGAGAAGGGGATGACAGAGAGAGATGGGGGGCCAGGTGGTGGCACATCTGGATGAGCACATATTTTACAGTGTGCAAGGACCTGGGTTCTAGCCCCCAGTCCCCATCTGCAGGTGGAAGGCTTGGCAAGTGGTGAAACACTGTTGCATGTCTCTCTGTCTCTCTCTACTCCTCTCTCTCTCTTCCCCCCCCCCCTTCATTTCTGGTTGTCTCAATGCAATAAATAAATAAAAATAATGAGGGGGGGGGAGAGAGACCTGCAGCACTGCCTCACCACTCTCAAAAGTGTCCCCCTGCAGGTGGCCACTGGGGGCAAAAACCCAGGTCCTGGCGCATTGTAACATGTGCACTCAACCAGGTGCACCACCACCCGGCCCCTCTTCTTTGAGTCTCTCCCACAGCAAGAGCTCCTTAAAGTCTAGCCGTAGTGGTCCATTTTCTCAGGCAGTGAAAGCTAATAAGCCATTGTTGGCGCACAAAGCTTTGAAGGAGATGAAGACAGAAAAGGAGAGAAAACGGAGAGGAAACCAGACATGAGAGGACAAGAGAGAGCAGGCAGAGCGGAGTGCCGGGGTGGGGGCGACTGGCAGCTCTGCAGGCCTGGTGTGTGTGTGTGTGTGTGTGTGTGTGTGTGTGTGTGTGTGTGTGTGTGTGTGTGTTTGGGGGGCGGGGGGGGGGTTGGGGGAGTGGATACTCGAGGGGAGGGGAGCACCTGGCCAGTGTCACTGAGGGGCCTGCTGGTCTGAGGCATCAGCTGGTGCCAGGGACGGAGCCGGTAGGTCTCAGGCTTGAACACCAGCACCTTCCCTGGCTGAGCTGCAGCCCCGGACGCCGGTCCTGGTTTCACCTGTGAGCATCCTGGCCTCACAGGTGAACTGCGTCCCCCTCCCACCTCCCAAACCCTTGGTCGAAGGAGCGCCCCTCCCCAGCACACAACTCTGGACACAGGGGCACTGACAGCACCCTGCTGGGGCTCCCTCAGGGTCCAGCTCCAGGCACTGACTTGCCCCTCTCCCTGGCCAGGTGTGGTTTAAGAACAGGAGAGTCAAGTGGAGAAGACGCCAGAGGGTGCTGCAGCTGAGAGCCCACCGCAACCAGCACAGGGCTCAGAACAGGGCAGCCATCTACAACCAGAACCAGAGACACCAGCCCCTGGCCCAGGCGCAGGCCCAACCCCTGGCCCAACCCATGGCCCAGCCCCTGGCCCAGCCCCTGGTCCAGCCCCTGGTCCAGCCCCTGGCCCATCCCCTGGTCCAGCCCCTGGTCCAGCCCCTGGCCCAGCCCCTGGCCCAGCCCCTGGCCCAGCCCCTGGTCCAGCCCCTGGCCCAGCCCCTGGTCCAGCCCCTGGCCCAGCCCCTGGCCCAGCCCCTGGCCCAGCCTCTGGCCCAGCCCCTGGCTCTGCCCCTGGCCATGCCCTTGCCTCAGCCCCAGCTTCAGCAGCCCCTGGCCCAGCCTCAGCCTCTGGCCCTGCCCCAGCCCCAGGCCCAGGCCCAGCTCCAGGCCCCAGGGCGGCAGGAGCCCCTCTGGATCTGTATGGTCTCTCAGCCTCTGATGGTCTGGCCTCCAGTGCCCATGGGCCCCGGCCTAAATGCCCCCTATGCAGGCCCTGTGGCTCCTTGTTTCCATCCTCCCTTCCAGGCTCCTTTTGCTCCTCAGGGCCCTCCTCATGTGGGCGCTCAGGGCCCTCCTGTGGGCCATGCTCCAGTGGCTGCTCCAGTTCCTCCTCGCAATGCTGCTGGCTTCCCCCCGCCCTTCCTTCCTCCCTACCCTCCCCTCTACCCACCTCAGGCCAACCCTCCAGGCCTCCCTCCCTACCCTCCTGTGTTGCCTCCTGCAGGGCAGCCCCTCTTCCTTCCTCCCATGGCCCCCTTTGCTGCTGGGCCCGTGTTTCCAACCCCTCTGCCTCCATGCTGCCTGGCTGCCCTAGCCAGTTCCTGGTACTATACTGGCAACGGGGCTGCTATGGCCCCTCCCTACAGAGGGAGGATTCCGTGACCTGGCTGCCACCAAGGCCCAGAGCCTGCTCCACATTCTGTGCCAGAAAGCACAGCCAGCCAGCCAGCCAGTGTCCTTCCAGACTGTGTGTCTTTAAATAAAGCACAAACTCTGCGGGTGCGTGTGGTGTGTGGCTTGGGGCGTGGGCCGTGGGCTGTGGGCCGTGGGCCGTGGGCCGTGGGCCTGGGAGGTGTGGGTGGGCGCGCTGGGAGGTGCGGGTGGGCGCGCTGGGAAGCGTCTTGCCCACAGCAGTCCGAGGGCTGCTCCATGCGGTGCCAGCTGTCCCCATCAGGAGCGGGCCCTCTCTTGGACTTGTCGCAGGGCAAAGGCTCCAGGTCCCTCCCCTTTGAGTTCTGCTGTTGGGTGGCTGATGAGTGTCCACAGCAACGACTCCGGAGAGGCTCCGTCACATTACGTACTGGGAGGTGGGCGTCTGTGGAAACAGAGCTGAGATAAGAACAAGAACGATACACACATACGCACGATTATGCTTAGCAAGATAAACAAACAGGTGGAAGACAACTACCGGGTACTTTCACTCCTGTGCGGAATCTAGAGAACTGATGCCCAGGAACCTGAAAACAAAATCAGAGGCCAGCAAAGCATTTGAAGACTTGCCACGACTCTGGTGGGTGTCTTTGGGAGCTGGGAGGGTGGGGACACTGAACACTGGCAGTGGGTGTGGTGTGGAACTGGACACTAGTCTTACACTCTTGTAACCCACCATTCATCACAGGGGAAAAAAGAAAGTTGTAGGTGTGTGTCGGCCTTAGGAGTGAGGGGCCCCAGCTTCGCAGCCCTCTCCGGTTTCTAGTGGGTCTGGGGTTGGTGTATGTGTGCTGAGGCAGCATGGCCTTGCAGAAGCATCTGGTGATGGCTAACTATCCTTATGTCTTTTTGGAACGCCGCCAGGGTTACCGCTTGGGGCTCCGCGCCGGAACGACCAGTCCACTGCTCGCGACGGTCACGTTTTCCTTTTTATTTTATTTTTTTAATTTCTTTATTGGGGAATTAATGTTTTGCATTCGACAGTCAATACGATAAGTTTCTACATGCGTAACATTTGCCAGTTTTCCATATCACGATACAACCCCCACTAGGTCCACTGTCATCTTTTTTGGACCCGTATTCTCCCCTGCCCTCCTTTTTATTTATTTATTTATTTATTTATTTATTTATTTATTATTTTTTTTAACCTCCTTTCTATTTTGTGGGATAGGACACAACGACATTGAGTGGGGAGGGGTGATAGGGAGAGAGACAGTGAGTCTCCTGCAGACCTGCTTCTCTGCTCATGAAGTGTTCCCCCCTCCCTCCCCCTGCAGGTGGGAATTGGGGGCACGAACCCGGGTCCTTGAGCAAGGTAATACGTGCACTGAACTGGGTGCACCACTGCCCAACGCCCCCTTCGTCACTGTCTGCTGTGCACATACCTGCATGCCGTGGCCTTCCACCAGATAGAAGAAGGAGCAGTTGGACTTGAGGCATGTCCAGGAGAAGGGGTGACTCTACCAAGTCAGTGAGCTCTGAGCTCCTGCTCATGTATGTCTGTTAATGTCCTCCCAGCATCCTTCAGGGCCATTCATGTGTGGCAGGTGGGGTTTCTCCCTCACTTGCCCCTAACATGCATGCAGTGGGGTTCCCCCTCAGAGAGCCCCAAACTCCAGACAGGACTGAGCCGGCCCCTGCTGGGAGCTCAGGCTTCACTGAAGACTCTGCAGGGGCCTTCCCAAGAGGGGACACACACGGGGTTTCCAGGACACCTGGCCCCAGGCTGTCCCTTGCTTGTCCCCATGCCCTCAGCTCCTGGCCTCCCTGCTCTAGGGGAACATGGAGACAGGAGCCTTTCTGAAGATTTTCCCCGCTCTTCCAGGAGACAAGAGGAAGATCCCATAAGGCCAGGATCACGTTTTCCTAACCCTTCAAGCCACCCCCCTCCCCACTCCTTGGGGACACACACACACACACACACACACACACACACACAAGGTGGAGAGCACATCATGTCTTTCCAGGCTCATGTGGGACACGTGTGACACCAAGCTTCTTTCTCTCCCTTTCTGTTGGGGGCGTTAATGGTTTACAGTAAATTAAGTTGTTGACACATGGGCAAAATTTCTCCTGTCAGCAGGATAGGTGTCTGCAAAACACTTAGTCCCCCAGCCTAGGCCGCCTTCCCTGACACTCCCCAGGATCTGAAGTCCCCTCCCCTCTCCCTCCCCCTCCTCCCCCCAGTCCTTTGCAGGGGTGCAATGCAACAGAAGGCTCTACTTTCTTTTTCTCCTTTCTGTTCTTGTCTCTCAAGTTCTGCCCTTGAGTAAGATCATCCCATACTCAGCTTTCTCTTTCTGGTTTAACTCACTTAATAGGATTCCTTCAAGCTCTTTTCAAGATGACATGACAACTGTCACTTCATTGTTCTCAGTAGATGAGTGGCATGTCCCAATGCACCTCTCAAAGGAGCCAGCCCCATTCAGGGAACACTGACAGGGCACCTCTCAGTTTAGCACTGCATAAAGCCAGGAATGAAGGTCCCTGAGCCTTGACACAGAATCCTCACTCCATTTCAGAGAAGCCAGTAGGGCCACTGAGTCAGCTCACCTGGTACTACTCTGCGGGGTGTGTGTGTGTGTGTGTGTGTGTGTGTCTGTGTGTGTCTGTGTGTGTCTGTGTGTGTGTGTGTCTGTGTGTCTGTGTGTCTCTCTGTGTGTGTGACTGTGTGTCTGTGTGTGTGTCTGTGTCAGTGTGTGTCTCTCTCTCTCTCTGTGTCTGTGTGTGTGTGTGTGTGCGTCTGTGTGTGTGTGTGTATGCGCCCACGCGGGCACAGCAGGTTCAAGCCATGCACACCATGTGAGAATGCACGGCAGTGGGGTAAGCTTCAGTACCATGTGATGAGTTGGACCAATAGTGTGAAATCACACACACCCAAGCCTAGGTCCTACCAGAGTGTAGTTAAAAACAAAATAAGAAGAGGAATGTGAGGGGCAAGGAGCAGGGTAGGAGGAGAAGGGAGACACACCTTGTCTTTGTACATGTTGCTGTTTTCAAATAACTGCCCAGTAGAAACACACACACACACACACGGGGGGGGGGGGGGGAGAAATTGAAACAGTGGTACACTGTTTACCATAAGAGAAAACACCTGCAATAACAGCAGACAGGCTGCGCTGTTGACAAGCCCGCTGCGAGTGGGGAACGTCCATGATTGCACCTCTGCCCCGGCATGCCCACTGCTGAGACGGTCTTTGATTGTCTCCTGACAATCAGGATTGTCCCATACGCTTGGCGCCATGTACGCTTAACCCAGATCCCTCTCTCCACCATCTCTGGTTATTTCCATCAGGAGCATCATCAAAACCTCTTGTGGGCCTCTCCAGGACCATGGTGTCAATGTAGAACAACAGTGGTAGGGACTCCTCCACTCTCTGAAGGGACAACAGAGAGGGATCTGTTAGGGGTCTAGACCCATCATATCTATGTTGGAATCCATGAATTCCCTGACTAGAGGCCCAGATGATGGGGTGACCTGGTAGTGACCAAAAGGACCATTATACAATATTATAACATAGTAGTATAATCCCACACCATTCCCACCACTCAGGCTCTGTGTCCCCATCCCCTTCATAGGAAACTGCAGTAGTTTTCCCCAGGTCACAGATATGGATTGAATATATATATATATATATATATATATATATATATATATATATATCTTTTCCTAAGTAGTTCCTGCCTTCACTTCCTTTATTTTAAAAGTTATTAGTGATTTAATATTGATTTATAAAGTTACAACAAAACAGGGGTGCAAATCCACACAGTTCCCACCACCAGAATTCCTTATGCCATCCCCTCCCTTGATAATTTTCTTATTCTTTATCCCTCTGGGAGGGATAATTTCTATAACTATCTTCTATATTTGTAAATAATCGTCCATTTTTCCCTTTTTTTGCCTCCAGGGTTATTGCTGGGGATTGGTGCCTGCACCACGAACCCACTCTACTGGAGGCCATTTATTCCCATTTTTTGTTGCCCTTGTTGTTGCTGTTATTGTTACTGTTGCAATTGATGTTGTTGTTGTTGGATAGGACAGAGAGAAATTGAGAAAGGAGGGGAGACAGAGGGGGGGAGAAAAAAATAGACACCTGCAGACCTCCTTCGCCGCTTGTCAGGCGACCCCCATGCAGGTGGGGAGCCGGGGACTCTAACTGGGATCCTTAGGCCAGTCCGTACGCTTGGCGCCATGTACGCTTAAGCCACCGACCCCCTTTATCCATTTTTCTATGGTGTCATCTTCTTTTCCTTTCCAAGTCACACCTACACCTATTACTACATCCAAATGTCCCTCTGTTTGTCCTCCTCTCTCCCCGGGTCCTGATGGAGTTGGCCTTCAGAGCCCTCTAGTCCTCTGGCCCCAACATTTCTCCCCCTTCTGGGAATATGGACCAACATTCTCTCTGGGGTGCAGAAGCTGGGAGTTCTGGCTTCTCCAATTGCTTCTGTAATAGTAGGACACGGTCCCTGGCAGGTGGACCTATAGCCCAGCCTGTTTCTGTCGTTCCCTAGTGGGGTAGAACTCTGGAGAGATGAGGTCACAGTACCCATTGTGAACCACAATTATTTGTGGGGTTGACTTCCTTTCAAAGTCACACCTACACCTATTTTTGCTTTTGAGTGCCCTTCTTTTTTCCTTTTAACTCTGAGATAAGGGAAACACTGCCCGATTCCCTCTGTTGTTTCCCAGATTCTCCTCCCTTTCAGTGATGGTATAAAAAGAAGTTTCATGGTCCAGGAGGTGGCGCAGTGGCTAAGGAGTTGGACTCTCAAGCATGAGGTCCTGGGTGCAGTCGCTGGCAGCATGTACCAGAGTGATGTCTGGCTCTTTCTCTCTATCCTCCTATCTCTCTCTTTAATAAAATAAATAAAAAATGTTTAAAAAAATAAAAGTTTTCTGGGTGACAGACACTTTGGATCCTGATGGAATTGGAGTTAAAAGCCCTCTGGTCATCTTCCCTATCACTTTCCTCTCTGGGGGTATGGACCAAATTCTTAACGGCATGCAGAAGGTGTGTGCGGGGGGCGGGGGGTCTGGCTTCTGTAATTGCTTCTCTAATAGACATGGACATTGGCAGGTTGATCCATACCCCAGTCTGATTCTGTCTTTCCCTGATGGGGCAGGGTTCTGGAGAGGGGGCAGGGCTCTGGAGAGTTGGGGTTCCAGGACACATTGGTGATGTGTTCTGCCCACATCGTAGTAGTATCTGGAAATTGGATGAAAGGCAGTAAGATATAAAGCAAGACAAAATGTTTAATGAACAGGAACACACAGTAGGAACAGAGCAGATGAGAACAGAGACCTTAGGGTGGAAAGAGGCTTGGAAGTCCGTTTAGGCTTGACTCTGAAATGAAGCCTGTGTTCCCCTGTGTCTTCTGTCAATTCAAGATAACAAGGGATTAGGTTGTCCCCAGCCCTCCAGCCCCCAGAGGTCCGTCTGAGCTCCAACTCCATGTTCACAGCTTGGAACATTCTAAGCTTCATCCATTTCAGGACCAGTCTTCCTTGAGGGGAAGAGTAGGCTGAGCCTACCTCCCTTCAGAGAGTGGAGGAGTCCCTACCACTGTTGTTCTACATTGACACCATGGTCCTGGAGAGGCCCACAAGAGGTTTTGATGATGCTCCTGATGGAAATAACCAGAGATGGTGGAGAGAGGGATCTGTTAGGGGTCTAGACCCATCATATCTATGTTGGAATCCATGAATTCCCTGACTAGAGGCCCAGATGATGGGGTGGCCTGGTAGTGACCAAAAGGACCATTATGCAATATTATAACATAGTAGTATAATCCCACACCATTCCCACCACTCAGGCTCTGTGTCCCCATCCCCTTCATAGGAACTGCAGTAGTTTTCCCCGGGTCACAGATATGGATTGAATATATATATATTCATATATCTTTTCCTAAGTAGTTCCTGCCTTCACTTCCTTTATTTTAAAAGTTATTAGTGATTTAATATTGATTTATAAAGTTACAACAAAACAGGGGTGCAAATCCACACAATTCCCACCACCAGAATTCCTTATGCCATCCCTTCCCTTGATAATTTTCTTATTCTTTATCCCTCTGGGAGTATGGACCCAAGGTCATTGTGCGATGCAGAAGGTGGAAGGTCTGGCTTCTGTAATTGCTTCCCCGCTGAACGTGGGCGTTGACAGGTTGATCCATACACCCAGCCTGCCTCTCTCTTTCCCTAGTGGGGCAGGGCTCTGGGAAATCAGAGCTCCAGGACACTTTGGTGGGGTCGTCTGTCCAGGGAAGTCTGCCACCAAAGTTCTTTAGCCACACTCCCTTCATTGTAAGCTATAATAGTTCTCTTAAGGTTGCAGACATTGGTTAAGTATGATTTCTACAACTATCTTCTATATTTGTAAATAATCGTCCATTTTTCCCTTTTTTTGCCTCCAGGGTTATTGCTGGGGATTGGTGCCTGCACCACGAACCCACTCTACTGGAGGCCATTTATTCCCATTTTTTGTTGCCCTTGTTGTTGCTGTTATTGTTACTGTTGCAATTGATATTGTTGTTGTTGGATAGGACAGAGAGAAATTGAGAAAGGAGGGGAGACAGAGGGGGGGAGAAAAAAATAGACACCTGCAGACCTCCTTCGCCGCTTGTCAGGCGACCCCCATGCAGGTGGTGAGCCGGGGACTCTAACTGGGATCCTTAGGCCAGTCCGTACGCTTGGCGCCATGTACGCTTAACCCACCGACCCCCTTTATCCATTTTTCTATGGTGTCATCTTCTTTTCCTTTCCAAGTCACACCTACACCTATTACTACATCCAAATGTCCCTCTGTTTGTCCTCCTCTCTCCCCGGGTCCTGATGGAGTTGGCCTTCAGAGCCCTCTAGTCCTCTGGCCCCAACATTTCTCCCCCTTCTGGGAATATGGACCAACATTCTCTTTGGGGTGCAGAAGCTGGGAGTTCTGGCTTCTCGAATTGCTTCCGTAATAGTAGGACACGGTCCCTGGCAGGTGGGCCTATAGCCCAGCCTGTTTCTGTCGTTCCCTAGTGGGGTAGAACTCTGGAGAGATGAGGTCACAGTACCCATTGTGGACCACAATTATTTGTGGGGTTGACTTCCTTTCAAAGTCACACCTACACCTATTTTTGCTTTTGAGTGCCCTTCCTTTATCCTTTAAACTCTGAGATAAGAGAAACACTGCCCAATTCCCTCTCTTGTTTCCCAGATTCTCCTCCCTTTCAGTGATGGTATAAAAAGAAGTTTCATGGTCCAGGAGGTGGCGCAGTGGCTAAGGAGTTGGACTCTCAAGCATGAGGTCCTGGGTGCAGTCGCTGGCAGCATGTACCAGAGTGATGTCTGGCTCTTTCTCTCTATCCTCCTATCTCTCTCTTTAATAAAATAAATAAAAATTGTTTAAAAAAATAAAAGTTTTCTGGGTGACAGACACTTCGGATCCTGATAGAATTGGAGTTTAATACCCTCTGGTCATCTTCCCTATCACTTTCCCCTCTGGGAGTATGGACCAAATTCTTTATGGCATGCAGACGATGTGTGCGGGGGGCGGGGTGCGGCGGGTGGTCTGGCTTCTGTAATTGCTTCTCTGCTAGACATGGACTTTGGCAGGTTGATCCATACCCCAGTCTGATTCTGTCTTTCCCTGGTGGGCCAGGGCTCTGGAGATTGTTAAGGGCTCTGGAGAGGTGGGGTTCCAGGACACATTGGTGAGGTCTTCTGCCAACATCTTAGTAGTATCTGGAAATTGGATGAAAGGCAGTAAGATATAAAGTGAGACAAAATGTTTAATGAACAGGAACACACAGTGGAACAGAGCAGATGAGAACAGAGACCTTAGGGTGGAAAGGGGCTTGGAAGTCTGTTCAGGCTTGACTCTGAAATGAAGCCTGTGTTCCCCTGTGTCTTCTGTCAATTCCAGTTGACAAGGGATTAGTTTGCCCCAAGCCCTCCATCCTCCAGAGGTGGAGAGCCAGAAGTCATGGCTTCCTCAGCTCCCGTGGGACATGCATGCCACTAAGAGCACGTGGTCCCCGGCACCTCCAGAGAGTACCTGCACGGCTCAGGCAGCTCTAACAGGGCTCCCTGTGGCTCAGACCTGCCCCAGGCCAGTACTGAGGGTCCCTGAGACACGATGCAGAGTCCACACTCTGTGTTACAGAAACGTGACCGTGGCCTTGCTCACATTGCTGTCTTCACACTGTTGCCAGGGCAGTACCGTGCATGCGCGCGTACACAGACTCACATGCAAGTTTGCACGTGCTACCTGGAAGGCTCTCCACAGGACACGATGTTGTATGTAGCACATGTGTGACCCGGTAGTGTTCTCCACAGAATACAGTGTGACATGGAGCAGAAAGCACTGGCCATGTGGGGCACAGCTCAGGCCTATCAGTGGACGCGGGCGGTGAGTCTGCTTACTTGAAGCTTGAGGTGATAAGGACGGGCATGCTGTGTCCACGCTGCAGTGAGATTGTGGGAGCAGTTTCCAGGGAACCCTCGGTGCCTAGGCTTGCACCCCTCTGGCTTGTTGACATGGGTGTTCCTGCCTGTCTTGTGGGCATGAGCAACCCTGCTCAGGGGAAGCCTTTGGCTATGGGACACATACCCCTTGCTGACCTATGACCCTGATGTGTGTTGGGGGGGTTTACTGGGAGAGGCCTGGCCTCCAGGGTGCCCAGTTCTCCGGGTCACCTCCCTCTCACGAGATCTCAGTGAATGACTCTCTGGCATTGAGTTGGAGAGCTGTGACCTTTGCCATGGAGCCTGAGCTACACAGCAACTCTGCTCCACTCTGACAGGAGTTCAAGCCCTGGCTGTCCTTCAAGGCTTCAGAAATTTGCCATGGGCTCATCTAGGGCCTCTGTGCCCTGCCCTCAGCTCAGCTGAGGTGAGCACGCAGGGTCAGCAGCCTCCTTGGGTCCCCAGGACCGTCCACATGGGGGAATTGGGGTCCTTTGGAGCCTGGCCCCCTGCACACTCTGCTGTGATGTGGGAAAACATAGCATCTTTGGTGCTGGTGACCTAGACTGGCTCTGTTCTCAGCCATCGAAATACCCAGAACAATAGGTTCATGACAGGCCTCCAGGAGCAGTGGATTCATAGTGCAGGCACCAAGCACCAGCGATAACCCTGGAGGCAAAAAAAAAAAAAAAATAGGTTCATGACATTTTGCAAACAGACTTTCCTCTCTGAAGGCAACCCTCAGAGAGAATGAAGGTTACTAGTCATCTAGGGGGAAGCCACAGATGCCTACCTATCAGGGAATGGCCCTTGCGAGCAGAAATGGTAGGGAGTGATATTAAGCATAAGTTACTTATAAGGCTTAACTGAAAACATAGTTGTTTTTTGTTTTTTGGTTTTTTTTTTGCCTCCAGGGTTATCAGTGGGGCCCGGTGCCTGCACTACAAATCCACTGCTCCTGGAGGCTATTTCCCCCCCTTTTGTTGCCCTTGTTCTTTTATGGCTGTTGTTGTTATTATTGTTGTTGTCATTGCTGTCTTCGTTGGATAGGACAGAGAAATGGAGAGAGGAGGGGAAAACAGAGGGGGAGAGAAAGATAAACACCTGCAGACCTGCTTCACCATTTGTTGGTGACCCTCCTGCAGCTGGGGAGCCAGGGGCTCGAACTCGGATCCTTATGCCGGTCCTGGTGCATTGCGCCGTGTGCGCTTACCCTCCTGCCCTACCACCCGCCCCCCCGAAAACATATTGTTAGGATTAAAAGTCACTTCATGATTTTTGTCCTGATACCTTGCTCTACATAAAGTGTAGCAGAATCTAATAAATTGCCTTCAGCCCTGGAGACTGTTTGTTGATCCTCCACTGAAGTTTCTTGTTTGCTCCTTGTGGCTCCTCCCAGGTCCGACCCAGAGACAGAGAACAGCCCAACATTGTGCCCTTCCCGTGGGTGTAGCTGCTGCTCACAGACCCAGCAGGGCCTGGCTGCCTCTGGCTTCATGGTGCCTTCCTGCATCAGGCCTCTGATCTGCAAGGGATTCGGGGGAGTCAGCCTTTATTCTCACCCAGGCTGCTCCAGGTGTTGAGCTGACAGAAGACACAGGCACAGGAGAACCCAGGCTTCATTGGAGCCAGAGTTGAGCCGCAAGAGATGAGAGCCAGCGCTCACATCTAGACTTCCAGATCGGCTGGAAGTTAAACTCATCTGCAAGGTCTGGCCCTCAGGTTCCACCACAGCAGCGGGTGCAGATCATGCAAGGAAGATGTATTGTTTATTGGTTCATTCATTTCCTTTTGGACTCATGGGCCCGACCTAGTGTCATCTCTGCTGCTAATTGCCTGTCTTGCTGTACCTAAATAATATCGTTCCATATGCTGTACCTCAAGCTGCACCCCCGAAGTCTTTATTAATTAATTCTGTAACAGCACACTACTCAGCTCTGGCTTATTATGGTAGTTGGGATTTAATCTGGAACCTCGAAAAATCAGGCATGAGATTCTCTTTGTAGAATCGCTATGCTATCTTCTCTATGCACACATAAGACTTTCATTTTAAAGATGTTTTTAAAGTATTTTTATTTGGGGGGGGGCAGGCTGTAGCTCACCGGGTTAAGCACACATAGTAGGGCTTTATATGTTAACTCTCTTTTCAGCAACCAGGTTCCAGATGTTAGCAGGATGCCAACCAGACTTCCCTGGACAGACAACCCCACCAATGTGTCTGGAGCCCTGCTTCCTCAGAGCCCTGCCCCACTAGGGAAAGAGAGAGGCAGGCTGGGAGTATGGGTCGACCTGTCAACACCCATGTTGGGGCCAGGGGAAGCAATTACAGAAGCCAGACCTTCCACCTTCTGCATCCCACAATGACCTTGGGTCCGTACTCCCAGAAGGTTAAAGAATAGGAAAGCTATCAGGGGAGGGGATGGAATACGAAGTTCTGGTGGTGGGAATTTTGTGGAGTTGTACCCCTCTTATCTTATAGTCTTGTCAGTGTTTCCGTTGTATAAATATAAGTAAAAAAAAAAAAAACTAGAGGGGACTGGGAGGTGCTACATCCCGTTAAACACACATGTTACACGTTACTATACACAAGAACCTGGCTTGAAGACCCTTGTCCCCACACACAGAGGGGAAGTTTCACAAGTGGTGAAATGGTACTGCGAGTGTCTCTCTTTCTCCCTCTTTATCACTTCTTCCTCTCTCAATTTCTCTCTGTCCTATCAAAAGGGAGAAATTGGCTGGGGAGATATTGTAATGGTTATCCAAAGAGACTCTCATGCCTGAATGTCCAAACTTGCAGGTTCAAGTCTCTGGACCACCATAAGCCAGATCTGAGCAGTTCTCTGGCAATAAAAACAAAATAAAATAGAAAAGAAGAAGAAGGAAGGAAAAAGGAAGGAAGGAAGGAAGGAAGGAAAGAAGGAAGGAAGGAAGGAAGAAGCCACCAGGAGTGGTAGATTTGTCATGCAGGCACTGAACCCCAGCAGTAACCCTGGTGGCAAAACAAACAAACAAAAAACCAAATATACAAAGAAAAAAAAAAAAACACACCCTGGGAGTCGGGCTGTAGCGCAGCGGGCTAAGCGCAGGTGGCGCAAAGCACAAGGACCGGCATAAGGATCCCGGTTCGAACCCCGGCTCCCCACCTGCAGGGGTGTCGTGTCACAGGCGGTGAAGCAGGTCTGCAGGTGTCTATCTTTCTCTCCTCCTCTCTGTCTTCCCCTCCTCTCTCCATTTCTCTCTGTCCTATCCAACAACGACAACAACAATAGTAACTACAACAATAAAACAACAAGGGCAACAAAAGGGAATAAATAAATAAAATAAATATTAAAAAAAAAACCACCCTAAAAAGCAAACAGAAAAATAGAGATGAAGGCTTTGGTCTTGCCTGGGTCAACAGGTCCCGGATGCTACCAAGATGCCAACCGGACTTCCCTGGGCAGACAATCCCACCAATGTGTTCTAGATCCTTATTTCCCCAGAGCTCTGCCCCACTAGGGAAAAAGAGAGTCTGGGAGTATGGATCAGCCTGTCAATGCCCATGTTCAGTGGGGAAGCAATTACAGAAGCCAGACTTTCCACCTTCTGCACCGCATAATGTCCCTTGGTCCATGCTCCTATGTGGTTAAAGAATAGGAAAGCTATCAGGGGAAGGGATGGGATACGGAGCTCTGGTGATGGGACTTGTATTCCTCTTATCCTACGGTCTTGTCAGTGTTTCCATTTTATAAATAAATACAGTTTAAAAAGAAAAATACAGATATGGGACCAGGTGGTGGAACACCTAGTTGAATGCACATGTTACAATGTGCAAGGACCCGCATTCAAGCCCCTGGTCCCCACCTGCAGGGGGAAAGCTTTGTGAGTAGTGAAGTAGTGCTGCAGGTCTCTCTCTCTCTCTCTCTCTCTCTCTCTCTCTCTCTGTGTCTTACCTTACCCTCTCAATTTCTGACTGCCTCTACCCAATAAATAAATAAATAAAAAGTACTGATTAAAATTATTTTTAAAATATGTAGATATAACATTTCTCAAGCCCATATTACTAAACCTAATGCCTAATAATAACAGATGTGTCACTATCAGACACAGGAGATTTTCTTTCTTGTTTGTTTATTTGTTTGTTTGTTTTTTAGAATTTATTCATTCATGAGAAATACAGATGGAGAGAGAGAAAGAACCAGACATCACTCTGGTACATGTGCTGCCAGGGATTGAACTCAGGACCTCATGGTTGAGAATCCAATGCTTTATCCACTGTGCCACCTCCCGGACCACCTTGTTGCTTTTTCATATGCATCCTACAGTGTTTAACATTTCATTTAGGATGCTTTTGAAATTGAGAGTGCACCTTCAGCTTTACTGCTTCCTGTACGGTGCCTGGCACACAGTACATTCTTCAAAACTGATATTTGTCTTGGTATAAAGCAAGAACAACCAGAAGATATGTTAACTGTTCATTAAAGTGAGGGTGTAGTGATCAATTCAGACAAAGAGTTGCATGTCCAGCATTAAATGAAACCAAACGACACCGGAAAAGGTGTTATTCTACAAGCATACATCACCATAAGGGTGACATCAATAACTGACAGCATACAGTCATCATGATCTTCTAGGACATATAGCATTTGGGCCAGCAAACAGCTCACTTGGATAGTGCACTGCTTTGCTAAGTTCTGAATCCAGGTTTGAGAATGGTCCCCACCACAGTGGAGGAAGTTTTGGTGCTGTTCTCTCTCTCTCTCTAGCTCTCTCTCTCTCTATCTCTATCTCCATCTCCATCTCTCCCTGTCTATCTATCTGTCTCTCTCCTGATGTTTCTACTAAAAATAAGAAAGAAAGGAAGGAAGGGAGGGAGGGAGGGAGGGAGGAGAAAGAAAAAGGAAATCTAACATTGACCGAACAGTGACCTCAAACACATCTACACTGCACGATTCTTGTCATGCAGAGTTTATGGAAGGAAGGTGGTATCTTTACACTTAGAGTAGTGACTGATATTGTGCCAGGCCATGATAAGACAATAACTTTTGGTGTGGCTGGAATGGTACACCATCTTCATGTACTACAATCTCTAGTTTTTAGTGACTGCTTCACAGACCTTATTTTGTTGCTTGCTAAGAGAACTGTCTCAGAAAAGGAAGAAAAGGGGGAGCTCAGTATACTCCCACTGCAGGGTTTTAATTTTCCTTTACTTTTTCATATAGAGTAATATAGAGAATCAGAGAAGTGGTTGTAGTGGGAGGGGAGAAATCACAACATCAAATCTTCATTCAATCTGGTGGGGGCCAGGCTGGAACATGGGTCTCATACATGGCAAAGCAGCATGCTATCCAAGTGAGCTATTTTGCCAGCCCCCCATTACATATTTAAAAAGGAGGGAGAGAGAGAGAGAGAAGAAGAAAGGACGGAGAATCAGAACACCAATATAGTACATGTGATGCCAGGAGCTGAAATTGGAAACTCATGCTTGTATGTCCTTCTCACGTCACTCCATTACAGACTAAATGTCAAGGCTGTAACATCATGAAGTCTATTACTACTGGGTGGGGAAGATAGCATACTGGCTATGCAAACAGACTCTAATGCCTGAGGCTCTGAGGTCCCAGATTCATTCCCCCACACCACCATATGCCCGAGCTGAACAGTGTTCTGGTAAAAAAAAAAAAAAAAAAATCGCTTCCATCATAAATCATTTTGTGAGCCTCTCTAGAGACCAGGTCTACCTACTCTGCCACCCGAGGAAGATTAGTTCTGAAATTACAGAAGCCAGAACTCTCACCTTCTGCACCCCATGCAGAATTTTGGTCCACTGGTCCAGGAGGTAGCACAGTGGATACAACATTAGGACTCTATAAAGCATGAGGTCCTGAGTTCAGTCCCCAGCAGCACCAGAATGATGAATGAATGTACCAGAATGATGTCTGGTTCTTTCTCTCTTCCCTATCTTTCTCAGTAAATAAATAAAACCTTTTAAAAAAGAATTTTGGTCTATACTCTCAGAGAGGGATAAAAAATAGGGAAGCTTCCTATGGAGGGGATGAGACACAGAGCTCTGATGATGGGAACTATGTGGAATCATACCCGTTATATTATAATCGTGTTAATAATCATTCAAGCACTGATAAAAAATATACCAAAAGTCGATTCCTACTAAATCTGTTGCTATAAGGTGCTGTTTCTGTCTGCTTTTCTTATAGCAACTCTGACTGAATGGTCCCATCAATATGCCACCTTTTCTAAAGCCTGTTGAAATGAAACTTGTAAACCATTCCATGTGCTGGTTTCACTGACTGTTTTTATAGTTGTAAGATGATATAGTTCAAAATCCAATAATTTGTCATAATCAGTGAAAAGATTTGCTTCAGTTCCCTGCCCCATACATGCCTAATGGTCATTCCATATGTGTTATTTTTTTTTAAGGAGATGAGGAGGCATGAGAAAACACTATAGTCAGTCCCTATTATGTGTGTGTGTGTGTGTGTGTGTGTGTGTGTGTGTGTGTGTGTGTGTGTGTGTGTGTGTGAGAGAGAGAGAGAGAGAGAGAGATATGCCGGAGCATCACTCTGCTCTGGTTTATGGTGGTGCTTGGGATTGTACCTGGGAACTCTAGTGCCTCAGGCACAAGAAGAGTCCTTTTGTAGAATCATTATGTGCTATCTCCCCAGACCCCAAAAGTGTTCTTTATGGGAATATATAGCAAATTTGGGGTTACTGCTGGGATCCTGGAATCCAACATGTCGTAGGACTGAAGGATCACTCTATCACTTATCACCAAGTGACAGTCCAGAGGGCTGCCATCAGCTGTGTCTCAGAGTGAGACTACACCGAGTGCCTCCAGCCACCAGAATTCCAGCACCGTTTTTATTTATTGAGAGCTATGCATAACATCACAGAAGAATGTGGAAGATCAAAAGTGGTTTAGTGGTTTTCAAGTGAACATACATCACATAGATAAAGGTCAGGACACAGTACGGGGGGGGGGGGAGGAGATCAGAGCACAGGTCAGAGTGTCTAGAAATTTCCTATACTAGCCACTGTCTGAAAGTCATCACATTAGGTACACTCCTTTGATGCCAGAAGAAATTGAATTTATTCTCAGGTCACCCTTACACAACCCCTAGAGCCTGGGTGGGGTTCAGGCTGTCAGAGTTCATGGATAAGGCTTGTGGCTTCCTTCAGTCTATCCTTTAACTCATGACCAACTCCAGACCTCAGCCTCAGAGCACAGGAGTTTGCACTAAAGGACAGCCTGGGGTCTGGCAGTAAGCCAGCCTCGTGGTTTTAAACAAAGGGATGTACCTGGTACCAAAACAACAAGGAGACATGTTCCTTACAAGCATCAGACATGGGCAAAAATCAGTAGGATGTCTAACAGCAAATATCAGGAATTCTGGGATTAAGAAACTGTTTTTTAATTTTTTATTAGCTTTATTTATTTATTGGATAGAGACAGCCAGAAATCGAGAGGAAAGCAGGGGATCGAGAGGAAGAGAGGCAGAGAGACACTTGCAGCACTGCTTCACCACTCTCAAAGCTTTCCCCCTGCAGGTGTTGACCGGTGACTCAAACCTGGGTATTTATGCATTTTAACATGTGTGCTCAACCAAGTGCACCACCAACTGGCCCCGGATTAAGAAACTCTTCAACAGAAATAGAAATGCAAAAACACATTCTTGTGTCCTTTTATGACACAAAAAATAAAATCTTACACATAAACTTTGTCTTTTTGCTATTTACTTAGGAAAAAAATGGGCTGGGGCAATAGTGTAGTGATTACGCAAAAGGGTGTCATGACTGAGACACTAAGGTCCTAGGTTCAATCACCAGTACCACCATAAGCCAGAGCTGAGCAGTGCTCTGGTCTCTCCACTTCCTTGCTATATTTTGTACTTCTCTGTCATTAAAATAAAATAAATAAGCACAGCGGGTTAAGCGCAGGTGGCGCAAAGCGCAAGGACCAGAGTAAGGATCCCCGTTAGAGTCCCGGCTCCCCACCTGCAGGGGAGTCTCTTCACAGGTGGTGAAACAGGTCTGCAGGTGTCTGTCTTTCACTCCCCCTCTCTGTCTTCCCCTCCTCTCTCCATTTCTCTCTGTCCTATCCAACAATGATGACAACAATAATCATAACTACAACAATAAAACAACAAGGGCAACAAAAGGGAATAAATAAATAAATATAAACATTTAAAAAATAGAAAATATATATTTTTAAAAAAGAAAAGAATAGTCTGTATAATAACAAGGAGATTGGATGGACTGAAGTCCTGTGTTCTCGTTATAGTGATGGTTGTATGTATGAATTGATATGTGACACAATGTCACAGAGTTACAGACCAAAAAACCCACTTCAAAATAAGCGGTGGAAAGCCTGGGGACAGCATAACAGTTCTGCAGAAGGTTCTCTTGCCTGAGGCTCTGAGGTCCCAGGTTCAATCTCCAAAACTACCAGAAGCCAGAGCTGAGCAGATTCTAGCCTGTCTTCCCCGCCCCCTCCATCTCCCCCTCTCCCCCTCTCTCTCTGTATCTTTCTTTCTCTGTATCTCTATCCGTCATTGAAATAAAATATTAAAAATGCTTATATTCTTCAAAAAAGGAAGTACATGTGAAAATAAATTAAACTCAAACTTGGGCTTGTAACAGGTCTTAGCTCTTCTTATTGTTCCAAAGGACCAAAGCAATGTGAATGAAAAGAAGGGAGAGAGTTTCTGATCATTCTTATATTTTCTTTCTTAAATCTATTTATAAATGAGAAAGAGAGAGATGGCACACACCAGAGCATCAGTCTGACACATGCAATGCCAAGAACTGAAGGTAAGACTTCATGCTTCAGAGCCTAGTGCTCTGAACACTAAATCACTTCCTGGGCTGCCATTTTGTTTTGTAAATCAAGGTGGTTTTTTTGTTTGTTTGTTTGTTTGTTTTTGTTTTTTCTTTATTATTGTTATTGGTGTCATTGTTGGATAGGACAGAGATAAATCATCGAGAGAGGGGAAGACAGAGAAAGAGAGGGAAAGACATCTGCAGACCTGCCTCACCACTTGTGACAGTACCCACCCCTGCAGGTGGGGAGCCAGGGGCTCCAACCCGGATCCTTACACCAGTCCTTGTGCTTTGAACCATGTGTGCTTAACCCACTGCGCTACCTACTGTCCGGTCCCACCTGGAGCTCTGATTTGACTTTGCTGTTCTACAACCCGTACCCCTTCTTGCCCTAACCGCACACGAGCACCCACCTAAGGCTGCAGATCTTTCAGCTGTAGATCAGTTGGGTCTTTCAGCTGGAGTCAGTTGGGTCCCCTGTTGTATTTATTTGTTGTTTTGGGAGGAGAGACAAATTGATCCCTGTTATTCCATGGCCATGCCTCCCAGAAGGCTCATTTTTGGTTTTTAATTTAAGCTTCCTAATGCATAATACATTTGTGATGGATACTTAATAATAATAATAATAAGACGGGCAATAAGTACCAAGAAAAAAAAAACTAGATGTAGTGAGAGTAGGATTGATTCTAGGGAAGGCCAATATTTACAAAGAGGCTAGTTGCATTCAAGTTGATGCCTTCTCTCACATTTCATTGCATTTGTGCCCTTAGTAAAGTCCACATATAAATAATATTTATTTATTTAGTTAGTTATTACCAGAGCATTGATATGCTCTGGCTTATGGTGTAGGGGACTGAACCTGGGATTTTGGAGCCTCAGACATGAGAATCTCTTTGCATAACCATTATGCTTTCTACCCCAGCCCAAGAATATATATATATATATATATATATTTTTTTTTTTGCCTCCAGGATTATTGCTGGGGCTTGGTGCCTACACCACGAGCCCACTGCTCCTGAAGGCTACTTTTCCCCATTTGTTGCCCTTGTTTTAACGTTTTTGTGGTTATTATTATCGTTGTCATTTATGTCATTGTTGTTGGATAGGACAGAAAGAAATTGAGAGAGGAGGGGAAGACAGAGGGGGAGAGAAAGATAGACACCTGCAGACCTGCTTCACCGCTTGTGAAGCAACCTCCTTCTGCAGGTGGGGAGCCAGGGGCTCGAACTGGTGTCCTTGCACTGGTCTTTGTGCTTCATGCCATGTGCACTTAACCTGCTGCGCTAGCACCTGACCCCCGCCCAAGAATATTTTTACCTAATACTTTTTAGTGTCAAAATTTCTAAATAGCTTGAAACCACCCATTTCAAAGCATGTTACTCAGTGACATTTAGTACTTTGATCATATTGTGCCTCCTTTGTAACTGTGACCCTGAAGGACAGATCTACCTGCCAGGGCCCTTGTAGCAATGACTTAAATTGTTAACTTGGGTTGGGGGGATATTATCTCTCAGCACTCTGCTCACAGCAATTGTTTTAGCAAGAACAGTAAATATGTTAAAACTCGATTTATAGGGGATCGGTTAGTAGGTAGCTCATTGGGTTAGGCACACATGGTTCAAAGCACAAGGACCGGTGTAAGGATCTGGGTTGGAGCCCCCGGCTCCCCACCTGCAGGGGGTGGTCATTTCACAAACAGTGAAGCAGGTCTGCATGTGTCTTTCTCTCTCATTCTCATCCCACCCACCCAGGATCATACAAACAAGAGAAACTGGGAGTCGGGCGGTGACGCAGCGGGTTAAGCGCACGTGGCACAAATCGCTAGGACCTGTGTAAGGATCCCAGTTCGAGCCCCCAGCTCCCCACCTGCAGGGGAGTCGCTGCACAAGCGGTGAAGCAGGTCTGCAGGTGTCTTTCTCTCCTCCTCTCTGCCTTCCCCTCCTCTCTCCATTTCTCTCTGTCCTATCCAACAACAACGACATTAATAACCACAACAATGTTAAACAACAAGGGCAACAAAAAGGAAAATTAATTAATTAATTAATTTTAAAAAAAAACAAGAGAAACCTAGAGATCACAATAGCACCACCTGCTAGCCATCAATAATCAGCACAGAGTAGCAGCAGATGTGTCTCTGCTCTCCTGGTCAGACACAAGTCAGTCAAGGCAAATGTGTTAGTAGATTGAATGGTACTGAGAGAGGGACCTCATAACACACCATATACAATGGTTAAACTGAGAAGAAACATTAGAGAAATAAACCAGGACAAAAGCCGAGATAAAACTCCCTCAAAGGGTTTTGAGGACAAGATCCAAACACTAATTGAGATATTAGTCACAGGCGTGAGGAAAAAGTTTGACAATAGTATCATCAGGAATGGGGAAACAGCAAATGAGACTCCGAAAGAAAACACCATCTGGAGGTGATTAGAGTGGCTCCATACTCCCAGAGGGAAAAAGAATAGGAAAGCTATCATGGGAGGAGATTGGATATGGAACTCTAGGGGTGGGCGTTGTGTGGAAATGTACCCCTCTTATCCTATAGTCTTGTCAGTATTTCCATTTTACAGATATATATTTTAAAAAGCTGAAATAGCTGAGCCAAGAGCACATATAGCTAAACAACCTAATATAGTATCAAAACAGGGTAACAAAATAGCTGACCTACAGAAAATAGAGGGGAGAGAGAATAGAATAAATGAGGTAGAGAATAAAACAAGAGTCAAGAGGAAGTTCCCATAAGGCCAGGATCAGGGTTTTCCTAACCCTTCAAGCCACCCCCCTCCCCACTCCTTGGAGACACACACACACACACACACACACACACAAGGTGGAGAGCACATCATGTCTTTCCAGGCTCATGTGGGACACGTGTGACACCAAGCTTCTTTCTCTCCCTTTCTGTTGGGGGCGTTAATGGTTTACAGTAAATTAAGTTGTTGACACATGGGCAAAATTTCTCCTGTCAGCAGGATAGGTGTCTGCAAAACACTTAGTCCCCCAGCCTAGGCCGCCTTCCCTGACACTCCCCAGGATCTGAAGTCCCCTCCCCTCTCCCTCCCCCTCCTCCCCCCAGTCCTTTGCAGGGGTGCAATGCAACAGAAGGCTCTACTTTCTTTTTCTCCTTTCTGTTCTTGTCTCTCAAGTTCTGCCCTTGAGTAAGATCATCCCATACTCAGCTTTCTCTTTCTGGTTTAACTCACTTAATAGGATTCCTTCAAGCTCTTTTCAAGATGACATGACAACTGTCACTTCATTGTTCTCAGTAGATGAGTGGCATGTCCCAATGCACCTCTCAAAGGAGCCAGCCCCATTCAGGGAACACTGACAGGGCACCTCTCAGTTTAGCACTGCATAAAGCCAGGAATGAAGGTCCCTGAGCCTTGACACAGAATCCTCACTCCATTTCAGAGAAGCCAGTAGGGCCACTGAGTCAGCTCACCTGGTACTACTCTGCGGGGTGTGTGTGTGTCTGTGTGTGTCTGTGTGACTGTGTGTGTCTGTGTGTCTCTCTGTGTGTGTGACTGTGTGTCTGTGTCTGTGTCTGTGTGTGTGTCTGTGTCTGTGTGTCTGTGTGTCTGTGTCTGTCTGTGTGTGTGTCTGTGTGTGTGTGTGTCTGTGTGTGTGTGTATGTGTGCGCCCACGCAGGCAGAGCAGGTTCAAGCCATGCATACCACGTGAGAGTGCACGGCAGTGGGGTAAGCTTCAGTACCACGTGATGAGTTGGACCAATAGTGTGAAATCACACACGCTCAAGCCTAGGTCCTACCAGAGTGTAGTAAAAACAAAATAAGAAGTGGAATGTGAGGGGCAAGGAGCAGGGTAGGAGGAGAAGGGAGACACACCTTTCTTTGTTCATGTTGCTGTTTTCAAATAACTGCCCAGTAGAAACACAAACACACTGGGGGGTGGGGGGAGAGAAATTGAAACAGTGGTACACTGTCTACCATAAGAGAAAACACCTGCAATAACAGCAGATGGGCTGTGCTGTTGACAAGCCCTCGGGGCTGTCCACTCTGCATTGTTAAGCCAGGTAGGCGGAAGTTGTCTCTAGGCGAGGTCTCTGTGACCTAGTTGAGTGTTAGCAAGTATGCGTGTGAGGGGCCGGGGGTAGCGCAGCAGTGGGTTAAGCGCTTGTGGCGCTAAGCACACGGACCTGCATATGGATCCTGGCTGGAGCCCCAGTTCCTCAGCTTCGGGGGGGGGGGGTCGCTTCACAAGCGGTGAAGCAGGTCTGCAGATGTCTGTTTTTCTCTCCCCACCTCTGTCTTCCCCCTTCTCTCTCGATTTCTATCTGTCCTATCCAATAGCAATAACAATAATAACAACAAGGGCAACAAAAATGGGAACAAATGGCCTCCAGGAGCAGTGGATTCCTAGTGCAGGCACCGATCCCCAGAGGCAAAAACAAAAAACAAAGAAAAAAACTATGCGTGCAATTCCAAGTACTGCATCACAGGCCGAAATGGTTGCAGGCAGGGATGAATTTTTCTATATACATTTCTACTGGATGATGAAGAAGAAAAATTTCCCCCAAGAGAGAATTGTGGCTGATTGGGAATACAGTGGTCACATTGTGAAGGGATTTCAGACAAGGAGGCAAGGCTGGCTGCCACCAGTTCCTCTCCTCTCCAGGGAGTTCAGTGCTGCCTGTTTCCGGGACTTGTGTTTCCTTGCTAAAGGAAGAACGTCCCGGGAGCGTTTCTCTTTAGGCTTGCACTTTTGTTGCCTGGCTGTCTACTGCAATTTCTTCCTCTTTTGTTTGTTTCTGTGCCTACCCTCCTGACTGCAGACCATCATCAAAGCGTTCAAGGGGAACTTGGCTTTTGCAGAGAGAGAGCTTCGTGCTACTCCAGAGCCCCCAGAGCCCGCTGCGAGTGGGGAACGTCCATGATTGCACCTCTGCCCCGGCATGCCCACTGCTGAGAGGGTCTTTGATTGTCTCCTGAATGGGTGTCTCCTGCTTGCTATTTACCGTCTCCACTGCATTGAGTTGTCCTATAACCTGTTACTCCAGGTTCCACCTACTGGGACACATTCAGACTGGAAATGGCTTTGGCTCAGGATGTTGCCTCCCATTTATCTCCCTTTGTCCAGCCACTCTGCTGCCCTTTCAACGTGCACCAGGCACTTGGGAACCTGCAGATCATGGGAAAGACCAAATACAAGGGGGGAATGCAGAGGGAACATGGAAACCAGATTGATAAAGCTTTTCACCATGCAAAAACATGTATGTCATCCAAATGTCTTCTAACTGCATAGTCTACAATACTTCTCTATTTTCTCACTCCCTTTCTCACTCTTTATCTCTGTCTCTCTCCCCTTCCAATTTCTCCCCCCCCACACACACACACACTCTATACCAGGGCACTCGCTGCTCAGCTCTGGCTTATGGTAGTGTTGGGGATTGAACCTGGGGTCTCATGGTAGTGTTGGGGATTAAACCTGGGGTCTCATGGTAGTGTTGGGGATTGAACCTGGGGTCTCATGGTAGTGTTGGGGATTGAACCTGGGGTCTCATGGTAGTGTTGGGGATTGAACCTGGGGTCTCATGGTAGTGTTGGGGATTGAACCTGGGGTCTCATGGTAGTGTTGGGGATTGAACCTGGGGTCTCATGGTAGTGTTGGGGATTGAACCTGGGGTTTCAAGTAGTTAAGTCTTGTGCAGAACCACTGCTCTCCCGAGCCTCTCGCAAGGTTTAGAAACAATTTTACTACCCAAAGAGGCTACTTTTCCCGGATATCCTTCTGGAATCGCGCCCTCTTTCTCTTGGAAGGGGGTCCTGGGAGTTCAGACTGCGGAGATCTTGCTGCCCTCGCGAGAGCACTCCCCCCGCCCCCCCCACACACACACACTTCTCGGAGTTTGCCTGGAAATGGGGCCCAATATGGCGCAGGTGTCTCTGCTGCCCCAGTAGACAGGGCAGCCATCGTGCTGGGAGGGAAGCCTTGCCGGTGCTGGCAGAGTCCCAGTGCGGTGGAGCGGCCTGCGCCCAGCAGAGTCTGGGCTCTTGCCCTCCCTGGGGTGTGGGCTGGCCAAGGCCATGGGCGGGGGCTTGTGCCCAGGCTCCCAGAAGCATCACTGCAGCTCACACTGCAGGAGAACCCTGGGGCCCCAGGCACACTCTCTTCACCTCTAAATCCCTGTCCCTCCCTTCTAGCAGCTCCTTCGTCCCATCCTATGCCACAAGACTGAGAGCTCTGGCAGGGAGCCCGTGGCCGGGCTGACACAGACACCCTTCCCTGTGAGTTTACGCACATCCACTGGCAACCTCTTTCCCACCCCCCTCTCCTCCCTTCTCTGGAGTCTTCATTCATTTCCTGGCTCTCTCTGGCCCCTTCACGCCTTGGACACACTAGTCCAAGCGCCACAGACCAACTGCAAGCCTGGCGTTGATCTGCTTCGGGCGGCAGCGTTCTCCAGCGTGTCTTTATTCCTGGGTGTACCAAGCTCTTGCACAGGACACCTATTTATTCTCCACAGAGCTTGCATGGTCTCGCATTGAGCAGCCTCCCAAAAGCTGCTTGTTGTGGGAATGAGCAAACATTACTTTCTTTTTTAATTTATTTCTTTATTGGGGAATCAATGTTTTACATTCAACAGTAAATACCATAATTTCTACATGCATAACATTCCCCAGTTTCCCATTTAACAATACAACCCCCACTATGTCATTTATCATCCTTCATGGACCTGTATTCTCCGCACCCACCCACCCCAGAGTCTCTTACTTGGGTGCAATATGCCAATTCCACAAACATTACTTTCGATAAGATCACAGCATGTGCAAGTGCGAATGTTTTTTTTTTTTGTAGGGAACTGAGAAGAGTTGGCACTGAGGGTTCACATGTAATTTTTAAAACAAATTTTTTATATGACTGACTTGTTTTTTCTTAAATGCCACCAGAGTATCGCTAGGGCTTGGTGCTGGAACTATTTTTTCTTTTGCCTACTTTATTATTTTTTTCTCTATTACACTGGCTGGGACAGAGAGAAACTGAGGGGCCAGGTGAGCTAGAGAGGGAGAGAGAAAGACAGACACCTGCAGCCCTGCTTCAGCTCTCTAAAGGGCCCCCTGCAGGTGGGAAGCAGGAGCTCAGTCCCGGGTCCTTATGCATGGTAATATGTGCACTTAACCAAGTGTGCCACAGCCCCGGCTCCCTTAAACTTTATTTTATTCTTTAGAAAGAAACAGGGGGGCTGTGAGAGAAAGGGACCCCAGCACTGAAGCGTCCTTGGAGGCGGTGGGAGACAGGCCTAAATCAGAGTCACGCATATGACAAAGCAATGCACTAGCCAAGTAGCTATTTCACTGGCCAGGCAGTTTAAAATCGAGACGACAGGACTTTCCCGAATGACACAGTCATCAGATGAGTGTTGAAAATTGCTTTTCCAACCTGTAGTTGAGGGCAGCTTCGGAAAAGTTGTAATAAGTGGCTCCATTCTGGAACTTGAAGAGCAACACAAAGGTGAGATGAAATATCCAGAGGGTAAATACTGGTGTGGAAAGATGGGTGCTGGAGGAAGCACAAAGGAGAAATCGGTGGTCATTAGTCTCTGCTGCTTAACCTCCCCGTGTGCGGGGCTTGAACCTGGGTCCTTCCTTGCACACTGTTAAGATGTGTGTTCAACCAGAGGTGCCACACCCGGCTCCTACTCTGACTTTTGATTTGTTGACCTGGAGCCAGACTCATGCTGTGCAACACCAAACGAAACAGCACTGCTACCACCATAGTTTTCGAATGTAGTCAGGAGGGAGTCGGGTGCAAAGGACAAGGATCGAGTAAGGAACCTGGTTCGAGCCCCCGGCTCCCCACCTGCAGGGGAGTCACTTCACAGGCGGTGAAGCAGGTCTGCAGGTGTCTGTCTTTCTCTCCCATTCTCTGTCTCTTCCCCTCCTCTCTGCATTTCTCTCGGTCCTATCCAACAGTGATGACATTAACAACAACAACAACAACAACAATAGCTCCAACAATAAAACAACAAGGGCAACAAAAGGGAATAAATAGCGAGTCGGGCTGTAGCGCAGCGGGTTAAGCGCAGGTGGCGCAAAGCACAAGGACCGGCATAAAGATCCCGGTTCGAACCCCGGCTCCCCACCTGCAGGGGAGTCCCTTCACAGGCGGTGAAGCAGGTCTGCAGGTGTCTATCTTTCTCTCCTCCTCTCTGTCTTCCCCTCCTCTCTCCATTTCTCTCTGTCCTATCCAACAACGACAACAACAATAATAACTACAACAATAAAACAACAAGGGCAACAAAAGGGAATAAATAAATAAAATAAATATTTTTAAAAAATGGAATAAATAAATATTTAAAAATAAATAAGTATAAATATAATGTAGTTGGGAAAAAACACGTTTAGGTGAAAAGTTTTTTTTTTTTTTAAGTTTTGGAATCAGTTCTGACATGTGCATACGATTCCGTGTCAGATACCTGCTGAGTGTCCTGACATGCTAGACTTGCCTCTTCTCATCCTCTAGTGCAGGCCCATGGTGCTAGCTGTGGTGGCTGCCCTTGCAGAATACTCAGAAAACGGCCAGTGTGGTCTTTGTGGGACCTGCTCGACCTCACCTGAGTGCAGACTAAATACCAAAGTCAGAGCAGACTCTGGCCTTCTGGAGTCAGGACTCTCTCTCTGATGACTTCTAGGAATCCACCTGCCCATTGATATCACTCAATGAAATGCGCTTTAGTATGTCCACAAATTGTGCTGTAGTGACAAGCATGAATCTTCGAATGTGTTCCTGCCGTCAGTGGCACAGCCAGAGCAGCGCGTGCATGTTACACAGAGCTCAAGGACCTGGGTTCAAGTCTCGAGCTGCCACCTGCGAGGTGAGGGGAGTGTCAACAGAGGGAAAGCAGTGCTGCAGGTGTCTCTCCTTCTCTGCCTCCCCCTTCCCTCTCAATTTCTTTTTGTCTTTATTCGAAAATAACAAAAATTAATATTTTTAAAAAGAGTACTTTGGGGGGCAGTTTGTAGGGCACCCCGTTGAGAGCACACGTTACCTTGCACAGGCACCTGGGTTTGAGCCCTGCTCCCCACCTGCAGGAGGGAAGCTTCACAAGTGGTGAAGCAGGTTTCTCTTCCTCACTACCTCTCCATTCTGTTTAGGCATTTACTTGTTTTCTTCACTACCCCTCTATCTCCCTCCCGCACACCTCTCAGTTTCTATCTAGCCTATCAAACAGTCACCCAAGGGAACATGTCCACCGTCCTAAAGTGAGACCCCTGCCCCTTCAGCTCCCACCCCCCAGCCCCTTGTCTCCCCAGCCACCCACCCACCCACTCAAGTCCTAGGCATCACCTAATGTGCTTTCTATCTCTGTAGATTCGCCTACTCTGGACAAAATGGCATGTAAACAGAAGCCTGCAGTAGGTGGCCCTTTCAGACCAGCTTCTTTCACTTAGCAAGAGGTTTTCAGATGTATCCCTGTCACAGGTGTGTCACTGCTTCATGGCCCTTTTACAGCTGAATATTGTTTCATGGTATTTGTTGAACACGGTGTATATATATTCAGGCATCCTTCTTTCATCCTATATTTATCCCTGGGGCTCACTGCCTGCACAAACCCACCACTCCCGGAAGCCATTTTTTGGAAAGGTGGGAGACAGAGACAAAGAGGGAGAGAAGGAAAAAGAGACAACTTCACCACTGCCCCACCACTCAGGAAGCTGCCCCCACCCCCCACCTCCCCCTGCAGATGGGAGGTGGGCACTTGGCTCCGGGTCCTCATGCAGGATAACGTGTGTGCTCTACTAGGGGAACCACCGAGCCCCACTGATGTATATTCACTCTTCAATGTAGAGACAGTTGGGGTTTCAGCTTTGGGCTGCTATGAACATGTATGGACTGTTTTGAACTTTCACGTACGTCTCTTTCTGCGTGTATGTGGCTTCACTTCTCCCGAGTATACTCCTACAAGTGGACTTGTTGGGTCCTGTGGCGTTGCTCTATGAAAGGACTGAGGGATGGCCGGAATGTTGTCCAGGATGGCCACATCTTTTTACATGCCTGTAGTAGTAGCTCCCAACCCCATCAGATCCAGGCTCGTGCTTGTTACGAACTGTCTCTTCTACTGTAATCGTCATAGTGGATTTGGAAGGCTATCTTAGTATTTCACTTGAATTTGCATCGGTGGCCCTGTGGGCGAATTGTCCTAACTGAGCGTGGTTTCTGGCGCTTCCTGGCTACTTGCACAGCACTCCTCTTTGGAGAGATATCTATTGAGTTGCCTTCGCCTGTTCTTAGTCTGTGATTTGGACTTTTAAGGTCTGCATTTGAAGTTGTAACAGTTGATTGTGTCTAGTTCATATCTAGTACCACACATAGTTCAGATTTTTTAATTAGCTTTTGCCATCAGGGGTAATGCTGGGGCCCAGTGCCTACATAGTTCTACCACTCCCAGTGGTCCTATTTTGATAGAGGGCCAAAAACAGAGAGATAGTGAGGGGGAGATGGACTCAATGAAGGAGCAGCGCCTGCAAGTCTGCTCAACTACTTGTGAAACTTCCCCCCTGCAAGGAGGGAAACCGGGGGACAGGGTTTCAATCCAGATACTCACAGATGGTAACATGTCTTTTACTGGGTGGGCCACCATCTGACCCCTGGAGTAACTTTTAAGATCTACTTTCTTAGAAGAAAACTTTTCCCAGGAGTTGGACGGTAGCGCGGCGGGTTAAGCGCACGTGGCACAAAGCGCAAGGACCGGCGTAAGGATCCTGGTTTGAGCCCCCGGCTCCCCACCTGCAGGGGAGTTGCTTCACAGGCAGTGAAGCAGGTCTGCAGGTGTCTATCTTTCTCTCCCCCTCTCTGTCTTCCCCTCCTCTCTCCATTTCTCTCTATCCTATCCAACAACGACATTAATAACAACACAATAATAACTATAATGAAACAACAAGGGTAACAAAAGGGAATTAATAAATACTTATAAAAAAGAAAAAAAATTCTCACATAAAAAAGTCTTTTTTCTTATATTTTTTCTTTTCTTTTTGTTTTTCCAATGTTTTGTTTATTTTTATTTATAAAATGGAAACACTGACAACTCCATAGGATAAGACAGGCACAATTCCCACCACCAGAACACTGTATTCCATGCCCTCCCCTGATACCTTTCCCATTCTTTGACCCTCTGGGAGTATGGACCCAGGGTCATTATGGGATGCAGAACGTGCAAGGTCTGGCTTCTGTAATTGCTTCCCCACTGAACATGGACGTTGTCAGTTCGATGCATACTCCCAACCCCCCCCTCTCTTTCTCTTTCTCTCTTTCTCTCTCTCTCTCTCTCTCTCTCTCTCTCTCTCTCTCTCTCTCTAGAGAGACAGGACTCTGGGGATTTGTGGCTCCAGGACACATTGGTGGGGTCGTCTGCCCAGGGAATTCCGGTTGGCATCATGGTAGCATCTGCAACCTGGTGGCTGAAAAGGAGTTAATATATAAAGCCGTACAAAGTGTTAATTAGTCATGAACCTAAAGGCTGGAATATTGCAGATGAAGATTTGGGGGTCTCTGTTTTGGAAGTAGCTAGTAGATCTATTTAGGTATATACCAAAGGGCCTATGACTTTCGTAGGTTTTGCCTGAGCCTAACCTCTGATATGCAGGTGGACCCAAGTTATTGTCTGGCATGATGATATCATGGCTGGAAAAAGGGCTAGAAAGCTGGATCAGGGAAGAGAGTAGCTCCCAAATATGGGAAAAGTGTGTAAATATTGTTGACGGTAAACCACATCGATTTGATCTGGGGCCCATATTCAGCCTAGGAGCCTATGTGGTCTCTGCATCCCTGCAGATCTGAAGTCGCATCCTGTGGTCATGAGTAGGAACGTTCCAAGTTGCACTAATTTCAGGAGCCATCTTCGTCAGGTGGTAGACAGAGTATGTTATCCAACCCCCCATCTGAGGATGGAACATTCTCTACCATTGTTGATCAACATTGAGGGCAAGGTTCTATGGGGGCCCCCAAAGGGGTCCATTATGTTGTTCCCGATGGAGATGACCAGTGACAATGGAGAGAGGGATCTGTTCGAGGTCTAGGCTCATCGCGTCTGTGTGGGAATCCCAGGGCTAGGGTCTCAGCTGATAGGGGTGGCCTGATAGTGACTAAAGAGTCATCATTAAAGTAAGCCAGTCTCTTCCCTGGACAGACGACCCCAGCAATATGTCCTGGAGTTCCTCTTCCCCAGATCCCCACCCTACTAGGGAAAGAGATAGGCAGGCTGGGAGTATGGACCCACCAGTCAAAGCCCATGCTCAGCGGGGAAGCAATTACAGAAGCCAGACCTTTTGCCTTTTGCATCCCACAATGACCTTGGGTCCATACTCCCAGAGGGATAAAGAATAGGAAAGCTATCGGGGGGAGGGGATGGGATACGGCGATCTGGTGGTGGGAATTGTGTGGAGTTGTACCCCTCTTGTTCTATGGTTTTGTTAATGTCTCCTTTTTAATATATTTATTTATTTATTTATTTATTTTCCATTTCGCTGCCCTTGTTGTTTAACATTGTTGTGGTTATTGATGTCCTTGGTGTTGGATAGGATAGAGAGAAATGGAAAGAAGAGGGGAAGACAGAGAGGGGGAGAGAAAGATAGACACCTGCAGATCTGCTTCACCGCTTGTAAAGCGACTCCCCTGCAGATGGGGAGCCAGGGGTTCAAACCAGGATCCTTAAGCTGGTCCTTGCGCTTTGCACCACGTGCGCTTAACCCGCTGCGCCACCGCCTGACTCCCTTGTCTCCTTTTTTAAATAAATAAAAAAATAAAAAAGAATGTATGCCAGTCTCTTGCCCTTATTCAGCCTTTGTAGTCCTTACTTTGATAGGGTTAGCTTTGGAGTGACTGAGGGAAGTGCCATAGGAAGTAGGTGAGGAGAGTATCTCGGTCTAAGTAGAAACTATTTCATTAGGTACTTTATGGTGTCTGTTTTGGCCTTTCTACTTGCTTGCTTCATTTATTGGCTCACTGCAAACTATTGTGCACTTTTGCTTTCAGGTATATATTTTGCCCTAATTTATGGATACATGGGTCCATCTGCCCTATCTCATGGGACCTGGTCTATATCTAGGGTTTGAGGCTTTGTAAGAATTGAACTACTCGAAATGGAATTAAGGAGTCCCATGAGAAAGAAAAGTAATGATGCTGAAGGGCTGGCATTGCACGCCTGACATCTCTGGACACAGTCCAGAAGTGAAGCACGCAGAGGCGATACGCATTGCGTTGATTAGGTTGGGATCAGCAGATGCAGTATCAGTTGGTATGGATTGAGAGAAGCCCGCAGGAAAGTGAGCCCCACCCTAGAGGTTCCAGGCCTGGGGGAAATATGGGCTTTATAGAGGAAGTGGGAGGTTCCTGCTGTCTTAGGGTTTCAGAAGGCAATAGATACTTATTGCTATAATCAAATTATTTGGCAATTGGGTTAACTTTGATAACTCCGTTGTTAGAATTTGCTGTATCATACAAGATCTCTACATAATTTATGTCCTTTGTTGTTTCATATATATATATATATATATATATATATATATATATATATATATATATATATATATATCTGTATCTTATGAAGCGATGCTACCTGTTGCTTCTGTTCTCCTGGTCTAAGCTTTTAGGAGAGTCAGCATTTCAACGACAGCTATGGTCTGTGCATTAATAAGTTTGATACATTCAATCAAATTTTCCCCTCTCATATTAATTAAGTAGTAATTTATAGGACCACAAGTTAATAGGAGTGTGCAGAAACACCATTCCCACCAGTAAAAGACTGTGTCCATGCCCTCCTCCCTCCCCACCCCCAGCGATCCTGAGTGTCTGCCCCCACCCTCCACCCAGAGACTTCTACTTTGGTGCCCTACTGCAAACTCATTCAGATCCTGCTTTGAGTTTCCCTTTCTGTTCTTCTTTCTCAACTTCTGTTTATTTGTGGGATCATCCCATACTCGTCTGTCTTTCTGACTTAGCTCACTTAACATAATTCCTTCTAACTGCATCCAAGATGGGTAGGAGAAGGTGGGTTCACTGTTCTTCTTTTTCTACTACTTTTGTTTTTTGCCTGCAGGCTTCTTGCTGTGGCTCGGTGCCTGCACCACATGTCCACTGCTCCTGGAGGCTATTTTTTCCCTTTTGTTCCCCTTGTTTTATCATTGTTTTGGTTATTATTGTTGTCATTGTTGGATAGGACAAAGATAAATCGAGAGGGGAGGGGATACAGAGGGGGAAAGAAAGATAGACATCTGCAGACCTGCTTCACCGCCTGTGTAATGACCGCCCTGCAAGTGGGGAGCCGGGGGCTCAAAAAGGGATCCTTATGCCCTTGCGCTTTGCACCATGTGCACTTACCCCACACCACTACTGCCGACCCCCAAGGGTTCATTGTTCTTAACAGCTGCATAGTATTCCATTGTGTATATGTACCACCGCTTTCTCAGCCACTCTTCTGTTGTTGGGCACCTGGGTTGCTTCCTGGTTTTAGCTATTACGAATTGTGCTGCTATGAACATAGGTGTACACTTACATTTCTTTTGAGAATTTTATTAGTGACTTTATAATGATTAACAAGATTGTAGTATAACAGGGATGCAATTCCATGCAATTCCCATCACCACGTTTCTTGAAGAAATAATTACTTCCCCATTGAATTATTTTAGCACCCTTGTTGAAAATCATTTGACCACAGTGCTTACTTATTTCAGGAATCTCAGTTTCTTAGGTAGAGTTATATATCCTTACTATACCAGGATGATACAGTCTTGAGTGCTACAACTGTGAGGCAAGTTTTGAAATTATGAAGTGGGAGCGCTCCAATTTTTCTCCTTCCTCTCCTCTCCCTCCTCTTCTTCTTCTACTTCCTCTGTCTTCTTCTTCTTCTCCTCCTCCTCCTCCTCCTCTTCCTCCTCCTCCTCCTCCTCCTCCTTCTTCTTCTTCTTTTTCCTTGCTACCAGAGCTTCACTGGGGCTTCACGCCTGCCAAATTCAACTGCTTCTGGCAAATTAATTTTTTCCCTTTCAGATAGAGAGTAAAAGGCAGATTGGGAAAAGAAGAGACAGAGAGGGAGGAGAGACATCCTGGTACCACTGCACTGCTCATAAAGCGTTCCTGTGATCGGGTGCTGCCAAGTGGTGACCAGGGGTTCGAACCCAGATCTTTGCATGTGGTAAAGCATGCACTCTCCTGGGTGAGCCATCTCCAGGTCCTTCCACCCCACCTTTGTTCTTATTTTCATGATTATTTCAGCTCTCCGTGATCCTTTATGGTTCCATGCTGATTTTGAGATTACCTGGTGTAATTCTGCAAAGAAGCCAGTTGCAACTGAGTCAGAGACTACTGTGTTCCCATGGGAGACTTCTACCATCTTAACAATAATAAGTTTCTGGGTTTTGTGCAGCAGCAGCAGCATCATTGTAATTGGATTATTATTATTATTATTATATGCATCGTTATTATTCTTATCATTAAGTTCTACCAAAACCCTATTTTGTGGGGGTCATGCAGTGGGGCACATTGTTGAGCACACATGCTCCCATTTGCAATGATCCCTGTCCCCTCCTGCAAAGGAGAAGCACCAACAGTGAAGAAGCAGGTGTCATGGTCTGGGAGGCGGTGCAGTGGATAAAGAACAGGACTCTCTAGCCTGAGTTTCGGGGTTCAGTCCCTGGCAGCATATGTCCCAGAGTCATGTCCGGTTCTTTCTTGATCCTCCTAGCTTTCTCTAGATAAATAGAATCTTTAAAAAAAAGATAAAAAAAAGAAGCAAGTGACTCTCCTTCTCCAGCTCTATCTTCTCTCCCCTTTCAATTTCTCTCTGTTCTGATAGAACATAAAAACATTAAGAATAATTTTCATTGTCTATACAATGCAATGTTTGTGACATTTATAATGATTTCTATACTACTATAAACTGAATTGTGTATTTTCTATTTTTCTAGTGATTTACAGAATTATAAGATAGCAGGGGCAAATTCCACACCCCACACCTTCCCCACCACCAGAGTTCTGTGTCCCCATTCCCTACAATGGAAACTGCAGTAGTTCTCCCAAGGTCATATAATGAGTATATATATATATCCATGTTGTTATTTTTCTTTTCTTTTTTGACTCCAGGGTTATCACTGGGGCTCGGTGCCTGCACTATGAATCCACTGCTCCTGGAGGCTATTTTTTCCCTTTTTTTGCCCTTGTTGTTTATCATCGTTATTGTTGTTATTATTGTTGTTGTTGCTGCTGCTGTTGCAGTTGGATAGGACAGAGAGAAATCGAGAGAGGAGGGAAAGACAGAGCGAGGGAGAGAAAAACCTGCAGACCTGCCTCACCGCTTGTGAAGCGACCCCCCTGCAGTGGGTAGCCTGGGGCTCCAACCCACATTCCTATGCAGGTCCTTGCACTTCATGTCATGTACTCTGAACCCGCTGCGCTGCCTCCCAGTCCCCTATTTGTCCATGTTTTTCTATGGCCCTGCCTTCTCTTCCTTTCGAAGATACATCTACTACTTCTGAGTGTTTTTTCCTCTTCTCTCTCCGGACTCCCCTAACATTTATCCCTCTGGGAGTAAGGACCAAATTGAATTGTTTTCTTTACATCACCCAGTGTGTTCACTGATACTTTATGTTAACGTGATGCTTTGCTCTGACCTTCCTCATCTCAATTCTTTAATTTGTTATTATCATTGTTTATTTAATGGATATTTAATGGATAGAGACTGCCAGAAATGGACAGGAAAGGGGAGACAGAGAGGGAGAGAGACAGTTTTAGCCTTGCATCACCACTTGCAAAGCTTTTTCCCCTGCTGGTGTGGGCTGGGGTTTCTCACACGGGTCCTTCCACACTGTAACATGTGTGCTCAACAAGGTGCCCACTGCCCGGTCTCTCATCTCAATTCTTTGCTTTCACATACCTGACTGTCTGCACATTCTCAGCCCGTGCGCAGTCTCAGACTCCTGAACATACTCAGTCCCTCTGCCCTTCTCTTCTGTGTCAGAATGACTTTGCTTTTCTTATCCTTTTTTTCTTTTTTTTAACGTTTTACTTTCTTTAATCAGAGAAGTACAGAGAGAGAAAGAAAAAAGAAGGAGAGAGAGAGAGAGAGAGAGAGAGAGAGAGAGAGAGAGAGAGCGCACAGACCACAGACAGCACCACTCAGCTCTCACTTATGGTGGAGCTAGGACTGCAGTGCCTCAGGCATGAGGGTCTTTTGCAGAACCATGATGCTCTCTCCCCAGCCCTATTCTGGTTTGTTAAGGAGATTTTTATTTAATATCTTTCTTCATTTTAAGGTAGGCATTATAGAAAATGTCCCTGTAGACACTGCTTCAGCTGCACCTTGTGTTTTGGTAAGTTTTGAACCTCTTCTTTAATGTTTAGAATGTTTACTTATTTATCTATGAGAGGGAAAGAGAGAAAGAGAGAGAGCCGCAGAGCATCATCTCTGGCACATGCGATGGCATGGATCAGCTGAGGACCTCATGCCTGAGAACCCAGCGCTGTTACTGCTGCACCACCTCTTCCTCTCAGTGTTTTCTGATTTCCATTGGGATCCTTCATCCATCTGGTTATGTATAGAGTGTTGTTGACTGGATTTATAACCGGGGCAATACTCAGCGCTGGCTTCTGGTGGTGCTAGGGATTGAACCTGGAACCTCAGAGCCTCAGGCATGAAAATCTGTTGCTTAAACTGCCATGCCAACTTCACAGCCCTAATTTTTATGTAATCTTAATCGCCCAGAGTGCTTTCTACTAGTTTTTTTTATTATTGTTGTTGTTGTTTATTTTTTGCCTCCAGGATAATTGCTGGAGTTCGTTGTATGCACCACGAATGCACTGCTCCTGGAGACTATTTTTCCCCTTTTTGTTGCCCTTGTTGTTTTATCATTGTTGTGATGATGATTATTATTGTTGTTGCTGTCGTTGGATAGGACAGAAAGAAATTGAGAGAGGAGGGGAAACAGAGAGGGGGAGAGAAAGAGAGACACCTGCAGGCCTGCTTCACTGCCTGTGAAGCGACTCCCCTGCAGGTGGGGAGCTGGGGGCTCGAACCAGGATCCTTACTCTGGTCCTTGCACTTCATGCCACATGTGCTTAACCTGCTGTGCTACCGCCCAACTCCCTCTACTGTTGTTTTTTAAGTCCACTCCCATTGTGGTCTGAGACATCCTTTATATGATCCCACTACTTTTCAGTTCACTGAGGGTTATGTTATGGCCAAGCATATGGCCCGTCTTGGATGCTGTTCCCGTGTATGTAGAAAAGATGCGCATTTTCCTGTCCCTGGAATGTGCCCTAGATGCTGTGAGTAGGGCTTTGTCTATTTTTGTTTACACTTTCTATTTCCTTTTGACCCTTTGCCTAGTTACTATATCCAGTTTTAAATGTGGATTATTAAAACAGCTGATCATTGTTGTGGTCTTCTCTTTCATTCTGTCGGCCTTCATTTCACATAATGTTAGGCTCTGTTGTTAGATCCACCTGTTTGTAGTCTTTTTTTTTTTTTTTTTTCGTCTCCAGGGATATCACTGGGCCAAGGTGCCTTCACCATGAATCCACTGCTCCTGGTGGCCATTTTTTCCGTTTTTTATTGGCTAGGACAGCGAGAAATTGAGAGGGGAGAGGGCCAGGCAGTGGCACCCCTGGTTGAGTGCTCACATTACAGTGCACAAGGACCTGGGTTCAAGCCTCTGGTTCCCACCTGCAGGGGGAAAGCTTTGCAAGTGGTGAGGCAGGGCTGCAGCTGTTTGTCTTTCTTTCTCCCTCTCTATCTCCCCCTCCTCTCTCAGGTTCTCTCTGTCTCTATTCAATAATAAATAAAAAAAGAAAAAAGGAAAAGGAATTGAGAGAGGTTGGGTAGATAGAGAGGGAGAGAGACAGAGAGAGCTGCAGATCTGCTTCACCACTTGCAGAATGACCCCCCTGCAGGTGGGGAGCCAGGAGCTCGAGCGGCATCCTTCCATACGTGCTATGTGCGCTTCACCTGCAGAACTACAACCCGGCTCCCTGTTTGTAGTTTTCATAACTTCCTCAGAGTTGATTTTCAGCACCATCAAATAAAATATTTATCTTGATCTCCAGTAATAATTTGTTTCTTTCTTTTTCTCTTTCTTTCTTTTTTTATTTTTTTTATTATGCCGCTAGGGTTATCACTGGGTCTCAGTGCTCGCACAATGACACTGCTCTTGATGGCCAGATTTGCCTTTCTTTTTTTGCTCCTCCTCCTCCTCCTCCTCCCCCTCCTCCTCCTCTTTTGTTTTTTTCCTTCATGTGATAAGAAAGAGAGAAGTTGAGAGTGAAATGGACAGAGACACCTGCAGCTCTGCGTCACCGATTGTGAAGCTTCCCCACTGCAGATGGGGAGCATAGCTTGACCCTGGGTCCTTGCGCATGGTAATGTGTGCACTTAACCAGATGCAACACAGACCAGCCCCTCGTTGCTGTTTTAAAGCCCTTTTGTCTAATGTTAGTAGAGAACCGCCAGTCCCTGATTGCTGTCTTCAGAGCAGATCTCCTTGCACTCAGCACTGGAGTGTCGATGCTATCCTCGTTCAACTACTCCCGATTTCCCACAGGACGGGTGACTGCTCTGTCCCACCTCTCTCTCCAGCTACTTGGTTTTGTTGTTCTTTGTTGGGTTTTTTAATTTATATCTATTGGGGGCTGGGTTGCAGTGCACCCTGGTTAAGCATACATAGTGCACAGTACAAGGACGGGCACAAGGATCCCTGTTCAAGCCTTCAGCTCCCACCTGCAGAGGTTCACTTCGCAAGAGGTGAAGCAGGTCTGCAGGTGTCTATCTTTCTCTGCCTTTCTCCATCTTCCCTTCCTCTCTCAATTCCTCTCTGCCCTAGCCAACAACAATAGCAGCAGCAACAACAACAACAATAAGAGTAGAAATGACACCACCAACAACAGTGGGGGAAAAAAGGGCTGCCTGGAGCAGTGGATTCATAGTAGTGCAGGCACCGAGCCCAACTACAACCCTACAGGCAAAATAAAAATATATCTATTTTTTCTGATTGCCAGCAGGGTTATCGCTGGATTAGTGCCTGCACAATGAATCTACTACTCCTGGCAGCCAATTTCTCTGTTTGTTTGATTGATAGGACAAAGAGAAAAATGAGAAGGGAGGAGATATAGAGGGGTGAGAGAGACCGTGAAACGTGTGTAATTATTTGGTTCACTGCTCCTGAAGCTTCTCCCGTGCAGGAGGGAAGCAGGGAATCAAACTCGGGTCTTCGAGCCTGGTAACATGTGCACGTAACCAGGTGTACCTGCGTGTTGCTTTGCCTTTGTTTTTTGAACCAGAGCATTGCTCAGCTGAGGCTTACAGTGGTGCTTAGTATTGAACATAGAACCGTCCCAGCCTCAGGCATGAAAGGCTTTTCAGAACCACTATGCTGTCTCCCAGGCTCCCCAGCTTCCTGGAAAGTGTGCTCAACATCACTTAAGAGGCTGCCTCCAGGTGTATTTTACATTTTATTTTGAAGTATTTTTAACTTTTTAATTTATTGGATAGAGATAGAGAGAAATCAGGAGGGAAGGAGGATACAGGAGAAAGGGGGGAGGGAGGGAGAGATTGAGCGGGAGAGAGAGATTGAGCGGGAGAGAAAGACGGAGCAGGAAAGAGAGAGAGAGAGAGAGAGAGAGAGAGAGAGAGAGAGAGAGAGAGAGAGAGAGAGAGAGAAAGAGCCTTGCATGCAGATAGGGACCTGGGGCTAGAACCCAGGTCCTTGCACATAGTAACATGTGTGCTCTACTAGGTTAGGTGCGCTGCTACCTAGCCCCTACAGGTACATTTTAAAAGTCCACTTCACATACCAGCCCACATACCTGAACCCTAGCCAAGGAGCTACTGCAAAGGTGACTGAAGACCCTTAAGTCCACGCACAGCTTAGGCCCCTTGGCTCTTTTTCCTGCCATCCCCTCGTGTGTGACTTCTAAATAACATTGCTCAGAAGCTATCTGGCAATCTAGCCAAGTGGTCCTGCAGTGGAATGGATGTGAAGCTTTGTGATCCTCACCTCTGGGAAAAATATATGTCAAGCAAAGAACAATTAATGCCCCTATAATAACCTTTACTGGAATCATCAAACAAATAAAATTTAATTGAGGTTAATTTAGACCCCACTAAAATCCTAGTTATATTTCCTACCTAATCTAATCTGTGGCCAGATTCCATAAAGCTCATAGTGGCTTGTATACAACAAATGACACTCAATACTTTTTTTTAATAGTGATTTAATAATGATTCACAAGATTTTAGGATAAGATGGGAAATAATTCCATACAATTCCCACCACCAGAGTTCTGTAACCCATCCCCTCCATTGGAAGTTTCCCTGTTCTTTATCCCTCTGGGAGTATGGACCAAAATTCTTTATGGGATGCAGATAGGATGTGGTAGGTCTGGCTTCTGTAATTACTTTTTGTAAAAACCTCTTATTTATTTGATAGAGATAGCCAGAAATCAAGAGGGAAGGGGAAGACAGAGAGGTAGAGAGACAGAGAGACACCTAAGCACTGCTTCACCACTTGCAAAGCTTTCCTCCTATAGGTGGGGACTGGGAGCTCGAACCTGGGTCCTTGTGCATTGTAACATGTGCACTTAACCAGGTGCACCACCACCGTGCCCCGCTTCTGTGATTACTTCTCCACTGAGCGTAGTCATTGGCAGGTCAAGCTATATGCCCAGTCTATTTCTTTTTTATCAGTGCTTTCACTTTATTCCCCTTTTGTTTGTTGTGTCTCCGTTTTAAAACCCAGTTTCCATGTGCACACTCAGACGATAAACATCAGAAAGCCACTGCTTGTGCCCCATGGAACTGGCTGCACAGCCGGCACCAACACACACACTCCCCTCTGAGTCAGGAGCTAAGACCCACTGAACACTGCGTTTGGCTTTGCGGCAATGCTTCAATGTGACAGCAATGGTGGCTGGGTTCCCCACACCCTCCAGTTTCCTTAGGGAAAGGACCAACACACCTTTCCCTCGAGTGGAAGTGCCACCACTGGAGCCACAGGACTTTATTCATTGTTTATTCTCCTGGTGGCAGTATTTCTTTGACGTGGAATCTGGTGGCAGCCCCCTGAGTCTTTGCTGGATTTATTTAAGATGGTGAATATATTCCGTCAAGGAGTGTTCAGGGTCTTGAGACGATCTTGAATGTGGAGGTGGACTGGACCTCTGCCTCCTGCATGGAGATGCCTTGGCACAGGGTCACTGGAGTTGCCAGAAGATGAATTTCAAGTTGGCAGGGACTCATTGGCCTCTCACCAGGCCAGCTGCTGCCAGGGCACTGGGAATGCTGGCCGCCCCAGGGCTCCTTTCTGATCAACTTCTTGCCACTACTTCACCAAGAATCACAATCTTAGGATGGTGACCACCACCCTGACTGCCGAAGGAACCGTGTCTGAGGCCTTGCCTGTTTCTGTCTTTCCCTAGTGTGGTAGGTCTCTGGAGAGGTGAGGTTGCAGGACATATTGGTGAGGTCGTCTGCCCAGGGAAGTCAGGATGGAGCCATTATAGCTTCTGCCTCTTGGTGGATGAAACGCGGTAAGATAAAGTAGGACAAATTGTTTAATAAACAGGAACCTAAAGTAAGACGAGAGCAGGTGGGGCTAAGTGTCTTCATATGGGAAGAAGTAGGAAGTCTATTTTAGGTATATTCCAGGGGGCCCATGACTTGAGTAGTTTTTGCCTGAGCCCGATAGCTACCATTTAAGCACGCTAAAAGTAATTTCTGGGAAGATGGTGTCAGAGTTGGCAAGAGAACTAGCATATTGCACCAAAGTAAAAGACTCTGGGGTGGGTGGGTGGGGAGAATACAGGTCCATGAAGGATGAAAAATGACATAGTGGGGGTTGTATTGTTAAATGGGAAACTGGGGAATGTTATGCATGTACAAACTATTGTATTTACTGTTGAATGTAAAACATTAATTCCCCAATAAAGAAATAAATTAAAAAAAGAACTAGAAAGCTGGACCAGGCAGAAATAGCTCACAAAGATGAAGACAGTATGCAAACACCATCAACTGTAAATCTCATTGATTTGACCTAGGAGATGTATGATATATATATGGAGCTTGTATAACCTCTTCATCTCTCCCTGTCCGTCTGAGCTCCAATTCCATACTCAAAGCTTGGAACATTCTAAGCTGCACCCATTTCAGGACCACTCTTCCTTGAGGGGAAGAGTAGGCGGAGCCTACCTCCCTTCAGAGTGGAGGAGTCCTTACCACTGTTCTACATTGACACCAATGTCCTGGAGAGGACCACAAGAGGGTTTGATGATGCTCCTGTTGGAAATAACCAGAGATGGTGGAGAGAGGGATCTGTTAGGGGTCTAGACCCATCATATCTATGTTGGAATCCATGAATTCCCTGACTAGAGTCCCAGATGATGGGGTGGCTGGGTAGTGACCAAAAAGACCATTATACAATATTATAACATAGTAGTATAATCCCACACCATTCCCAACACTCAGGCTCTGTGTCCCCATCTCCTCCATAGGAAACTGCAGTAGTTCTCCCCAGGTCACAGATATGGGTTGAATATATATATATATATATATATATATATATATATATATATATATATATATATATCTTTTCCTAAGTAGTTCCTGCCTTCACTTCCTTTATTTTAAAATTTATTAGTGATTTAATATTGATTTATAACGTTACAAAAAAATAGGGGTGCAACTCCACACAATTCCCACCACCAGAATTCCGTATGACATCCCCTCCCTTGATAATTTTCTTATTCTTTATCCCTCTGGGAGTATGGACCCAAGGTCATTGTGGGATGCAGAAGGTGGAAGGTCTGGCTTCTGTAATTGCTTCCCCGCTGAACGTAGGCGTTGACAGGTTGATCCATACACCCAGCCTGCCTCTCTCTTTCCCTAGTGGGGCAGGGCTCTGGGGAATCAGAGCTCCAGGACATTTTGGTGGGGTCGTCTGTCCAGGGAGGAAGTCAGCCACCAAAGTTCTTTAGCCACACTCCCTTCATTGTAAGCGATAATAGTTCTCTTAAGGTTGCAGACATTGGTTAAGTATAATTTCTACAACTATCTTCTATATTTGTAAATATTTGTCCATTTTTCCCTTTTTTTTTCCACGAGGGTTAATGCTGGGGATCGGTGCCTGCACCACGAACCCACTCTCCTGGAGGCCATTTATTCCCATTTTTTCTTGCCCTTGTTGTTGCCGTTATTGTTACTGTTGCAGTTGATGTTCTTGATGTTGGATAGGACAGAGAGAAATTGAGAAAGGAAGAGAGAAAGAGGGGGGGTGAGAAAAAAATAGACACCTGCAGACCTCCTTCGCCACTTGTCTGGCGACCCCCATGCAGATGGGGAGCCGGGGACTCTAACTGGGATCCTTAGGCCAGTCCGTACGCTTGGCGCCATGTACGCTTAAGCCACCGACCCCGTTTATCCATTTTGCTATGGTGTCATCTTCTTTTCCTTTCCAAGTCACACCTACACCTATTACTACATCCAAATGTCCCTCTGTTTGTCCTCCTCTCTCCCCGGGTCCTGATGGAGTTGGAGTTCAGAGCCCCCTAGTCCTCTGGCCCCAATATTTCTCCCCCTTCTGGGAATATGGACCAACATTCTCTCTGGGGTGCAGAAGGTGGGAGTTCTGGCTTCTCCAATTGCTTCTGTAATAGTAGGACACGGTCCCTGGCAGGTGGACCTATAGCCCAGCCTGTTTCTGTCGTTCCCTAGTGGGGTAGAACTCTGGAGAGATGAGGTCACAGAACCCATTGTGGACCACAATTATTTGTGGGGTTGACTTCCTTTCAAAGTCACACCTACACCTATTTTTGCTTTTGAGTGCCCTTCCTTTATCCTTTAAACTCGGAGATAAGAGAAACAGTGCCTGATTCCCTCTCTTGTTTCCCAGATTCTCCTCCCTTTCAGTGATGGTATAAAAAGAAGTTTCAAAGTCCAGGAGGTTGCGCAGTGGCTAAGGAGTTGGACTCTCAAGCATGAGGTCCTGGGTCCAGTTGCTGGCGGCTTGTACCAGAGTGATGTCTGGATCTTTCTCTCTATCCTCCTATCTCACTCTTTAATAAAATAAATAAATAATGTTAAAAAAATAAAAGTTTTCTGGGTGACAGACACTTCGGATCCTGACGGAATTGGAGTTTAAAGCCCTCTGGTCATCTTCCCTATCATTTTCCCCTCTGGGAGTATGGACCAAATTCTTTATGGCATGCAGACGGTGTGTGCGGGGGGCGGGGGGTCTGGCTTCTGTAATTGCTTCTCTGCTAGACATTGACATTGGCAGGTTGATCCATACCCCAGTCTGATTCTGTCTTTGCCTGGTGGGCCAGGGCTCTGGAGAGGGGGCAGGGCTCTGGAGAGTTGGGGTTCCAGGACACATTGGTCATGTTTTCAGCCCACATCATAGTAGTATCTGGAAATTGGATGAAAGGCAATAAGATATAAAGCAAGACAAAATGTTTAATGAACAGGAACACACAGTAGGAACAGAGCAGATGAGAACAGAGACCTTAAGGTGGAAAGAGGCTTGGAAGTCTGTTTAGGCTTGACTCTGAAATGAAGCCTGTGTTCCCCTGTGCCTTCTGTCAATTCAAGTTGACAAGGGATTAGGTTGTCCCAAGCCCTCCAGCCCCCAGAGGTCTGTCTGAGCTCCAACTCCATGTTCAAAGCTTGGGACATTCTAAGCTTCACCCATTTCAGGACCAGTCTTCCTTGAGGGGAAGAGTAGGCTGAGCCTAACTCCCTTCAGAGAGTGGAGGAGTCCTTACCACTGTTGTTCTACATTGACACCAAGGTCCTGGAGAGGCCCACAAGAGGTTTTGATGATGCTCCTGATGGAAATAACCAGAGATGGTGGAGAAAGGGATCTGTTAGGGGTCTAGACCCATCATATCTATGTTGGAATCCATGAATTCCCTGACTAGAGTCCCAGATGATGGGGTGGCCTGGTAGTGACCAAAAGGACCATTATGCAATATTATAACATAGTAGTATAATCCCACACCATTCCCACCACTCAGGCTCTGTGTCCCCATCCCCTTCATAGGAAACTGCAGCAGTTTTCCCCAGTCAGAGATATGGGTTGATTTTATATATATATATATATATCTTTTCCTAAGTTGTTCTTGCCTTCACTTCCTTTATTTTAAAATTTATTAGTGATTTAATATTGATGTATAACGTTACAACAAAACTGGGGTGCAACTCCACAAAATTCCCACCACCAGAATTCCATATGCCATCCCCTCCCTTGATAATTTTCTTACTCTTTATCCCTCTGGGAGTATGGACCCAAGGTCATTGTGGGATGCAGAAGGTGGAAGGTCTGGCTTCTGTAATTGCTTCCCCGCTGAACGTGGGCGTTGACAGGTTGATCCATACACCCAGCCTGCCTCTCTCTTTCCCTAGTGGGGCAGGGTTCTGGGGAATCAGAGCTCCAGGACACTTTGGTGGGGTCGTCTGTCCAGGGAAGTCAGCCACCAAAGTTCTTTAGCCACACTCCCTTCATTGTAAGCTATAATAGTTCTCTTAAGGTTGCAGACATTGGTTAAGTATAATTTCTACAACTATCTTCTATATTTGTAAATATTTGTCCATTTTTCCTTTTTTTTGCCTCCAGGGTTATTGCTGGGGATCGGTGCCTGCACCACGAACCCACTCTCCTGGAGGCCATTTATTCCCATTTTTTGTTGCCCTTGTTGTTGCTGTTATTGTTACTGTTGCAATTGATGTTCTTGTTCTTGGGTAGGACAGAGAGAAATTGAGAAAGGAAGGGAGACAAAGGGGGGTGAGAAAAAAATAGACACCTGCAGACCTCCTTCCCCACTTGTCAGGCAACCCCCATGCAGGTGGGGAGCCGGGGACTCTAACTGGGATCCTCAGGCCAGTCCGTACGCTTGGCGCCATGTACGCTTAACCCACCGACCCCCTTTATCCATTTTTCTATGGTGTCATCTTCTTTTCCTTTCCAAGTCACACCTACACCTATTACTACATCCAAATGTCCCTCTGTTTGTCCTCCTCTCTCCCCGGGTCCTGATGGAGTTGGAGTTCAGAGCCCTCTAGTCCTCTGGCCCCAACATTTCTCCCCCTTCTGGGAATATGGACCAACATTCTCTCTGGGGTGCAGAAGGTGGGAGTTCTGGCTTCTCCAATTGCTTCTGTAATAGTAGGACACGGTCCCTGGCAGGTGGACCTATAGCCCAGCCTGTTTCTGTCGTTCCCTAGTGGGGTAGAACTCTGGATAGATGAGGTCACAGTACCCATTGTGGACCACAATTATTTGTGGGGTTGACTTCCTTTCAAAGTCACACCTACACCTATTTTTGCTTTTCAGTGTCCTTCCGTTTTCTTTTAACTCTGAGATAAGAGAAACAGTGCCTGATTCCCTCTGTTGTTTCCCAGATTCTCCTCCCTTTCAGTGATAGTATAAAAAGAAGTTTCGGGATAGAGAATGGGAAAGCTATGGGGGGGGGGTGGGATATGGAGACTGGGCGGTGGGAATTGTGTGGAGTTGTACCCCTCCTACCCTATGGTTTTGTTAATTAATCCTTTCTTAAATTAAAAAAAATGTAAAAATTTGAAATAAAAATAAAAATAAAAATAAAAAGAAGTTTCATGGTTCAGGAGGTGGCGCAGTGGCTAAGGAGTTGGACTCTCAAGCATGAGGTCCTGGGTGCAGTCGCTGGCAGCATGTACCAGAGTGATGTCTGGCTCTTTCTCTCTATCCTCCTATCTCTCTCTTTAATAAAATAAATAAAAAATGTTAAAAAAAAATAAAAGTTTTCTGGGTGACAGACACTTCGGATCCTGATGGAAGTGGAGTTTAAAGCCCTCTGGTCATCTTCCTTATCATTTTTCCCTCTGGGTGTATGGACCAAAATCTTTATGGCGTGCAGAAGGTGTGTGCTGTGTGTGTGGGGCCTGGCTTCTGTAATTGCTTCCCCGTGAACGTGGGCGTTGACAGATTGATCCATACACCCAGCCTGCCTCTCTCTTTCCCTACTGGGGCAGGGCTCTGGGAAATCAGAGCTCCAGGACACTTTGGTGGGGTCGTCTGTCCAGGGAAGTCTGCCACCAAAGTTCTTTAGCCACACTCCCTTCATTGTAAGCGATAATAGTTCTCTTAAGGTTGCAGACATTGGTTAAGTATAATTTCTACAACTATCTTCTATATTTGTAAATATTTGTCCATTTTTCCCTTTTTTTTCCCTCCAGGGTTATTGCTGGGGATCGGTGCCTGCACCACGAACCCACTCTCCTGGAGGCCATTTATTCCCATTTTTTGTTGCCCTTGTTGTTGCCATTATGTTACTGTTGCAATTGATGTTGTTGTTGTTGGATAGGACAGAGAGAAATTGAGAAAGGAGAGGAGACAGAGGGGGGGAGAAAAAATAGACACCTGCAGACTTCCTTCGCCACTTGTCAGGCGACCCCAATGCAGGTGGGTAGCCGGGGACTCTAATTGGGATCCTTAGTCCAGTCCGTACGCTTGGCGCCATGTACGCTTAACCTACTGACCCCCTTTATTCATTTTTCTATGGTCTCATCTTCTTTTCCTTTCCAAGTCACACCTACACCTATTACTACATCCAAATGTCCCTCTGTTTGTCCTCCTCTCTCCCCGGGTCCTGATGGAGTTGGCCTTCAGAGCCCTCTAGTCCTCTTGCCCCAACATTTCTCCCCCTTTTGGGAATATGGACCAACATTCTCTCTGGGGTGCAGAAGGTGGGAGTTCTGGCTTCTCCAATTGCTTCTGTAATAGTAGGACACGGTCCCTGGCAGGTGGACCTATAGCCCAGCCTGTTTCTTTCTTTCCCTAGTTGGGTAGAACTCTGGAGCGATGAGGTCACAGTACCCATTGTGGACCACAATTATTTGTGGGGTTGACTTCCTTTCAAAGTCACACCTACACCTATTTTTGCTTTTGAGTGCCCTTCCTTTTTCCTTTAAACTCTGAGATAAGAGAAACAGTGCCTGATTCTTTATCTTTATTTATCTTTATTCCTTTCCATTCTAAATATGATGTTTCTTGGTGTCTTTAGGTCTGAGTAAATTCTGTTTGGAACCCTCTGGGCATCTTGAATCTTTATGTCTTTAATGTTGTTTACACTAGGAAAGTTTTCCGTTATTATGCCCTATAGAATACTTTCTTCTCCTCCCTCTCTTTCTTCCTCTGGCAAGTCAATAATGCTTATGTTACTTCTTTTGAAGTCATTCCATATGTCTCTGTTGTTGTTTTCAGTATCTTTTAATCTTTGTGAGATCTCTTACATTTTTTTTTGCCTCCACAGTTATTGCTGGGGCTTGGTGTCTGCACCACATATCCACTGCTCCTGGAGACCATTTTTCCCCTTTTGTTGCCCTTGTTGTTTTATCATTGTTGTGATTATTACTATTGTTATTGCTATCATTGGATAGGACAGAGAGAAATGGACAGAGGAAGGGAAGAAAGAGAGGGGGAGAGAAAGATAGACACCTGCAGACCTGCTTCACCACCTGTGTAGTGACTCCCCTGCAGGTGGGGAGCCGGGGGCTCGAACCCAGATCCTTGTGACGGTCTTTGCGCTTCGCACCATGTGTGCTTAACCTGCTGTGCTACAGCCCAACTCCCTGTCCTTTTTTTTTTTGTTGTTGTTGTTGTAGTTATTATTGTTGTTGATCTCATCGTTGTTAAGACAGGACAGAGAGAAATGGAAAGAGGAGGGGAAGACAGAGAGGGGGAGAGAAAGACAGACACCTGCAGACCTGCTTCACCGCTTGTGAAGCAACTTGCCTGCAGGTGGGGAGCCAGGAGCTCGAATTTGGATTCTTTTTTATTTTTCTTTATTTATTTAAAAAGGGAGATATTAACAAAACCATAGGGTAAGAGGAGTACAACTTCACACAATTCCCACCACCAGATCTCTGTATCCCATCCCCTCCCCTGATAGCTTTCCTATTCATCCCTCTGGGAGTATGGACCCAAGGTCATTGTGGGATGCAGAAGGTGGAAGGTCAGACTTCTGCAATTGCTTCCCTGCTGAACATGGGCGTTGACTGGTCAGTCCATACTCCCAGCCTGTCTCTCTCTTTCCCTAATAGGGTGGGGCTCTGGGGAATCAGAGCTCCAGGACACATTGGTGGGGTCATCTGTCCAGGGAAGTCTGGTCAGCATCATGCTGGCATCTGGAACCTGGTGGGTGAAAAGAGAGCATACAAAGCCAAGCAAATTGTTGAACAATTATGGACCTAGAGGCTGGAATAGTGCAGATGAAGTGTTGGGGGGTACTCACTGCAGACTCTTGTGTACTTCTGCTTTCAGGTATATATTTTGCAGTAGTTTATGGACACGTGTGAACATAGGCTCTATCTCACAGGACCTGGTCTGTATCTAGGTTTTGGGACTTTGTTAGGAAGTTAACCACCTGGGACGGAATTAGAGAATACTATGAAAGGAAAGGTCTCACCCAAGTAATGAAGCTGAAGGATTGTCATTCCACACCTGAAGTCTCTGGACATAGTCTGTAGTGAAGCATGCTGGAGTGGCACTCGTTGCGTTGATTAGGTTGGAATCGGCAGATGCACTATTATTTGGTATGAGTTAAGAGAAGCATGCAGAAATATATACCTGAAAGCAGAAGTACACTAGAGTTTGCAGTGAGTACCTCCCTAACACTTCCTCTCCACTATTCCAAGCTTGGGATCCATGATTGCTCAACAAATTGTTTGGCTTCGTATGTTAACTCTCTTTTCAATCACCAGGTTCCAGATGCCACCAGGATGCTGGCCAGGCTTCCCCGGATTGAAGACCCCACCAATGTGTCCTGGAGCTCAGCTTCCCCAGAGACCCACCTTACTAGGGAAAGAGAGAGGCAGACTGGGAGTATGGACTGTCCAGTCAATGCCCATGTTCAGCAGGGAAGCAATTACAGAAGCCAGACCTTCTACCTTCTGCAACCCTCAACGACCCTAGGTCCATGCTCCCAGAGGGCTAGAGAATGGGAAAGCTATCATGGGAGGGGGTGGGTTATGGAGATTGGGTGGTGGGAATTGTGTGGAGTTGTACCCCTCCTACCTTATGTTTTTGTTCATTAATCCTTTCTTAAATAAAAAATTTTTTTAAAAAGAGAAGCATGCAGGAAAGTGCGCCCCAACCTAAGCCGAACCAGGATTCTTAAACTGACTCTTTTGCTTCATGTCACGTGTGTTTAACCCACTGCACTACCACCCGACTCACTGTATTTTACTATTTACTGTAAATCATTAATCCCCCAATAAAGATTTTTTAAAAGCATAAGTAAAAAAAAACAAAACATATGTTACCTCTGTTCATAGCAGAACAGGAAACCCCCCCCCCAAACACACACACACACCTCTACCCACACACCAGGTCACATGAGCAAGGCTGTTCATGCCCATAGGCAGGCGCGGGTGTGTGCCCATGTCAACAAGCCAGAGGGGTGCAAGGCTAGGCACCGAGAGTTCCCCCCTGGGCCCTGCTCCCACAATCTCCATGTAACATGGACAAAGCGTCCTGTTCTTGTCACCTCAAGCTTCAGATAAGCAGACTCACCGCTCGTGTCCACTAATAGGCCTGGTCAGCAGCACAGAAACAGTTCTGTCCCCATATGGCCGGAGCTTTCTGCTCCATGTTACACTGCATTCTGTGGAGAACACTTCCAGAGTGTGAGTGTGTGTGTGTGTGTGTGTGTGTGTGTGTGTGTGTGTGTGTGTGTGTGTGTCACTAGTGTGAAGACAGCAATGTGAGCAAGGCCAAGGTTGTGTCTGTGACACAGTGTGGACTCTGCATCTTGTCTCAGGGACCCTCAGTACTGGCCTGGGGCAGGTCTGAGCCACCGGGAGCCCTGTTAGAGCTTCCTGAGCCGGGCAGGTTCTCTCTGGAGGTGCCCGGGGACCACGTGCTCTTAGTGGCATGCGTGTCCCATGGGAGCTGGGGAATCCATGACTTACTGGCTCTCCACCTCTGGGGGCTGGAGGGCTTGGGGCAACCTAATCCCTTGTCAATTTGAATTGACAACAGAACACAGGCTTCATTTCTTCCAGTTGAGCCCCAAGAGATGACAACCACAGGCTTCTGAGGCTTCTCTGCCACCCTGAGCTCAGGGGCATGGCTAGCGATGGAGACTTCAGAGGGGACAAGAACTTTCACAGGAAGGTGGGGCAAGGCCTTGTGGAAGCCTCAAGTCCTCTGGAAGAGCAGTTCGCTCCCCAGAAAGGCTTCTGTCTCCATGTAGCCCTAGAGCAGAGAAGCCAGGAGTTGAGGACATGGCAAGAAGCAGGGGACAGCCTGGAGCCAGGTGTCCAGGAAACTGTGTGTCCCCTCTTAGGAAGGTCCCTGCAGAGTTTTCAGTGAAACCTGATCTCCCCAGCAGGGCTGGCTCAGCCCTGTCTAGAGTGAGGGGCTCTCTGAACAGGGTCTCCATGCTTGGAGCAGCGCTTGCCGGACGCTGGGCAGTCTGTGCCCAGCAGGGTCCGCTCCTAATGGGGACAGCTGGCACTGCGTGGAGCAGCCCACAGGGCTGCCATGGGCAAGACGCTTCCCAGAGTGCCCACCCACACCTCCCAGCCACACACCACATGCACACACAGAGTTCGGACTTTATTGATACACAGTCTGGAAGGACAGACGCACTGGCTGGCTGTGCTTTTGGGCACAGAATGTGGACCAGGCTCTGGGCCTTGGCAGCCAGGTCACGGAATCCTCCCTCCGACGTCTGGGGATATGACATCCTCGTCGGCAACATAGTACCAGTACCTGGCTAGGGCAGCCAGGCAGCATGGAGGTAGAGGGGCTGGAAACACGGGCCCAGCAGTGAAGGGGGCCACGGGAGGAAGGATGAAGGGTGGCCCTGGAGGAGGAAAGACAGGAGGGTAGGGAAGGAGACCTGGAGAGTTGGCCTGAGGCGGGTAGAGGGGAAGGTAGGGTGGAAGGAAGGGCGGAGGGAAGAGAGGAGGGAAGGGAGTCAGGACAGGAGGAAAGAGGGGCGGAAAGATGGGAGAAGCCAAGGGGGCTGCATAGGGGGCATGTAGGACAGGACCCATGGGCACTGGGGACCACAGCCTCAGAGGCTGGGAAACCACGTAGAACCAGAGGGGCTCCTGCCGCCGTGGGGACTGGGACTGGGGTCTCCAGTTGTAGATGGTTGCCCTGCGCTGTGCCCTGCGCTGATGGCGGCGAGCTCGCAGCTGCAGCACCCTCTGGCGTTTCCTCCATTTGGCCCTCCTGTTCTTAAACCACACCTGTGACCAGGGAGAGGGGCAAGTCAGTGCCTGGAGCTGTAGCTGGCTCTCTCTACTTTCTCTCTCTTTCTCCTCTCTCTGCCCATTTGCTCCCTTTCGGCTTTCTCTCTCTGGGCTATCTCAACCTCCTTAAATATATCTGGAGAAGCCGTTCACTATGTCTGTGGTTCAGTTCATCAGCAGTTGTGCCAGAACTGCACGACGGCTTTCACTGCCTGAGAATAAGAGTGATATTTAATTCTCTAGATTCATTTATTATGAGAGAAGGGTCGAAGAGGGAGAGGGCAGAGAGGGCAGAGAGGGGAGAGCACTGCTCCACTGATGCCTAGTGTGGCACAGGGGCTGAAGCTGACAGACCTGGGCTCAGCCCTCCTGCCCCCCCCCCCAAGTAGGGCCCTGACTGGCAGAACTGTCTTCCCCACCCAGAGCAAAGCTCTCACTCCAAAGTAGGTGAGAACTGAACTGGCCAAACCTGCAAATCCCACCCTTCCCTACCAACTCTGCGGAGACAGAAATTTCAGGTGGCAGACACTCCCAGAAGATTCGCCCTGAGTCGGTGATGGTTTCCCCAGCTGGCCTGGCATGTTCTTCCCCTTCCCCCCCCATGCCCCTGCCTTTCTTTCTCATGCTCTCGCCCCTCCCCCTCTCATTCTCTGTCCTTCCAGGTTATCTCTTTTGTTAATGAATAAATACAATTCTTTTAAAACCGGGAGCTACCCCAGGCCTCCCTTGCCTTCTGCCTTTCCCAAGTAGGCCATGTGTGTTGACATTTGTCCCTTACACCTTGGTATCTTTCACCTTTTACGACACATTTTGAAAGATTGAACACCTACCCCACCACCACCACCATAATGCACAGCCCACTGTCAGCAACGTTCTCACACCAGGACATCAAAGAATTCCATTACCAGTGTTCAGGGATACTGCTTAGGATGCCACTTCACTCTCTCTCTCTCTCTCTCTCACACACACACACACACATATTCACACGCACGCACATTCACAAGCACATGCATATACACAGACACACACACACAAGAGCAGTACAGCCAGACCCTTGGGACACTGCTCCACTGGTCCCTCAGCCTTGGCTTTACTGAACATACATGGGTTCCCGCTCGCTGCCCTGTTCCTCCACCCCGACATGTCTCTGCTGAGTCCACTCCAGCTGCAATGACCTTTCTCTACACACACAGGACTACTGAACCCACTTTCACCCCAGCTCTTCAGTTGTAGGAATTACCAATCAAGACCAAGTCCCCATATACCCTACAAAGATATTCCCTGGGGTTCGGGCGGTAGCACAGTAGATTAAGCGCATGTGGCACAAAGCACAAAGACTGAGTAAGGATCCCAGTTCGAGCCCCTTGCTCCCCACCTGCAGGAGAGTCACTTCACAGGCGGTGAAGCAGGTCTGCAGGTGTCTGTCTTTCTCTCCCCCTCTGTCTTCCCCTCCTCTCTCCATTTCTCTCTGTCCTATCCAACAATGAGTGACATCAACAACAATAATAATAAACCACAACAAGGCTACAACAACAAGGGCAACAAAAGGGGGCGAAGGCCTCCAGGAGCAGTGGATTCATGGTGCAGGCACCCAGCCCCAATAATAACCCTGGAGGCAAAAAAAAAAAAAGACATTCTCTGAGGAAAGCCTTAGGGAGCAGTGTCTGAACTCTCCTGAAGACAGACAGGTAGGCAGACAACCAGGCAGATAGACAGATAGACCTGGATGGAGCCAGAGGAGGCAAAGGCACATAGGTGCGGTGGCACTGGACTCCAAAAGCCCGGAAGTTGCAGAATCGTTTCCCAGACAAGGAAAGACAACAGAGACAGAGGGGACAGAGTCCGCGGGGACAGAGCAGCCCTGACACAGCCCTGACATAGCCCTGGGGGACGGGAGGCTGGCGCCTCCTGTTCAAACTCACTGACCCTCAATTGGGAGGCTGACACGTCCATGCTTCTTGCGAGGTCCCGTCTGTAGAGAAAGGGTTGGGGGGGGATTTTGGTCATGTGGTTTGTGTCTGAATGGAAACACATAGCGTGCATCTTCACTGCTTCTACATTCATGCCCCCATGTCAGTAGTTAACACTGTGTGCGACTCGCTGGATGAGCAGTTCTCTCTTATACTCAGCCCCAGATTCTAAGAGCACAGCAAATCTCAGTCATGAGCATGACGACTTCAGGGAGGATTTAACGCCAACTTAGTGGCCCAGGAGGTAGATAAAGGCTTGGACTCTCAAGCATGAGGTTCCAAGTTCTATCCCTGACATCACATGTGCCAGAGTGATGTTCTGGCATGTTCTCGCCCCTCTCTTGCTAAAGAAAGAAAGAAAAAGAGAGAGAGAGAGAGAGAGAAAGAAAGAAGAAATTTTGGCAAAAGTCAGTATCATCCCTTAGAACAGATCCTGAACAGTTCAAGGCAGAGGAGACCCAGCCCTTCATCCCCTCTGCTCCTCTCCTTCTCACCCCCCGCTCCACCTCTGGGCTCCAGTAGAAAGGTCTGACTCAGGACTGGGTGTTGGCGGTGCTGGGGGTAGAGCTGAGACACCCCGCACGCAAGCCTTAGGCAGGAAAGACATCTGCGGAGCTACCATGCTGTCTTCCCAGCACTCAACAGAAAGTTCTCTATTCCCTGTTCTCTGTTGTGTCAGGGTCCAGGCTATTGCTTCCCACACACGGAGACATGAAGCAAGATTGTGTGAGAGAGGGAGAGATAGGGAGTTGGCTGGTAGCGCAGCGGGTGAAGCGCACGTGGTGCAAAGCGCAAGGACCAGCATAAGGATCCCGGTTCGAGTCCCCGGCTCCCCACCTGCAGGGGAGTCGCTTCACAGGCGGTGAAGCGGGTCTGCTGGTGTCTGTCTTTCTCTCCCCCTCTCTGCCTTCCCCTCCTCTCTCCATTTCTCTCTGTCCTATCCAACAATGACATCAATAACAACAATAATAACTACAACAATAAAACAACAAGGGCAACAAAAAGGAATAAATAAAATTTTAAAAGAGTATAAAAAAGAGAGAGAGAGGGAGAGACAGCACAGTGCTCCCTCCAACCCCCTGAGCTGCACCCCTGTGCCCTGGAGGCTCCCGTGGACATGGGTGGTCCAGCCCAGGCCCCTGTTCAGAAGTCAGCGGCCCTGCCCTGAGCCTCCCTCTGGGACCCGGAAGCTCGTTTTTACTGACACGGAGCCCACACAAGCCCTTTGAAGACCTGAGGCGGGGCTGCAGGACACGCTGGCCCCTCTGCGGTCACCGCAGTGTGAAGACCCCGGCCTGCTCGGGTGGGTCGGTCGGTCAGTCCCCCAGGCTGTGTGTGGGGAGCCCGAGGCCACCCCCTCCCCAACTTGCGGCGGGGCTCAGGGTGCTCACCGCAGCATAGGGCTGGGGTAGTGGTTGTGCTGGAAAATGCGCTCCAGCTCCTCCAGCTGCTGGGTGCTGAAGTTGGGGCAGTGGAACTCCTCGGCCTGATCCTCTGATGATGGGCCCTGATGGGGTGACCTGCCACACCCCTCCTGCTCATCCTCCTCCTCCTGCAGGCTCTCCTGGCCTTCCTGGCTGCCACCACCACCTCCTCCTCTTTCTTGTTCCTCATAGTCCCGGGAGCCTGCACAGGAGCACAGTCAGTGAGGGGTGCGTGGGGATGGGGGGACGACGATGAGAAAGAGGAGGATGGGGAGAAGGAGAGAAACTTGAGAGTGTGAGGAAGACTGTGTGGAGGAGGCTGAGAGAGGAGGAAGAGATCCAAGAGAAAGAGGAGGTGAGTGTGGTCTGGGTGGGAATCCTGGAGGACCGGGAGGGTGACGGGAGGAGGGGGCACCTTCTGGGCCACCCTGGAGAAGGAAGAGGAGGAGGAGGAGGAAAGGGCCTTGTGGGTGGGAAACCTGCAGGAGAAAGGAGAGAGAGAGAGAGAGAGAGAAGGAGCAGGAGAAGGAGGGGGAGAAGGGGAGAGGAGTAGGGGAGTGAAGAAGTGGAGAGGGCGACGAGGAGGAGGAAAAAGGGAGGGTGGGTATGAAGGAAAGGAGGAGGATAAAGAGGAGGAAGAAGGAGTGGAGAATAAAAAGGAGAGGAAGACTGTGGGGGAGGGGAGAGGAGGAGGAAGGGGATGAGCGGAAAGAGGAAGAAATGGAGGAGAAGGAGGAGGTGAGCACCATCTGGGTAAGACTCCTGGAGGGTGAACAGGGTGAGAGAAAAAGCAAGGGATGGAAGGAGGAGGAAGAGGGAACAGGATGGTGGGGGAAGAGGAGGAGAATAAGAATGAAGAGAAAAGTGAGAGGAGGAGGAGGAAGGAGGTTGTGGACCATAAAGATACAGAGGAGGGAGAAGGGAAAAAGTAGGAGAGGGAAGAGAAAGAGAAGGAGAGGGAGAAGAAGGAAAGAAGGTGAAGAGGGAGAAGGAGAACAGGGAAAAAGAGAGGGTAAAGGAAAAGGAGAGGGAAGAGAAAGAGGAAGAGGAGTAGGAATAGGAGAAAGAGATCGAGGTGGAAGAAGAGAAGCAAGGGAAATGGGAGCAGGACAGACAGGAGAGGGCAGAGGAAAAGGAAAGAGAGGGGGATGAGTTGAGGAAGAGAGGCAAGAGGCAGTGGAAGAGGAGAGAGAGGAAAACGAGCTGTTGGGGGAGAAGGAATAGTGGAAGGAGAGGGAAGAGGAGAGAGACTAAAAGGTGGAGGACTGGGAGAAGGAGATGGAGAAGAAGGAGAAAGATGGGAGGAAGCAGAGAGGAAGAGGTGGAGAGAGGAGGAGAAGACAGAAGACAAATAGGAAGAGGAGGAGAGGGAGGAAGAAGAGATAGATGAGGAGGAGGAGATGGACAAGGAGGAGGAGATGGAAGAGGAGGAGATGGACAAGGCCCAGGTGGAGAAGATCGACAGGGCGGAGATCAGCAAGAAGGAGGAGATGGAGAAGGAGGAGATGGAAGAGGAGGAGGAGAAGTAGATGGACAAGGAGGAAGAGGAGATGGATGAGGAGGAGAAGAAGTAGATGGACAAGGAGGAGGAGGAGATGGATGAGGAGGAAATGGATGATGAGGAGGAGAAGATCGACGAGGTGGAGGAGGAGATGGATGAGGAGGAGATGGATGAGGAGGAGGAGAAGTAGATGGACAAGGAGGAAGAGGAGATGGATGAGGAGAAGGAGAAGTAGATGGACAAGGAGGAGAAGGAGATGGACGAGATGGATGAGGAGGAAATGGATGAGGAGGAGGAGATGGACTAGGAGGAAATGGATGAAGAGGAAGAGGAGATGGACAAGGAGGAGGATATGGATGATGAGGAGATGGATGAGGAGGAGATGGACGAGGAGGAGGAGATGGATGGAGAGGAGATGGACGAGGAGGAGGAGGAGATGGAGGAGGAGATGGATGAGGAGGAGGAGATGCACGAGGAGGAGGAGGAGATGGATGAGGAGGAGGAGGAGGAGGAGCTGGACGAGGAGGAGGAGATGAACGAGGAGGAGGAGATGGACGAGGAGGAGATGGATGATGAGGAGGAGATGGACGAGGAGGAGTAGACAGACGAGGAGGAGAAGAAGATGGAGGAGGAAAAGATGGACGAGGAGGAGGAGATGGATAAGGAGGAGGAAGAGATGGAGGAGGAGGAGGAGGAGGAGACGGATAAGGAGGAGGAGGAGTAGACGGACGAGGAGGAGGAGATGGACGACATGGTGGAGACGATCGACGAGAAGGAGGAGAAGAAAACGGACGAGGAACAGGAGATGGACGAGGAGGAAGAGATGGACAAGGGGGAGGAGAAGATCGACAAGGCGGAGATCAATCAGGAGGAGGAGATGGAGGAAGAGAAAGAGATTGACGAGGAGGAAGAGGAGATCGACCAGGCAGAGATCGATGAGACAGAGATCGACCAGGAGGAGATCGAGGAGGAGGATAAGGAGGACTTTTAGATGGTGGAGGAAGAAGAGGGGAGGGAGGATGAGTAGAAAGAGGAAGAGGAGGGGGAAGAGGGTGCTCAGGCGGCCCCGGAGCGCAGCGTCGTGTGCTAGATGGCGGGCTTCCCCGGAGGAGGCAGGCAGAGGCCGTGTGCTCTGACCCTGACGACGCCCCAGCTGCTCCGGGGGCTCAGGCTCGGGCTCCTGATCGATGTCTGCGGTGACCATGCTGGGTATGTGGGCACCCAGCTCCCCGGGGCCTTCGGGCTGGTGGTCGCGGTCTAGGCCCGGCGGGCGGTCTGGCGGAGGCGGCTCCGGGCCCTGAGACATCTCAGCCACCCCCGAGGCCACAGAGGGGAAGGTGGTTGGTGAGGCCATCGGGAGGGCAGTTGGGGTGTGGGTCTGGCGCTGGGTCGGGGGGCCCCAGAAGCTTAAGCGCCGGGCCCCGAGGCCGCCCCGAGACGGGGCCTGAGCCATGGCGGCCTCTGCCCTCAGGCTTCGAGCGTGGCCCGGGGTGGGGCCTCACTGCGCATGCGCAGCCCCTGCGGGGGCGGGGGTGGGGCGGGGTGGGGCGGGGCGGGGTGGGGGAGGGGAGCCGCAGGGAGGCCCAAGACAGTGCACGTACGTGGCGCTGGAGGACCCCGGTTCAAGGTCCCAACACTTGCACTGGGAAGCTTCTTGAGGTGTGCAGGGGGTGCTGTTCTGTCTATTATCTGTCCGGCTCTCTCTCTCCTCTCCCTTCCCCTCCCCTCCTCTCCCCTCGCCTCCCCTCCTCTCCTCTCCTCTCCTCTCCCCTCCTCTCCTCTCCCCTCCTCTCCCCTCCTCTACCCTCCTCTTCTCTCCTCTTCTCTCCTCTCCTCTCCCTCCATCTCTCTCCCCACCTCACCCCCTATGTAGAAAATAATGGGAAACGAAAGACCTGCGAGAACGGTAGACCCGTGCAGGCTCTGACCCCGGCTTCATCCAGGCAGGTCGCCTTGAGCTGGCGGGTAACAGGTGTGGCAGATGGCAGGTGTCGTGTCATGGAAGCAGGACCCGCACTGAGCTTACAACCTGCGAGACGGTTCAGCACGAAGGCACCCCTCCTTCCTCTGCTTGTGCCTAGCCGGCAGCCTTTCCACCTCTGCCTGTAGCCCAGCTCCCATCTCACTGAACCCGGCCACCCCTCCCATGGGCCTGTTAGGAAATTTCCAGATTTTAACCCCATGCTTATAATCTCATTGTGATGCATTTGTGAGTAGGCCTCGATACAGGACGGAAAGACTGAAAATATAATAAAGGGTTAAGAATGTGTAGAAAGTCTGAGACGGTGCAGGTGGTTAGTGCAGGCTGGCCTTCGATGGGTGAGCAAGTGATAACAAGTAGAGATGATGAAGGTCAGACTGAGCTTTTCCTGAGAAGGCTGCTTCCATAACCCTGGCTAGCTTCTGCCCTCCTAAAAGTTACCCCCCCCTCCCAGCCTGTGGTGTATCTTAGGCTGAGGCTAAACTTGACACAGCTATACAGGAAAGTTAACAGTAACTAAAGCAACCAGACCCTAAGAAATGGGTATAAGTCCCACATCTTAACCTTGCAGCCTCTGCTTTGTAAGGACACTGTTTGCTCTCAAAACCGCACCCCCTATATAAGCCTGTATCATACCTTTGTTCAGGGCCAGAGTTATCAGAATGATCTGAACTCCTGGCCCGAGCATAAATAAAAGGTTCCTTTCTTCCTCCATCCACTTCGACTTCAGTGATCTCAATTATTAATAGAGTTCCTTAACAGGACTCATCTCCCTCTCCAGGTGGCTGAGCCTCACTTTTCCAACAGCAAGACCAAGCAACTGTGACTATTAGCACCTTTGCTAACAGAAACTATCTCACAGGATTCTGTTTATTTTCTTTTACTTTTAATAGGGGATTTCAATCAATTCCATGTGATAAACCTGCTCAACAGTCTCCTCGTGGTCCATTTTCCACTCATTATTTCATTTGAGTGAAACAGGAGAGAGGGAGGGGGAAGTGGGAGGTAGGAGGTGGAGGTAGAGAGAGGGTCCGCGGTGGTGCACTGGTTAACTGTATGCAGTATAAAGCACAAGGATGCCAGTTCAAGCCTCTCAGATCCCCACCTGTGGTGGGAGGGTCACTTTACAAATGGTGAAGCAGGTCTGCAGTTATCTGACTTTCTCTCCCCCTCTCTATCTTCCCCTCCTCTCTCAATTTCTCTCTGTCATATCCAATAATAATAATAATAATAAGGCCGCTGAAATTGGTGGATTCATAGTGCTGGCACCAATTCCAAGTGACTGGAAGAAAGAGAGAGAGAGAGAGAGACGAGTCTCAGCAGCACTACTCCATCACCCTTGGACTTCTGTCCTCCTCCTGAATGCTAACCATAGTACTGCCATCCTTCTTTAGCCTTCTCTATCCCTCTCTTTTCTCTGGCCAACCTCACTTATAATAAAGTCCTTTATGGAAGGAAAATACAGCACAACGGTTCTGCAAAAAGACTCATGCCTGAGGCTCCAAATCCATGTTCAATACCAGCACCACCATAATCCAGAACTGAGCAGTGCTCTGGAAAAAATTAGTAAAGTCATGGGCCCCATGGAATATAACTAAAATGAACATACTAGCTTTTGTCCAAAATGGAGACCCCAAATCTCATCTGCTGTATTCTTTAGGTTCCTGATTATTAAACAATTTGTTCTGCTTTTTATCTTAACTCTTTTTCAGCCATCAGGTTCCAGATGCTACCATGATACCAACCTGACTTCTCTAGGCAGACGAGCTCACCAGTGTACCCTGGAACTCCACCTCTCCAGAGCCCTGCCTCACTAGGAAAAGATAGAGACAAGCTAGGAGTATGAATTGATGTACCAATGCCAGTGTCCAGCAGAGAAGCAATTACAGAAGCCAGACCTTCCACCTTCTGCACCCCATAATGATCCTGGGTCCATACTCCCAGAGGGGTAAAGAATAGGAAAGCTTCCAATGGAAGTGAGGGGATGTAGAACTCTGTTAGTGGGACCTGTACCCCTCTTATCCTACGGTCTTGTTGATCATTATTAAATCAATAATAAAAAATGATGATGAGAAGGACACTAACAGTAATTATTACGGTAACAGAAAAGTTCTTTAGGTTGACACATTTTGTTGAAAAGAGCAGGAATTTCTTCTCTCTGGTAGCTAAACAACAGTCTGGTCCCTCTGTGGGTGTCTGCATATATCTTCTTTATCCAATCAAACCCCCCATGCTGTGTGTTCACAGAAATCTTTAGAGGTTAAATGAAGTATGGAGAGACATCTTACTAATTTTAAATGATAAAAATACAAGAGGAGATCTTTACTACTTCCACTTGTATACAGGGGCTCAACCTTTTATTTTATTATTTGGAATTCACAGCTCCAGGCATTTTTTTTTCAGATAGAGGGACCAAGGTCTAGAGGCAGAGAGAGGGAAAAAAATTCACAGCACCAAAGCTTCCTCCAACACAGTGGGGGCTAGGCTTGAACCTGGGCCATGTGCACAGCAATGCAGTTGCCCTTATATTTATTTACTTTTTAAATATTTTTATTTAGTTTAATGAGAGAGTGACAGAGAGAAAGATACAGAGACAAATACAAAGAAAGAGACCAGAGCACTGCTCAGTTTCTGGTTTCTGATGATGTTGGGGATTGAACCAGGACCTCAGAGCCTCAGACATGAAAGTCTTTTGCTGAACTCTTATGCTGTCTCCCCACCCCTAAGCTTTTATCTTTATTTATTCCTTTTTGCCTCTAGAATTATTGCTGGGGCTCAGCGCCAACACTATTAATCTACTGCTCCTGGCGGCCATTTTTCCATTTCATTTGGATAGAGACAGAGAGAAATTGAAAGGGGAAGGGGAGATAGAGACGGAGAGAGAGAGACACCTGAAGACTGCTTCGCCACTTGTGAAGTGTTCCCCCTGTAAACTTTTAATTTTTTTATTATCTTTAGTTATTGGATAGAGACAGTCAGAAATTGAGAGGGTTTTAAAGAGGGAGAGAGACAGAGAGACCCCTGCAGCACTGCTTCACCACTCGTAAAGCTTTCCCTCTGCAGGTGGGGAGCAGGGGCTCGAACCCGGGTCCTTGCGCATTGTAATACGTGTGCTCAAAAAGGTGCGCCACCACTCGGCACCATAAACTTTTCTTTTTAAATATGCTTTCCATCATGAAACTTTCAAATGTACACAGTAATGGAAAGATGACCATGATGAACTGCCATAAAAACAACATCATCATTCAGCATTTATCAGGATGTCAGGCTTGCAATCTCATGTGTTCTCCTTTTACCCCAGGTGTCTTTTGCTCTGTCCCATTCTCCCTTCTTTCCTTTTATCTGACTCCCATCTCCACTCATTTCTCCCCTTCTTGCTATACCGGTTTTAAAGAAACACAAAACCATGTCTTTCATTCCTGTTTTTTTATTTATTTACTTTCCCTTGTTTTTTATTGTTGTTGTAGTTATTATTGATGTTGTTGTTGGATAGGACAGAGAGAAATGGAGAGAGGAGGGGCAGACAGAGAGGGGGAGAGAAAGATAGACACCTGCAGACCTGCTTCACCACTTGTGATGCTACTCCCCTGCAGGTGGGGAGCTGAGGGCTTGAACCGGGATCCTTCTGCCGGTCCTTGTGCTTCACGCCACTTGTGCTTAACCCGCTGCGCCCGACTCCCATCCTGTTTTTTTTTAAGAAAGGATTAATTAACAAAACCATAGGGTAGGAGGGGTACAACTCCACACAATTCCCACCATCCAATCTCCATATCCCACCCCCTCCCCTGATAGCTTTCCCACTCTCTATCCCTCTGGGAGCATGGACCCAGGGTCATTGTGGGTTGTAGAAGGTGGAAGGTCTGGCTTCTGTAATTGCTTGCCCGCTGAACACAGGCGTTGGCTGGTTGGTCCATACTCCCAGTCTGCCTCTCTCTTTCCCTAGTAGGGTGGGTCTCTGGGGAAGCGGAGCTCCAGGACACATTGGTGGGGTCTTCAGTCCAGGGAAGCCTGGCCGGCATCCTGATGACATCTAGAACCTGGTGACTGAAAAGAGAGTTAACATACAAAGCCAAACAAATTGTTGAGCAATCATGGACCCAAAGCTTGGAATAGTGGAGAGGAAGTGTTAGAGGGATACTCACTGCAAACTCTAGTGTACTTCTGCTTTCAGGTATATATTTTGCAGTAGTTTATGGATACGTGTGAACATATGCTCTCTCTCACACAGAAACTGGTGTATATCTAAGTTTTGGGACTTTGTTAGAAAGTGAACTACCTGAGATTAAATTAGAGTATACTATGAAAGGAAAGGTCTCACCCGAGTAATGAAGCTGAAGGGTTGTCATTCCACACATGAAGTCTCTGGACACAGTCTGAAGTGAAGCATGTTGAGGTGGCAGTAGTTGAATTGATTAGGTTGTGATCGGCAGATGCAATATTTTTTTATATGGATTGGGAGAGGCATGCGGGAAAGTGGGCCCTATCCAAGGGTTCCAGGACTCCTGTTTGTTTTTTTAATGTGTCTGCACTTCATAAGGGGCTGCGTGATTGGTGGCACAACCAGGTGAGCACATGTCACCATGCCAGAGACCCAGGTTCAAGCTCCCAGTTCCCACCTGCAAAAGGGGAAGCTTCATGAGTGTTATAGCAGTGCTGTAGGTATCTCCCCTTTTCTCGGTCTCTGTCTCTCTCTCTCACCTTCTATCAAGAAAAAGAGAGGAAAAAAATGGACACCTTGAAAGGCAGAGTGGTGCAAGCACTACACCAGTGATAACTTTGCTGGCGAAACAACAACAAAAATGAAGACTGTTCTCCCCCACATAACCACAGTGATGTCCAAGCATCTTAATGGCAGTGAAGGTATACTGGCACCATCACAGATTTACCTGTGTTCTGAATCTCCTCGTTGACACAAGATTTTATGGTGATTGGGGAAACATGACATTGCCTCACTGCAGATAACACCCGAATGGTCATTCCAGTCATGAAGAAAGAAATCACCTGAAAAAAGGCATCATCTATTCACGGTAAAAGACTCTCTAATGCCTCAATAAAGAATTTTTTTAAAAGACTCTCAATAACAGGCTGATGAAATAGTTCATTTGAATAGTGTGTGGCTTTGCCATGTACACAACCCAGTTTCGAGCCCAGTCCCCACTGCTTTAGAGGAAGCTTCAATGCTGTGGTCTCCTTTGCTCTCTTGTTCTCTATGTCTGCCTTTCCATCTCTATCCAAAAGGGGAGAAAAAAAAAGAAAGGAAGGAAGGAAGGAAGAAAGAAAGAAAGAGAGAGAGAGAGAAAGAAAGAAAGAAGAAAGAAAAGAAAGAAAGAGAAGAACAATATATATATATATATTTTGCCTCCAGGGTTATCACTGGGGCTCAGTGCCTGCACTATGAAACCACTGCTCCTGGAGGCTATTTTTCCCCTTTTGTTGCCATTGTTGTTTATCATTGTTGTTATTATTGTTGTTATTGCTATCATTGTTGTTGGATAAGACAGAGAGAAATCAAGAGAGGAGGGGAATACATAGAGGGGGAGAGAAAGATAGACACCCACAGACCTGCTTCACTGCTTGTGAAGTGACCCCCTGCAGGTGGGAGACGGGAGAGGGGGGCAGGGGGGACAGCAGAGGACGGGAGTTCTGGCCTGGCTTGAGCAGAACTGGATTATTGAGCAGGTCCTTTGTACTTGGTACCATGTGTGCTTAACCGCTTGTGCCACTGCCCAGACCTCTTTCTCTTTATTTCTCCCTCTGTATCTTTCTACCCTCTCAGTTTCTTTCTGTCTCTATTTTTAAAATGTATGCCAGAAGTGGTGAGTTCATCTTGCAGGAACCTGGCCTCAGTGATAACTCTAGGAGTGAAATAAATAAATAAACAAACAAACAAATAGTGATAACATGAACAGATAGTTCTCCCAAGAAGACATGTACCTAGTGTGGGTGTGAAAATACTTCTTAAATCCGATAATTTTGTGAAATAATGTTAAATCACTAATAAGAACGTAAAAAGGAGCTACTCAGACAGCTAGTAGGCATATGAAAAAAGCTTAAATTGGGAGTCGTATGTTAGCGCAGTGGGTTAAGAGCAAGTGGCACAAAACACAAGGACCAGTGCAAGGATCCCGGTTCGAGCCCCCGGCTCCCCACTTGCAGGAGAGTTACTTCACAAGCGGTGAAGCAGGTCTGCAGGTGTCTATCTTTCTCTCCCCCCCTCTGTCTTCCCCTCCTCTCTCCACTTATCTCTGTTCTATCCAACAGCGATGACAACAATAATAACTACATAAATAAAAAAAAGGAAACAAGAGGGAATAAATATTTTAATTTTTTTTAAGAAAAATGCTTAAATTCACTGGTTATCAGAGAAATGCTGATGAAGACAACAATGAAATTTGAGGAGCTAGCATAGTAGTTCTAAGACTCTGAGATCCCAGGTTCAACTCCCAGAACCACCAAGAAGCCAGAGCTGAGCAGTACTCGGGCCTTTCTCTGTGTGTGTTATCTCTCTCTCTCTCTCTCTCTCTCTCTCTTTAAAATAAAAAAAAAATATATATATATATATATTAATCTCCCAGCTCCCTCAGCCTTTTATTTTATTTTATTAAATTTTTATTTATAAAAAGGAAACATTGACTAAACCATAGGATAAGAGAGGTACAACTCTAGTGGTCAGGGAGGTGGCACAGTGATAAAGTTTTGGACTCTCAAGCATGAAGTCCTGAGTTTGATCCGTGGCAGCACATGTGCCAAAGTGATGTCTGGTTCTTTCTCCTCCTATCTTTCTCATAGACAAACAAAACCTAAAAAGAGAGAGAGAGAGAGGTACAACTCTACACAATTCCCACCACCAGAACTCTGTACCCCATCCTCTCTCCTGATAGCTTTCTTATTCTTTAACCCTCTGGGAGTATGGACCCAACGTCATTGTGGGGTGCAGAAGGTAGAAGGTCTGGCTTCTGTAATTGCTTCCCCGCTGAACGTGGATGTTGACAGGTCGATCCATACTCCCAGCCTGCCTCTCTCTTTCCCTAGTGGGGAAGGGCTCTGGGGAAGCAAAGCTCCAGGGCACATTGGTGGGGTTGTCTGTCCAGGGAAGTCTGGTCGGCAACATGCTAGCATCTGGAACCTAGTGGTTGAAAAGAGAGTTAACATACAAAGCCAAACAAATTGTTGACCAATTATGGACCTAAAGGCTGGAATAGTGCAGATGAAGAGTTGGGAAGGTGGTCCTCCAGTTTGTAGTTAGCTAGTAGGTATATTTTAGTTATATTCCCAAGGGCCTGTGGCTATACTAGTTTTTTTTTTTTCTTTTTTCCCTTGAGCCTGAAATCTGATATGCAGGTGGATCCAAGTTATTGTCTGGGGAGATGATACCATGGTTGGAAAAAGGACCAGAAAGCTGGATCAGGAAAGAGTAGTTCCCAAATATGGGAAAGGGGTATAAGTATTGCTGACTATAGACCAGGGAGAACAGAAGCAAACGTTGGCACAGCTATATACAAATAATGTCAAAGAACATAAATTATGGTGATGTTGTTTATGATACAGAAAATCCTAACAAAGGATATTTCAAAGTTAACCCAATTGCCAAATAATGTGATTATAGCAATAACTATCTATTGTCTTCTTAAACTTCTTCTTAAAAGACAGCAGGAACCTCCCACTTCCTCTATAGAGCCTATATTTCCCCAATCCTGGAATTTCTAGGGTGGGGCTCACTTTCCTGCATGCTTCTCTCAATTCATACCAAATGATATTGCATCCGCCGACCCCAGCCTAATCAACACAATGAGTACCACCTCAGCATACTTCAGACTGTGTCCAGAGAGATCAGGCATGGAATGTCAACCCTTCACCCTCATTACTCGTGTGAGGTCTTGCCTTTCATAGGATTCTCTAATCCCATTCCAGGAGGTTCACTTCCTAACAAAGTCCCAAAACATAGATATAGACCAGGTCCCGTGAAATAGAGCATATGTTCACATGTATCCATAAATTAGGGCAAAATATATACCTGAAAGCAAAAATACACAATAGTCTGTAGTGAATCAGTATAAAGTTCATAATGAAATAGTGTCTACTTAGACTTAGATACCCTCCTCACCTACTTCATATTACAGTTCTCCCACTCACTCCAAAGCTAAACTTATCAAAGCACGGACGGCAAAAGCTGAATAAGGGCAAGAGACTGGCATACTTTAACGATGACTCTTTAGTGACTATAAGCCCCATCAGCTGGGGCCCTAATCAGGGAGTCCTGAGATTCCCAAACAGACATGACGGACCTAGACCTTGAATTAATCCCTCTCTCCACTATTACTGGTCATTTCTACCAAGAACAACACAATAGACCCCTTTATGGGCCCCCATAGGACCTTGCCCTCAACTTGGATCAACAATGGTAGAAAATGTTCCATCCTCCAAAGGGAGGATGGGCAACCTATTCTATGCTACACTTGAGGAAGACGGGTTCATATTGGGGCAGAATGGAATGTTCCTAGTCATGACCACAGAATGTGAGCTCAGATCTACTGGGATACATAGGCTCCTAAGGTCACATAGGCTCCTAAGCTGAATATGGGCCCCACATCACATCAATAAAATATTTTTAATACAACAGTGTGATAACACCTCACCCCTGTAAGAATGGCTTCCAACAAAAAGGACAGAAACAACAAGTGCTCGTGAGGATGTGGGGATAAAGGAACCCTCCTGCACTGCTGGTGGTAGTTCAAATTGGTAAAGTGCTCGCGGGAAACAGTTTGTTTATTCCTCAAACCTTTAGAAATGGACCCACCATATAATGTGACGATTTTTCTAGAGGGTTACCCAATGAACACAAACACACTTATCCACAGAGATCTGTGCACTTCAATGTTCATAACAGCACAATTTGTAGTAACACAAGTCAGGAGATAATCCAAACGTCCAGTAACAATGGTTAACGATGGTTAGAAAAGTCATGGTCTGTGGTCCAGGAGGTGGCGCAGTGGCTAAGGCACTAGACTCGCAAGCATGAGGTCCTGATTTCGATCCCCGGCAGCACATGTACCAGAGTGATGTGTGGTTCTCTCCCTCTCTCTCTCTCTCCTATGTTTCTCATTAATAAATAAATAAATAAAATCTTAAAAAAAAAAAAAAAGAAAAGTCATGGTCTATATACACAATGGAATACTACATAGCTGTATGCTGTGGAGATCACATAATGGTTCTGCAAAAAGACTTTGATGACTGAAGTACCAAAGATTCAAGGTTCAATCCCTGTTGTCTTCATAAGCCAGACTTGTCCAGTGCTCTGGTAAGAAGAGAAAAAAAAAAATATATATATATATATATATATATCACACAGCTGTAAGAAGTGATGATATCTTATCCTTTGCTACATCCTGGATGGAACCTGAAGGAATCTATATTAAGCAAAATAAGCCAGAAGGAGACGGGCAAAAAATCGAATAGTCTCCCTTATAGGTGGAACTTAAAAAAAAAATGGGAAGGTGTAGACAGCATAATAGTTTTGCTGAGGTTCCAAAGTCCCAGGTTCAATCCCCCTCACAGCCATAAGTCATAGCTGAGCAGTGCTCTGGTGAAATAATAATAATGATGATGAGAAAACAATGTGGAATCTAAAGAAGTGATACACATGAATTTAAAAAAAAAACAGCAGAGGAAGCAAACCATTTCTAAGACTTTGTGAGAACTCTGGTGGTTATCTTGGGAAGTGGGAGGGTGGGGGACACAGAAGTTTGGTGGTGTGTGCAATGTGGAACTACATACCCTGTTATTTTATGATCTTATAACTTACTATAATTACTAATAAAAAAAAAAAGAAATGGAGGGGGCTGGGCAGTGGCACATCTGGTTGAACAAACACAGCATCATGCGCAAGGACCCAGGTTCAAGTCCCCAGTCCCCACTTGCATGGAGGAAGCTGCACAAGCAGCACTTGTAAAGCAGAGCTGCAGGTGTCTTTCTACCTCCTCTTGACCTTTCCGTTTCTCTCAGCACTATCAAATAAAAAACATAAATATATAAAAAGAAAAAGGAAAAAAGGAAAAAAGAAAGAAAGAAAGAAAGAAAGAAAGAAAGAAAGAAAGAAAGAAAGAAAGAAAGAAAGCCAGGGAAAATACAAGGTGACAGACTAGCTGTGGTCTACTGCAGCAGAACCCAGCACTCAGGAGGGAGTTGGGAGGGGGTCTGAAAAGCAAGTAGGAGCCAGTACATGATGGTGGAGGAAGATGTCACCTGACGATGGCCACGGTGCACAGACCACTGTCACTGGGCAATAAGAAACAGTTGAGCACACATATTACTATACACAAGGACCCGGGTTCAAGCCCCCTAGTCCCTGTCTGCAAGGAAGAAGCTTTACAACTGGTGAGGCAGTACTGCAGCTGGCTCTCTCTCTCTCTCTCTCTCTCTCCCTCTCTCTCTCTCTCTCTCCATGTCACCCTTCTCTCTTGATTTCCTCTGTCCTATCAAATAAAATAGAAAGGAAAAATGAAAAATAATAGCTTCTAGGAGCCGTGGATTCGTAGTGCCTGCACCAAACCCATGGTGACAATAAAATTAAAAAGGAAAGAAGGAAGAATGTATTAAAGGAAAGGAAAGGAAAGAAATAGAGGAGTGAGAGATAGCTCACATGGGCCAGCACTGCCTTCTTATGGATGAGACCCCAGGTTGAGCCCTGGCACCACACAGGAGCACCAAGCCATATGATTGGACAATTCTTCTTCTAGGAGGTTACCCAATGGAAACAAAGACACTTATTCACAGAGATCTATCTGTGCATTCCAATGTTCATAGCAGCACAATTTGTAATAGCACAAAGCAGGAAATAATCCAAATGTCCAATGACAGCTGAATGGGTAGAAAACTTGTGATATATATATATTTTGCAGCTGCGTACTGGAGAAATTCCATAGGTGATGGAGCAGTGGTGTGGTGGCTCTTTGTCTGTATCTTTGTCTTCCCTTCCCCTCTCTCCAAGAAATAAAGAATTTTTTTTCCCTCCAGGGTTATTGCTGGGCTCGGTGCCTGCACCATGAATCCACTGCTCCTGGAGGCCATTTTCCCCCCTTTTGTTGCCCTTGTTGTTGTAGCATCGTTGTGGTTATTATTATTACAATTGTTGACGTTGTTCGTTGTTGGATAGGACAGAGAGAAATAGAGAGAGTAGGGGAAGACAGAGAGGGGGAGAAAAAGACACCTGCAGACCTGCCTCACCACCTGTGAATCGACTCCCCTGCAGGTGGGGAGCCGGGGCTCGAACCGGAATCCCTACGCTGGTCCTTGCGCCTTGCCCCACGTGCGCTTAACCCACTGCGCCACCGTCCGACCCCTGAAATAAAGAATTTTTTTAAATGAGGCCAGGAAGGTCACTCAGCAGTGTAATCACACATACAAAAGGCCCAGCAATTTATTCAGGGTGCCATGAATAAATAAATTTAGGGGGCTGGAGGGGAGGGACAAATAGCATGAGATAGATGGGGGAAATAGAGAATTGCTGTGTCCTTGGTCAGTGTCCAAGCTGAAAAAAACATGTGGGGGGAAGGGAGCATAATGGTTATGCAAAGTGATTCTCATGCCTGAGGCTCTGTTGTTTAATCCCCAGCACCACCAGCCAGAATTGAGCAGTGCTCTGGTAAACTAAATAAATAAATAACACCATGGGAACACTTACGGGTGCTTGTGTCGTAGGATGCACTCGAGAGTTCTGTGAGCTAATGAATGCACCCCGCTGCCTCATCCTCTTCAACAAACTGTGTACAGTCAATCCTTGGCATATCTTCTCCGTTCAAAAACACAACCTTTTCTTTCTGTTTTTAAGATTGATTTTTCAAACTCTTGTTTTACGGTCCACAGTAAAATACAGTAGTTAGTACGCATGTGACGTTTCTCAGTTTTCCACATAACACTGTAACCTCCCCACCGCCACCACATAGGTTCTCTTCCGCCATCATGTTCCAGGACCTAAACACTCCCTCTCATCCCAGAGTCCTTTACTTTGGTTCAATATGCAAATTTCAGTCCAAGTTCTGCTTTGAAATACAAACTTTTTACTTTACCCACATGCCTTACATCTGACCACTAGTGTCTTGTGGTGGGGTGTTCCCTAGCCTGGGTGGCAGCACAGTGAATAAAGTGTTGGATTCTCAAACATGAGGTCCTAAATTTGAGCCCCAGAATCACGTGTGCCAGAGTATGCTTTGATTCTCTCTCTCTCTCTCTCTATCTCTATCTCTCTATCTCTCTCTCCCTCCCTCCCTCTCTCCCCCCTCTCTCATAAACATATAATCTTATTTTTTAATATTTTCCACATTATTTATTTATTTATTTATTTATTTTGGATAAGACAGAGAGAAATCTAGATGGGAAGGGGAGAGAGAGACAGAAGCAGAGACAGAAAGACCGGCAGCAATACTTCACCACTCTTGTGAAACTTCCCCCCATGCAGATGAGGACTGGAGGCTTGTACCTGGGTCCTTAGACACTGCAATGTGTGAGCTTAACTAGCTGTGCCACCACCTGATCCACTGGTTCCCCTAGTTCACCTGGTAGACTGTATATGTTACCATACATGAGGACCTGAGTTCAAGCCCCTGGGCCCCACCTGCAGAGAAGAAACTTCACAAGCCATGGAGCAGTGCTATAGGAGTCACTCCTCTGTCTCTGTCTTCCTTTCTGTCTCTCACTCAATAGCAAAATGGGGGGCATGAGCCAGACAGTAGTGCACCCAGTTGAGCACACATTACCATAAGCAAGGACCTGGGTTCGAGCCCCACTCCCCACCTGCAGGGAGAAAGTTTCACGGGTGGTAATGCAGGTCTGCAGGTGTCTCTCTTCCTCTCTCCCTCTCTATCTCCCCACCTCAATTTCTCTCTGTTCTATCCAATAAAAAGGAAAAAGGCTAAATGACCACTTGGAACAGTAGATTTGTACTGTCAGCACTGAGCCCCAGAAATAATAAGCCTGGTAGCAACTTAAAAGAAAGGACCCGCTCCCCACCTGCAGGGGAGTCACTTCATAAGCGGTGAATCAGGCCTGCAGGTGTCTGTCTTTCTCTCCCCCTCTCTGTCTTCCCCTCCTCTCTCCATTTCTCTCTGTCCTATCCAACCACAATGACATCAGTAACAACAATAATAATAACCACAACAATGATAAAGCAACAAGGGCAACAAGGAGAAAAATAGTCTCATGGTGCAGGCACCGAGCCCCAGTAATAACCCTGGAGGCAAAAAAAAAAAAAAAGGTTGATATAAAAAAAGAAATAAAAAGAAAGGAAAAAATGGTCACTGGGAACAATAGAGTCATGCAGGCACAAAACCCAGTGGTAATCCTGACGTGGAAAAAGGGGGCTATTTCACTAGCCTCCTATCTCCCTATTTTCCTTCCTTTCTCTCGTCTGACCATTTCCCACTAGGAATCAGAGTAACTAGATAGTTAAAATGTGAATTACACTATGTCACACCACAGTTGTACTTTTATAGTGTTTGTTTCCTATTGAACCCAGAAGAAAGTGGTCACTGAGAATAAGCACTGACTGACTGACTCAACTCACGTTCACTATTACCACATAATTATTTTTTTCTAGGAGGAAAATGGTAGATCTAGAGAGAGAATCTATCTGCTGAATGAAATGAACTCTCTCCTGGCTTGTATCTGGGTGTAGAGCCCAGACATGAAATGAACAAAGCAGGCTCTTTATTTTTTTTTAAGATTTTTTTACATTTATTTATTTATTTATTTAGGAAAAAGAAGAGAGAGACAGAAATCAATGTACAAAAATCAGTGGCATTTCTCTATGCAAACACTAAAACTGAAGAAGACATCCAGAAATCACTCCCATTCACTGTTGCAACAAAATCAATAAAATACCTAGGAGTAAAGCTGACCAAAGAAGTGAAAGACTTGTATGCTGAAAACTATGAGTCACTCTTCAAGGAAATAGAAACTGATACCAAGAAATGGAAAGACATCCCATGCTCATGGATTGGAAGAATAAATATCATCAAAATGAATATGCTCCCCAGAGCCATATACAAATTTAATGCAATACCCATCAAAGTTCCACCAAGCTTCTTTAAGAAAAAAGAACAAAAACTACAATCACTTATATGGAACCAGAAATCACCTAGAATTGCCAAAGCCATCCTGAGGAAAAGAAACAGAAATGGAGGCATCACACTCTCAGATCTCAAACTATATTATAAGGCCATCATCATCAAAACAGCCTGGTACTGGAACAAAAATAGGCACACAGACCAGTGGAACAGAATTGAAAGCCCAGACCTAAGCCCCCATACCTATGGACATCTAATTTTTGATAAGGGGGCCCAAAGTATTAAATGGAAGAAGGAGGCTCTCTCCAATAAATGGTGCTGGGAAAACTGGGTTGTAACATGCAGAAGAATGAAATTGAGCCACCTTATCTCACCAGAAACAAAAATCAACTCCAAATGGATCAAAGACCTGGATGTCAGACCAGAAACTATCAAATACTTAGAGGAAAACACTGGTGGAACACTTTCCCACCTAAACCTCAAGGACATCTTTGATGAAACAAACCCAATTTCAAGCAAGACTAAAACAGAAACAAACCAATGGGACTACATCAAATTGAAAAGCTTCTGCACAGCCAAAGAAACTATCACACAAAGAGACCCCTCGCAGAATGGGAGAAGATCTTCACATGCCATACATCAGACAAGAGACTAATCACCAAAATATACAAAGAACTCAGCAAACTTAGCACCAAAAAAGCAAATGACCCCATCCAAAAATGGGCAAAGGATATGAACAAGACATTCACTTCAGAGGAGATCCAAAAGGCTAACAAACATATGAAAAACTGCTCCAGGTCGCTGATTGTCAGAGAAATGCAAATAAAGACAACACTGAGATACCATCTCACTCCTGTGAGAATGGCATACATTAAAAAGGACAGCAGCAACAAATGTTGGAGAGGCTGTGGGGACAGAGGAATCCTTTTGCACTGCTGGTGGGAATGTAAATTGGTCCAGCCTCTCTGGAGAGCAGTCTGGAAAACTCTCACAAGGCTAGACATAGACCTTCCATATGACCCAGTAATTCCTCTCCTGGGGATATACCCCACGGATTCCATAATGCCCAACCAAAAAGATATCTCTACATCTATGTTCATAGCAGCACAGTTCATAATAGCTAAAATCTGGAAGGAACCCAGATGCCCAACAACAAATGAGTAGCTAAGAAAGCTGTGGTACATATACACAATGGAATACTATGCAGCTATTAAGAACAATGAGCCCACCTTATCTGACCCATCTTGGACAGAGCTAGAAGGAATTATGTTAAGTCAGCTAAGTCAGAAAGATAAAGATGAGTATGGGATGTCCCCAATCATCAACAGAAGTTGAGAAAGAAGAACAGAAGGGAAACTAAAAGCAGGATCTGATTAAATTGAGAGCAGGGCACCAATGTAAAAACCCTGTGGTGGATCAACTAGGAATACCAAAGGAGACCACCCGGACCGAAACAAGACAGGACTAGAATGACCACAGAAACCCAGTAAATCACCCGTGAGTACAAACACGCGTGGCTGGTGACAGAGAGGAGAGAGGGGCCTAAGGAGAGATTAAGTGACTGCTAACAGTTCGACAGTTTGTCAGTGGAGACACCACCTCCAGTCTGCTCCACCAACAAGGGGACAGCTGAAGGGAGGAAAGGACTCCCCAGAGACTCACCAAGTACAACTCTGAGTCCCCATTGCTACTACCCTCAGAATCTGGAGCAGCAACAGGGAGGGACACCAGGGCACAGAGATCTAACCGGGAAACTCAGGAGAAGACCTATACCTCGGTGGCATAGCTGAAGGGCTGTGAAAGTCTCTTTGCATAACCACTGGATTACCTCTGCCACACCCTGCTTTATCTCTTGGTCAGGAGTCATTGATTAAGCCAAGAAGCCTATTGATAGTTTAAAAGCCCTCAGGCTACCATAGCCTACAGGGGGAAAAAAAAAGGCTTTTACACCACTGAACTCCAACTCAGGGATTGAAAAACCTCTTAACTTATATAAAATGGTTAAAACAACAAGAAAAAATAATGGAGACTCGAACCAGGACAAGAGTCCAGCTAAAAGTCCTCCAGAGGGCAAAGCACAAAACAACGAGTTCAACATCCAAACATTAGCTAAGGAAATAATAACAGGAGTGAGTAAAGAATTTGAAAAAATTGTAATCAGAAATGCAGGAACAACAAATGAGAATATGGAAGAAAATTCTAATTATCTCATGGTTATTAGAGAGCTGAAAGCTGAAATTGCTGAGCTAAGAAGGCAACTAGCTGAACAAGCTAAAACAGTATCAGAGCAGGGCAACAAAATAGATGAACTCCAGAAAGCAGTAGAGGGCAGAGAGAATAGAATCAATGAGGCTGAAGACAGAATTAGCAAGATTGAGGATGAATTAGAGACAACTAAAAAAGAAGTAAGAGATCTCAAAAAGAGATTAAGAGATGCTGAAAACAACAACAGAGTCCTATGGGATGACTTCAAAAGAAACAATATACGCATTATTGGCTTACCAGAGGAAGAAAGAGAAGGGGAGGAAGAAAGCGTTCTCCAGGCCATAATAGCTGAAAATTTCTCTAGTCTAGACAACACCAAAGACATAAAGATTCAAGAAGCCCAGAGGGTCCCAAACAGAATTAACCCAGACCTAAAGACACCAAGACATGTCATACTTAGATTGGAAAGGAATAAGGATAAAGAAAGGATCCTCAAGGCTGCAAGAGAAAAACAAAGAGTCACCTACAAAGGAAAACCCATAAGATTAGCAGCAGACTTCTCCATACAAACACTACAGGCCAGAAGAGAATGGCAAGATATCTATCGAGTGCTCAATGAGAAAGGCTTTCAGCCAAGAATACTATATCCTGCTAGACTGTCATTCAGACTAGATGGAAGCATCAAAACCTTCTCAGACAAGCAACAGTTGAAGGAAGCAACCATCACCAAGCCTGCCTTGAAAGAAGTTCTGAAAGGTTTCCTATAAACAACCAGACCACCACAAATAGAACATATATCAAAACACTCTAAAACTCTACAAGAATGGCGTTAAAATATCTTCAATCTTTGATATCAATAAATGTGAATGGCCTGAATTCACCTATTAAAAGACACAGAGTAGGAAGATGGATCAGAAAACACAACCCAACAATATGTTGTCTACAGGAAACTCACCTAACGTAACAAGACAAACACAGACTTAAAGTGAAAGGATGGAAAACTATCATTCAAGCCAATGGCCCACAAAAAAGGGCAGGAACAGCTATTCTCATATCTGACATGATAGACTTTAAAATACATAAGATTAAAAAAGATAGGAATGGACACTATTTAATGCTCAGAGGATCAGTCAATCAAGAGGACTTAACAATTATTAATATCTATGCACCCAATGAGAAGCCATCTAAATACATCAAACTTCTACTGAAAGAGCTACAGCAATATATTAACAGTAACACAATCATAGTAGGGGACTTCAACACCCCACTATCTCAACTTGACAGATCATCCAGGAAGAAAATCAGTAAAGACATAAGGGAGCTAAATGAAGAGATAGATAACCTAGAACTATTGGACATTTTCAGAGTCATTCAGAGCAAGTTGTGGTATATATACACAATGGAATACTACTCAGCTGTAAAAAATGGTGACTTCACCGTTTTCAGCCGATCTTGGATGGACCTTGAAAAAATCATGTTGAGTGAAATAAGTCAGAAACAGAAGGATGAATATGGGATGATCTCACTCTCAGGCCGAAGTTGAAAAACAAGATTAGAAAAGAAAACACAAGTCGAACCTGAAATGGAATTGGAGTATTACACCAAAGTAAAAGACTCTGGGGTGGGTGGGTGGGTGGGGATAATACAGGTCCATGAAAAATGATGAATGAAATAGTGGGGGTTTTATTGCTAAATGGGAATCTGGGGAATGTTATGCATGTAAAAAATAAATAAATAAAAAATAAAGTGAAAAAAAAAAAAAAAACCCTGTGGTGAAGGGGAGGGTGGACATGTGGCTTCCTGGTGCGACGGGGTGTGGGGGGGGATGGGACACAGTCTTTTGGTAGTGGGAATGGTGTTTATGTACATTCCTATTAAAGTGTAAACATATAAACCACTATTTAATTAATGAGAGGGGAAAATTGATCATATGTCTAGAACTTCTTAAAACACAGACTGAGTCTTTTTAATACATAGGCTGAGTCTTTGATATATGAACTCTCTCAAAAGCCTAGACCAGGGAGAACAGAAGCAACCGGTAGCACAGCTATATACAAGATGCTGGGTATTATACCCCAAACCCTAACAAAGGGATTTTCCAAAGTTAACCCAATCACCAAATAATGTGATTATAACAATAACTATCCATTGTCTTCTTGAACTCTAAGACAACAGGAACCCCACATTTCCACTATAGAGCCTATATTTCCCCCAGTCCTGGAACCTTAGGGTGGGGCCCACTTTCCTACATGCTGCTCTCAATTCAAATCAAATAATATTGCATCCGTGGATCGCAACCTAATCAACGCAACAAGTGCCACCTCAGCATGCTTCACTTCGGACTGTGTCCAGAGACTTCACGTGTGGAATGACAACCCTTCAGCTTCATCACTCGGGTGAGAGCTTTCCTTTCATAGTATTCTCTAATTCCATTCCAGGTGGTCCACTCCCCAATGAAGTCCCCAAACCTAGATATAGTCCAGGTCCCCTGAGATAGAGCATAGGTTCACCCGTGCCCATAAACTAGGGGAAAATATATATACCTGAAAGCAGAAGCACACAAGAGCATGCAGGGAATACCCCCCAACACCTCATCTGCACTATTCCAGTGTTTAGGTCCATGATTATTCAACAGTTTGTTTGGCTTTGTATGTTAACTCTCTTTTCAGCCAACAGGTTCCGGATGCAACAAGATGCTGACCAGACTTCCCTGGACAGACGACCCCATCAATGTGTCCTGGAGCTCAACTTCCCCAGAGCCCCACCCTACTAGGGAAAGAGAGAGGCGGACTGGGAGTATGGATCGACCAGTCAATGCCCACGTTCAGCGGGGAAGCAATTACAGAAGCCAGACCTTCCACCCTCTGCAGCCCACAATGACCCTGGATCCATGCTCCCAGAAAGATAGAGAATGGGAAGGCTATCAGGGGAGGGGGTGGGATATGGAGATCGGGTTATGGGAATTGTGGAACTGTACCCCTCTTATTCTATGGTTTTTTTAGTGTCTCTTAAATAAAAAAAACAAATTAAAAAAAAGAACTCAGGATTTCATGTATGAAAGTTCAATGCTTTATTTATTTATTTTATTTTTGTTTATCATCTTTTTTTGTTGTTGTTCTTATTGCTGTCATTGTTGTTGTATACAACAGAGATAAATCAAGAGAGATAGGGAAGACAGAGAGGGGGAGAGAGAGACACCTGTAGACCTGCTTCACCTGCTTCACTTGTGAGGTGACACCCCTGCAGGTGGGGAGCTGGGGGCTCGAACTGGGATCCTTATGCTGGTCCTTGCGCTTCACACCATGTGTGCTTAACCTGCTGTGCTACTGCCTGGCCCCCTATTTTTTTATTTTTTATTATTACATTTTCCCCCCACCAGAACACTGCTCTGCTTTGGCTTACAGTAGTGCAGGGGGGATTGAATTTGGAACTTCGGAGGCTTAAGCATGATAATCTCTTTGCATAATCATGATGCTACCCCCTCCCACCTACTTAATATTTATTTATTTATTTTCAATAAGGGAGAAGGTGAAAGAACCAGAACATCACTCTGGCACATGTGATGCCAAGCATCAAACTCAGGACCTTGTGCTTGAAATTCCAATGCCTTATCCACTGTGCCGACTCCCAGGCTGTCTATGTTTGACCGTAAGTAGAGACAAGTACAAAAAAAGGCACACCGCAAGTACCACAGACAAACATCCTAATCTCATTGCATACCTCCAGAGGGTGACTGCTCCTCCCTCCTTTGGGGGGCCCTCCTGAGCAAGAAAAGCAAAGAAGTACAAAATTGACTTCTGTTGTTATCACTTCTATTAGTTTTCATAACACCTTGTTGCAGCTGGTAGAACTGGTAGTGAGATCATGATCCAAAGGGATGGAATGCCTGGCATGGCTCTGGAGTGAGGCAGAGAACTGATAGGCTGAGTGAGGCAACGAGAGTAACTCTCAGGAACTGCTTTGGCAAAGAACAGTTGGTATGCTGAAACTGAATTTGAAAACACAGTGGCTGGGCTATGGAACACCTGGTTGAGTGTACACACTACAGTGCTCAAAGGCCTGGGTTGAAGTCCCCAGTCCCCAGCTGCAGGGGGAAACTTCAGAAGTTGTGAAGCAGTGCTGTAGATGTCTCTCTCCTTCTCTATCTCCCCTTTTTCTCTGTGTCACTATCATATTATATATATGATATATATTACAGATATATATCATACAGATAAATTTTCTCTCTCTATCCAATAAATATATATATATAATATGTTAAAATATATTATGTAATATATATTTCTTTCTTTCCCCTTTTTCTGTCTCTATCATATATATATATATAATAAATATATATATATATATATCACATGTGTGGTTGAGGGAGATGAGGCAACACTTACGTAGAGAAACTGGGGGCGGGGGCACATAACACTAAGAGTACAGCCCCTGAGCTGTCCCAGATGTCCTAGCTAGTCTAATGTAAATGCTGAGGAAAATCCTTGTAGGTCTCTCACACAATAGCTGGCCTGAGACAAGATGACAGTACCGAGAACCTAGCTGAGAGGGAAGGAGGCCTGCCTGCCTCACTCCCAAGAGCCAGCCTGGGAGGCGACATCTTATCAAAGGTAGAGAGAAGGGCTGGGGGTGGGGGGCCAAGGTGGTGGTGCACCAGGTTAAACGCACACACTACAGTGCACAAGGGCCTGGGTTCAAGCCCCTGGTCCCCACCTGTAGAGGGAAAGTTTCACAAGTGGTGCACTGCTTTTTTTTTTTTACCACCTCACTCCTTTATCACATAAATGAATTATCATATCCCCACATGCACTACAATTAGAATAATATTACTCATTGAAATTTTTCTCTAATACTGCATTCCAGAGAAGTTTAAGAATTTTAAGCAAGTGCACTGTTTTACCATGTGCACGACCCACGTTCGAGCCCACCCCTACCGCATTAGAGGAAGCTTTGGTGGAATAGTCTCTTTTTCTGACAAAGTCAGCCCAGAGTGATGAAACCCCGACTATAACCAAAAATTAAAAAGAAAGAGGAGAGAGAGCGAATGAGAAAGGGGGGTCGCAGGCAGTAGTGCACCAATTAAGCGCATGCGGTACAAAGTTCAAGGACTCTTGCAAGGAACCAGGTTCGAGCTCCAAGTCCCCATCAGCAAGTGGCACGCAAATGCCAGCAGGGAGCCCCAGTCATAACCCTGGAGACGAAGGAGAAGGAGAAGAAGAAAAGACAAGTGAGAGATAGCACATCATGTGGTTACTGTCTCTTAATATCTTTTTGTAAGTGAAGTGATCAATTAGCATGTTTTGGGAGACTTCCTTATTTAGATATTTTAATATTTATTATTATTGTTGTTGTTGTTGTTTTGTCTCCTGGTTTATTATTGGGGCTCTGTGCCAGCACTACGAATCCACTGCTTCTGGTGGTCATTTTTTTCTTTTTCTTTTTCTTTTTTGCCTTCAGGGTTATCGCTGGGGCTCGGTGCCTGCACTATGAATCCACTGCTCCTGGAAGCTATTTTTCCCATTTTGTTGCCCTTGTTGATGTTATTATTGTTATTGTTGCCATTACTGTTGTTGTTGCTAGATAGGACAGAGAAATCGAGAGAGGAGGGGAAGACGGAGAGGGGAGAGAAAGATAGACACCCACAGACCTGCTTCACTTCCCATGAAGTGACCGCCCCCCTGCAGGTGAGGAGCCGGGGGCTACTGCTCGACCCTTATTTTTTACTTTTTATTTGATAGGATAGAGAGAAATTGAGAGAGGAGGGGGAGATAGAGAGAAAGAGAGGCATCTGCAGACTTGCTTCCACTTGTGAAGTGTCACCCCTGCAGGTGGGGGGAGAGTGGGGGCTTGAACCTGGGTCCTTAAGCATAGTGATATGTGATCAAGCAGACAATCACCACCCAGCTCCCAGAAAATATGAAGGGGGTAGCATCTATCCACTAAGTGCAGTTGGTGAAGTGCCAGTCCGAAGAAACCTTTAAGGAACTGAGAAAACAATTGACTTTCTTTTCCCAAAATGGCACTTAAACCAAAAGTGGCAGCGAAGGGAAAGAGCAGGAGTCGCAAACAATATGGAAGCCCAGGCCTATGTGAGCTTTCATCCACTCACAGAAACAACACCTCCCCAAACAGCTCCAGGAGAGAACTGCTGTACCTCCAGTCTGGCCAGGATTGGCTTTACTGAAGAGGAAAAAAAAAAAAAAAAAAAGGTCGCAATCGTCTTTCCTGAGCGAGAACTCCAGATGGCGATTCTAGAAACATGGAGGGGAGTAAGAGAGATAGAAATTCAGCAGGAAAAAGCGGAGCTTGCTTGGCTGGTTGGGAACTGAAGTGCTGGAGTGGAACATAATAAGCAGTCCCATGCCCTCAAGCTAGAGGGCAGTGCAACCCGTTGAGCACACTCCTTGCCACGCACAAGGGAGGACCCAGGTTCAAGCCCCCGGTCCTCACCTGCAGGGGAAGAAGCTTCACAAGTGATAGAGCAGTGCTGCATGTGCTGCAAGTCTCTCTCTTTTCTGTGTGTGTACGTGTGTGTGTGCGTGTGTGTGTGTGTGTGTGTGTGTGTGTCCGTCTTTCACCGAGGCCACACTAGGCGCTGGGCTGGGCTGGCGTCTACACTTGCATCCTAATAATAAGGCATTGCTATAACTCTTGCAGTATCAGGACTTTCTCCAGAGGAACATCAGATTTCTTGAAGAATGCATTCTGAACTGGGGGGCTGGGAGTGGGGGCGGGGAGCGGGTTCTGAAAACCCAAGACCGCAACCCCCATGCCTCAGAGAACACAACACTGGCGGGTGCTGTTTTTAGGGTTCTTGAAGTACCTCATAGTGGTCAGTCACCCGGTCTAGATCATCACTGCCACCCAAGGACCCCTGTGCCTGGAGCAGGTGGCCAGCTATTGGGGGATGGGGGGTGTAATGTGGGACAGTCTCTTAACTTTTCCTCCAGGAGTCCTGTGGCTAGTGCAAACTCCCTACCCTTCCCCTGTCCTGCGCTTTCTAACCCCAATTTACGCCCCCAAAATAAATTTGGATAATCCAGTACCCCCCTTTTCGGAGGGTGGGGGTGGCGGACACTCTCCTCAGATTGGCAGTATTCAACATGGCTGCGAATCAGAGGTCCACCATCGTCATTCAGATACTAGCTTGCTTTCTTTCCCATGGTGCCCTGCTTTGGTAGAGGGGCGTCACACCCCGCTACTTGCCCGCCTAAACGAACCCCGCCCATAGGCAACAAGCGGGAAAAGGAGAGCCAATGGCAAGCCTGGAAGTGTGGTGTGTGGGTGTGGCGTCCAAGGTTATTAGCCAGGCCGCAATAAAAGGAGCCCTAGCCTCAGCTGGGCTTTCTCTTCACTCCTCGGAGCGACTGAGGTAGTTCTTGCAGGCAACTCGCTTCCTTCAGCGTCCTGGCCATGCAGCAGCCTCCTAACCCCGGGAATCACTCTGACCCCAGCTACTTCTGCCTGGGAATGTACGAAGTGAATCTGAGAGCTGAATTCGAACCCCAGCAATTCGTTGACTACATGACCGCTGAAGGCCACCAGCTACGCCAAGGCCACATCATCCGAGAAGACTACCAGCTGATCCAGGGCCACCTGATCCGCGAAGGCCACCTGATCCGTGAAGGCCACATGATCCGCCAAACCTACATGATCCGCCAAGGCCACCTGATCCGCCAAAGCCAATTGATCCGCCAAAGCCACCTGATCCGCCATGGTCCCCTGATTCACCAGGGCCCCCTGATCCGCCAGGGCCCCCTGATCCGCCAGGGCCCCCTGATCCGCCAGGGCCCCCTGATACGCCAGGGTCCCCTGGTTCACCAGGGCCCCCTGATCCACCAGGGCCCCCTAATTCACCAGGGCCCTCTGATCCACCAGGGCCCCCTGATTCACCAGGGCCCCCTGATCCACCAGGGTCTTCTGATCCACCAGGGCCTTCTGATCCACCAGGGTCCTCTGATCTACCAGGGCCTTCTGATCCACCAGGGTCCTCTGATCCACCAGGGCTACCTGATTCACCAGGGCCCTCTGATCAGCCAGGTCCACCTGATTCACCAAAGCCACCTGGTCCACCAGGGCCCCCTGATCTACCAAGGCCCTCTGCTACGCCAAGACCACCTGCTGCAGGAAGCCTACCAGATCCAAGAAGTGTACCTGATGCAGCAAGACCACCTGATCCATGAAGTTCACCTGAATCCCGAAGGCCTCCAGAACCCTGGAGACCCCGAGAACAACCAGGGCGGCAATGTGGATGGTGGTGATGGTGGCAATGGTGGTGTCGGTGGTGTTGGTGGCCTGGAGCTTGAGCTGAGGCTGCCTGAGCCGTTGGTCGCCCCAGACGCCATCCAGGTGGCCGCCAATGGCGCCGAGCTGCGCCCCGAGCGGCAGCGGCGGCGCAGGATCCATCGCACCAAGTTCACCTCGGTGCAGCTGCATGAGCTTGAGAGCACTTTCCAGTGCACCCAATACCCTGACCTGCTGACCCGGTGAGTGAGTGCTGCCCCAGGCCAGTTGGGGGGGGGTGGGTTACTCAGACTTATCCCTGGTGGCTTCTTTTTGGTGTCTCGTCAGCTCCCCACTACCGTGTGCTCCAGGGCTGGAGAAGGAAAACCCTACTGGGCATAGAAGCAAAATATATATATACATATATTTAAGCTAATGGTTACGTGTCCCAGGTCTAGAAACTTTGGGTGGTGCCGATTTTTCCCCTGGTGGAAAAATATGCACCAACAAAAAATGCTCCCTAAACCTGCTTTTTTAAAGCATGTACTTCTGTAGCGTTAAGTACATTCGGTGCAGCCAGTCCCTAGAATTCTTTATTCTGCAAGGCACTAACCACACTGAACAACTCCCTTATTCTCCCCAGCCCTGGGAACTATCACTCTTTCTTTCGCCTTGAACTTGCTTATTCTAGGTGCCCCGTGGGTCAGATTATTCTGTTCTTTCCTTTTCATAACTTGGCTTATTAGAATGGTGGCCTCAGGGTCCAGCTATGGTGTAGCAAGCGTCTGGATTGCCTTCTTTTTGGGGACTGAATAATATTCCGTCGTCTGGGGTTTTTTCTGTGGGGGGAGGGGTGTTTGAGAGGGACACGTGTTGGTTGTGGCTATGTCTGGGCTATTGGGCTCTTGCTTCTGTGAACTGAGTTTTGAGCGCCATGGTTTTCCATTCTTTGGGCTGTGTGCACAGAAATCTTAAACGGCTGGATATGCACATCCTTGATTTCTGTGCATTGGGGGCGGGGCGGGGCTGGGCGGGGGGGGGGGGCTATTGTTCAAATCCTTTTCCCACATTTGTATTTTCTGAGATTTTTTTTTCTGCCCGGGGTTTTTATTGTGAAATGCGCCTAACATTAAATTTACAACCCTAACAATTTTTGAGGGGACAGTTTACAGTTCTTGTCTATCTGTCACCACTGTCCATCTTCTGACTCTCATTATTTTTTATTATTTCTTTTATTTTTGAGTTCTAGGCCGTGGTGTTTGCACACTTCTACTGCTACAATCAGTTCTCTCTCTCTCCCTCCCCCACCCTCTTCCAATCCCAGACAAAACAAGAAAAAAAAAAAAAAGAGGTGAGAGCCCATGCACTGCTCCATTTGTGCCCTGCTGCAGGGCATGGTGTGGGGGTGGGGGTGCGGTGGGGGGTGGGGATGCGGTGGGGGGTGGGGAGCGCAGTGAGGGTTGGTGTGGGGGATTGAAACCCGGGCTGTGAATCTTGTAATTGTGCGGCCTCCTCACGCAATGTTGCAATCGACTTCATGGAGCCACCTCCCCACCCCATCCCCCTCTTACTGACCGGTTTTCAACTTCACAGTCTGAACTCTGTCCTGGTTACAAAGTAATGACCTCCTTCCCACCCCTACCCCCCAGACTGGTAACTTCTGTTCCAGTGAACACTTTCTGTCTCTCAGCTTTTTAAGCTCCTCTCAAGCTGCAGTGAGCTCATTATGGCTGATTTATTTCACTTATAATCCAATCTTCAACGTTCTTGCCTGGGGTAGTATACAATAATCTCCTGCCTGTATAAGGCTGAATCCTATTTAATTGCATATATACACTCTTTAATTTATCCGTTCATTTTTTTTATTGAAGCAGAGAGATAGCTCATCCAACGAGGCAGACAACCTGCTATGCAGCGGGGCCCAAATTCAAGCCCCTGCACCATACGGAAACCTGTAGCTTGGGGGTGGAGAGAAGATGCAGCATTACTGTGGCGCCTCTCTCTCTCTCTCTCTCTCTCTCCCTGAAATAGTAAGAATTCAAGAACTGAGAAGTACTCTGTTCTCTCTCTCTCTTTATTGCTCTCTTCTTCATGAAAATCATAAATTTATGTATTTCTGTGTTTATTTTTACCAAAGCACTGCTCAGCTCTAGCTTAAAAAAAAAAAAAAACAGGCTGGGGAGACAGCAAGATGGTTATGAGCTCTAGGTTCAGTCCCCAGCACCACCGTAATTCAGAGCTGAGCAGTTCTTTGATAAAAGTTTTAAAAAACAAACAGATAAATCCAAAAAGGAGAAAGAAAAAAATACAAATTAATACATTTTAAGTTGCACATATGTATTGTAAAATGGTTCAGTGTGTAAGTACACATAATAAAAGCTGAAATTATTTCCTTATCATATGGAGTAAAGTATGCTAACAGTTTTTCTTACAGAACTTGCTTTTCTTCTTTTTTTTATGTGAGATGCAATTTGCAAGCTTTGTTTTGTGGGCTACTACACTAATCCAGGTGTTTCTACCGACTTCTGAATTGTGAAACTTCAGAACATATTCTGAATAATAACTCCTTACTAGCTATATGATTTATGAGTATATTCTTCCAGTCTCTGGATTGCTCCTATGATTGTGTCCTTTAATGTACTGCATTAGAAGTTTTATGTAGTCCAATTTATTTATTCATTCATTTTGTTTTCTTTTACCAGAGCACTGCTCAGCTCTGGCTTATGGTGGTGCAGGAGATTGAATCTGAGACTTTGGAGCCTCAGGTGTGAGAGTCTCTTTGCATAACTATTATGTTGTCTACCTCCCAACCATATTTATTCATTTTTTCCCCTGTATTGACTCTGTTTTTTAAATAAAAGTATACTGAAGTCAGGATAAGAAAAATAATTCAAGTGTGAACATGTAATTCCTCCTCTGGCTCCTCTTATTGAAAGATTTTCTTCATAGACTTTTTGCATTGATTTTTATAATGATTGTTTCTTTGTTTGTTCTAATTGTCACTAAGGTTATCACTGAGGCTCAGTGCTGCCACTACAAATCTGCTCCCAGAGCCTTTTTTTCTTTTTCTTTCTTTCTTTTTTACTTTTTTTTTTAGTTTTTTTCCCCTTTTGTTGCCCTTGTTGTTTGTCGGTGTTGTTGTTATTATTGTTGTTGTTATTGCTGTCATTGTTGTTGGGTAGGACAGAGAGAAATTGAGAGAGGAGAGGAGGACAGAGAGGGGAGAGAAAGACAGACACCTGCAGACCTGCTTCAGCTTCTGTGAAGTGAACCCCCTGCAGGTGGGGAGCCGGGGGCTCAAACCGGGATCCTTACGTTGTTCCTTGTGCTTCGCGCCATGTGCGCTTAACCCACTGCGCCACCGCCCAGCTCCCTTTTTTTTTTCTTTCTTTTTATTTATTTCTCTTTCTGTTTTCACTAGATAGGACCGAGAAGAGGGGGAGTTAGAAAAGGAGAAAGACACCTGCAGACCTGCTTCACCACTCATGAAGCTTCCTCTCAGCAAATGGGAAGCAGAGTCTTGAACCCCAGTCCTTGTGCACAGTAAAGTTTGCACTCAACCGAATGCACCACTGCCCAGCCCTCAGTCTTTTCCCCCAAGGAATTTCAAGTAAAGAAAAAATATATTGCCAACAGAGTTGTCACTGAAACTCAGTGCCTGCATAATAAATCCACAGCTCCCAACCGATACTTTTTTTTTTCCTTTTCCTCCTTCTCTTCTCTTTTCTTTCTTTTTTAATTTTTTTATTGTCTTTATTTTATTTTGCCTCCAGGGTTATTGCTGGGGCTCGGTGCACCACGAATCCACTGCTCCTGGAGGCCATCCTTTTCCCTTTTGTTGCTCTTGTTGTTTCATTGCTGTTGTGATAATTATTATTGTTGGATAGAACAGAGAGAAATGGAGAGAGGAGAGGGAGACAGAGAGGGGGTGAGAAAGATGTGACACCTGCAGACCTGCTTCACCGCTGGTGAAGCGACGCGCCCCCCCCCCAGGTGGGGGAGCCAAGGGCTTGAACCAAGATCTTTACACTGGTCCTTGTGCTTCACGCCCTATGCGCTTAACCCGCTGTGCTACTGCCTGACCCCTCTATTCTTTTCTTTTTTTTTCTTTTCTTTTCTTTTTTTTATGGAGACAGAGAAATTGAGAGGGGGTGGAGAGATAGAGATGAAGAAAGAGAGACTTCTGCAATATTAATAATAATAATAATGGTGACAACAGCACAAAGAGAATTCTTTCATTTGAAATATACATACCTATTTGCAATAAACTTGAGTATTTTCTCTTATAAGTAAATATAAGGACGGTCTTTACCTGCGGGGGCCGGGGGCCGGTGTTTCAAAAGAGACAAATCAGAGTGCAGGTGCCTCTCTCTCTCTCTGGTGCTACTTTCCCCCGTAGGAGGGGCGGTCACCTCACAAACAGTGAACAAACGGTGCAGCAGGTCTACGGGTGTCTCTCTTTTCCTCTCTACCTCCCCCTCCTCTCTCAATTTCTCTCAGTCCTAGCCAATAAAATGGCAACAAAAAAAAAAAATGGCCACCAGGAGCAGTGGATTCATAGTGCAGGTGGAGAGTAGGGGCTCGAGCTCAAATCCTTGTCCTTAGTACTATGTGTGCTTAACCACCTGGCCTTAAAAAAAAAAAAAAAAGATTTATAATATTAAACTATTGGGCTTGACTACTGCATTGTGGGTCACTGTAACTTTTGAGAGGAGACAACCTTTGAAGCAGTGTCAGACCTGGGAAAGACAGGTCTTTTTACTGGGGCAGCAGGGCGTGGAGGAGGGGGGTTGAACGCAAATTTGTAAGTAGGTACAGAATATATAGCTATGTATTTTGTTGTGTCCACACCATCAAAGGCTCAACGTCTGTGATTTTTCTTCACACAGGCAGGAGCTGGCAAGACGCATTGGCGTGGCTGAAACCAAGGTGCAGGTGAGTAGCCCTAAGCAAGACAACCCGTCATCGGAGGCCCTTTTAAAACCTGCCGCTGTTGTCCTATACGCTCTCACATTGGTGTGTTTTGTTGTCTTTTCATGTGAACAAATACTTAGAGAAGTCTTTGTGACTGAACATGGAATAAGTAAACTCCAGCTTATGAGTGTTTTCCATTATTGATGGGAACATGATCCTCTTTTTAAACTTTAAATTTGTGGTGTTTGTTTTTATTCATTCATTCATTCATTACCACCAAAGTTATTGCTGAGGCTCCAGTGCCTGCAGAATGACTCCACTGCTCCTGGCAGCCATATTTTTCCTTTTCCTGTCATTTATGATAGAGAGAAAGAGAGAGGGGAGTAGGATATAGAGAGGAAGGGAGACACTTGCAGCCGTGTTCCACTGCTCATAAAATTTATCCCTTGCCGGTGGAGACTGGGGGCTTGAACCCAGGTCCTTGTCCACAGGAACATGTGTTCTCTGTTGGGTGCCCCACCTCCAGCCCCCTTAATTTCAGATTGTTTTATAGAGGTAATGTTAGTTTACAGGACTGTGTATGATTTAAGAGCACAATGTCAGACTTCTTCAGTATGCATTTTATCATACTATTGCCCACACCCAAGGTTCCTTGGCCACAGTCTGCTGAATGTCCCTTGAGTCCCTCAGCCCCTCCCCATTTGCAATCTCATTTTTTTTCTTGTCTCCAGGGTTATCACTTGGGCTCAGTGCAGCACTACAAACTCACTGCTCCTGGGTTCATTTTTTTCATTGAGAAATTGAGAGGGAAAGGAGGGAAAGAGAGAGAGAGAGACCTGAAGGTCTGCTTCACTGCTTGTGAAGCAACCCCCTGCAAGTGGGGAGCCAGGGGGATGCTTCATGAGTGGTGAAGCAGGTCTGCAGGTGACTATCTTTCTCTCTCCCTCTCTATCTCCTCCTCCCCTCTCAATTTCTCTCTGTCCTGTCAAATAAAAACAAAGTAGAAAGAAAAACATGACCCCCAGGTGGGCCACTAGGGTTCATAATACCAGCATTGAGCCCCAGTGATAACCCTGGTGGCAATAATAAATAAATAAATACATATTTTATTTATATTATATAGAGACAGAGAAAATGAGAGGGAAGGGGCAGAAAGAAAGGGGGAGATATAGAGAAACACTTGCAACCTTGCTTTCACTATTGTGAAACTTCTCCCCTATAGATGGGGACTAGGAGGCTTGAACCAGGGCCCTTGAGCATTGGGACACATATGCTCTACCAGGTGTGCCACCGCCCAGCCCTGCTCAGCTCCTTCTAACACGGGCATCCTTCAGGGACTCAGGTTAACTCAGCCTGACCTTGGAAATACCCACATAAATGCACAGAAGAGTGCTGAAGATTATAAGGGAGTTCAATTAGACTAAATTATTTCCAGTCAGATGTGTCTAGCAACCAGGAGGTGGCACAGTAGAGAAAGCACTGGACTCTCCATGAAGTCCCAAGCTCAGTCCCCAGCATTGCAAGTACCAGAATGATGCTCTGGTGTTCTCTCTCCCTCTCTCCCTTTCTCTCTCCTCTCTCTCATAAATGAATAAATTTTTAAAAAGTCTAAAACAAAGTTATAATATATGGGTGTTGGCCTTTAACTGTTAGCTAAATTAGTGTGTTTACAACTCCAAGGTTGAGGGAGCAATTCAGCCATAGCACATATCTAAGCAATGAATATTAAGTTCAGGTAAACTGAGACTGGCAGGAAAAGGTATGGCAAATTCTCAGGTTCTGGATCCGTTTTTCAGTGTTTGGTCAGGTAGTGTAGACAAGTAGCAGGTTTGTTTTGTTTTGCCTCCAGGGTTACTGCAGGGGCTTGGTACCAGAACTATGAATCCACTGCTCCTGGTGACTATTTTTTTTTTCCATTTTATTGGATAGGACAGAGAGGAACTGAGAGAGGAAGGGGAGAGAGAGAAGGAGAGACAAAGATAGACACCTACAGATCTGCTTCACCACTTGTAAAGCATCCCCCTACAGGTGGGGAGCTAGAGGTTCCAACCCAGATCCTTGTGTGGGTCTTTGTTGGTTTTTTTTAATTTCTTTATTGGGGGATTTATGTTTTACTGTCGACAGTAAATACAGTAGTTTGTACATGCATAACATTTCTCAGTTTTCCACATAACAATACAACCCCCACTAGGTCCTCTGTCATCCTTTTTGGACCGGTACTCTCCCCCCACCCACCCATCCCAGAGTCTTTTACTTTGGTGCAATACACCAGAGTCTTTGTGCTTAGTACTATGTGCGCTTAACTATGTATACCACTTCCCAGTCCCTAAGAAGTAGCAGTTTTAACTTTTTTTTAAGCTTTTTTTTTTTTTGCCTCCAGGGTTATTGCTGGGGCTCGGTGCCACTGGGGCTCCATGAATCCACTGATCCTGGAGGCCATTTTTCCCCCTTTTTTGTTGCCCTTGTTGTTTTAACATTGTTGTGGTTATTATTGTTGTTGTTGTTGTCGTCGTTGTTGGATAGGACAGAGAGGAATCGAGACAGAAGGGGAGAGAAAGATAGACACCTGCAAACCTGCTTCACCGCTGGTGAAGCGACTCCCCTACAGGTGGGGAGCCAGAGGCTCGAACCAGGATCCTTACACTGGGCCTTGCGCTTCGCGCCAAGTGCACTTAACCCACTGTGCTACTGTCCAACTCCCACAGTTTTAACTTTTAACTTAATTTGGAATGATTTGCTGCATCAGCCAGATAGTATTGCTATAAGAGCCATGCGATGATGAGAACGCAGACAAGGTTTGCAAACCCTGGAAAATTTTCCCAAGACTGAAACAAGGAAAGAACTGAGGAGAAAGCATAATGGCTCTGTAAAAGACTTTCGTGCCTGATGCTCCCAGGTCCAAGGTTCAATCCCCAGCACCACCATAAGACAGAGCTGAGTAGTTCTCGGGTGAAAAAATATATATAAGCAGGTGAGTAAAAATAATATTAAATCAATATTAATTGACCTAAGAAGGATGAAAGGCTATAAAGGAATTGCACCTGGTTAAAAAGGGGGGAGGGGCTCACACATACTGCACTGCACAGATTTGATGCTCTGAATCTACTAAATGCATGAGTGGATATTCTCTTGAAGAATTTCTAACATCTGAAGACTTCCTTTCCTGGATGGAGAGGGGGGAGACAGCATAAGGTTCTGCAAAAGACTTTCATGCCTGAAGCTCCAAGGTCTCAGGTTCAATCCCCTGCACCACCATAATCCAGAGCTGAGCAGTGCTCTGGTTTAAAAAAAAAAAAAAAGTTTTTTAATGTGAAAAGCTGAGGAGATAGCATAATGGCTCTGCAAAAAAAGATAATCATGGGGGGCTGGGTGGTAGCGCAGTGGCTTAAGCGCACATGGTGCAAAGCAAAAGGACTGGTGTAAGATCCCGACCTCCAGGAGCAGTGGATTCATAGTGCAGGCATGGAGACTCAGCAATAACCTTGGAGGCAAAAAAAAATTCTCATGCCTGAGGAACTAAAAGTCACAGATCCAGTCCCTAGCATCACCGTATGCCAGAACTGAACAAGCTCTGTGCTGTCTCTCTCCTCCCCTCTCCCCTCTCCCCTCTCCCCTATCCCCTCTCCCCTCCTCCCCCTCCTCTCCCCTCCTCCCCCTCCTCTCCCCTCCTCTCCCCTCCTCTCCCTTCCTCTCCCCTCCTCTCCCCTCCTCCCCCCTCCTCCCCCCTCCCCTCCCCTCTCTCTCTCTCTCACTAAAATAAATAAAACCTTAGAGAGAAATAAATGGTGGAACCAGGAAATAAAAACAGCAGGGGGGCGGAGGGTAGATAACACAATGGTCATCCAAACAGAATCTCATGCCTGAGGCTACAAAGTTCCAGGTTCAATCCCCCCCCCCCCCCCCGCACCACCATAAGCCTGAGCTGAGCGGTTCTGGGGTTAAAAACAAACAGCAGGCACCCTAGAACGACCCACAAGCTGGATCTCTGCCCAATACCAGGATTTTTCTTTTTGGCACTAGGGTTATACCTGGGGCTAGGTGCCTGCACAGTGAGTTCATCACCCCTGGTGGTCATTCCCCCCTTTTTGTTTAATAGGAGAGAAATTGAGAGGGGAGAGGGGAAACAGAAGGGAACAGAAAGAGATATCTGCAGACCTGCTTCGTCACTCATGAAGCTTCCCCCCCTGCTGGTGGAGAACGAGGTCTGCAGCCCTCCTGGCTGCTTGCACATGGTAACGTGCACTTAGCCTGGTGTGCCACCACCCTGCCTCTGGGTGAAAAAAAACAACAACAAAACTAGGAAGCAAGAGGCAAGTTTATTTTACAGCTTGGCCTGGAGGCAGTGCTCACTGACCACAAACCAAAGGGAGAGGGGGTGTGGTGTTAACTTTCTTGAGAAATAAATAAGTAAGTAGGGTTGGGAAGGCAACATAATGGTTCTGCATAAAGACTCATGCCTTGGGGGTCGAGCGGTGGCGCAGTGGATTGAGCTGCATGTTGCACAAAGTGCAAGGACTGGCGTAAGGATCCCGGTTCAAGCCCCCCCTCCCCCCCCTGCTCCCCATCTGCAGGGGAGTCGCTTCACAGGTGGTGAGGCAGGTCTGCAGGTGTCTATCTTTCTCTCCCCCTCTCTGTCTTCCCCTCCTCTCTCCATTTCTCTCTGTCCTGTCCAACAACGAACAACATCAACAATGGCAATAATAATAACCACGGCGAGGCTACAACAAGGGCAACAAAAGGGGGAAGAGATGTCTCCAGCAGCGGTGGATTCATGGTGCAGGCACTGAGCCCAGTAATAACCCTGGAGGGGAAAAAAAAAAAAGACTCATGCCTGAGACTCTTGAGACTTCAGCCTTCCACCACCATAAGCCTGAGCTGAATAGTGCTCTGGTAAAAAAAAAAAAAAAAAAGTAACTAGCTTCCCCTGTTTCAGTTTATTTTTTATTTTTTTGCCACTAAGCTTATCGCTGGGGTTCAGTACCTACCCAAGGAATTTGCCACTCCCAGAGACCTTTTAATTTTTTTTTTCATTTCTATTTCTTATTTACTAGGACAGAGAAATTGAAAGGGAAGGAAACAGAGAGGGAGCGAGAGAGAGAGAAAGATACACTTGCAGGCCTGCTTCACTGCTTATGAAGCATCCCCCTTGCAGGTGGGGATTGCGGGGCTTGAACCCGAGTCCTTGTGCATGAGAATGAGTGCGCTCAGCTAGGTTCGCCACCACCTGCACCCCTCCTGGTGGTTTTGTTTTTTTGCCTCCAGGATTATTTCTGGGGCTCAGTGCCTGCACCAAGAATCCACTACACCTGGAGGCTATTTTTCCCTTTTATTGCCCTTGTTTTTTTTTTTTTATCCTTGTTGTGGTTATTATTGTTGTTATTGCTGTCGTTGTTGTTGAATAAGACAGAGAGAAATGGAGAGAGGAAGGGAAGAAAGAGAGGTAGAGAGAAAGATAGACACCTGCAGACCTGCTTCACCACTTGTGAAGTGACCCCGCTTCGGGTGGGGATCCAGGGGCTCGAACCGGGATCTTTACGCTGGTCCTTGCACTTCATGCCATCTGCGCTTAACCCGCTATGCTACCACCCGACCTCTAGATTTTGTTTTTTGTTTTAATCTCAGCCCCACATAAAGTTGCCCGCTGCCTTTTCTCTTAGACCATTCACTGCCAAAATACTAAACCAATGTCTTTTTTCCCCCTCTGACCTGACTGTAGATTTGGTTTAAGAACAAGAGGGCCAAGTGCAGACGAAATCAGAGGGCCTTGATGATCGAGAATGCACAGGAAGATGGGCTGGAACAACTGCTCTTCATCATGTTGGAAAATCATTAGGACGCCAGCCGTCTTCAGCAATCACAATTGACATGGGTTATTCTGATGCCACTGGCACCCATGTCTCCTCTTCACTCATGTTGCCAATAAAAAGATAAGTTCTTGGCGTCCTTGTTTTTGTGTGCCAGGCGGGGCCAGCAGTGTGGGTGCAAGAAATTCTGACGTGTGCGCTCTACCAGGTGCAGCCACCTTATGGGCTCCCGGAGGTAGTAATTGTTAGGGATGTGCTCTCGAGCCCCAGCAATAACCCTGGTGGCAATACATACATACATATATACAGCTTTGGCATCTGGCTCTCCACGTGTCGACCTATTCGCAAGTGTCGGTTCTGACTGAAACATTTTTAAACAGTTTTGTAAGGACCATTGTCAGTTCAGCATGGTGTTCAGCTTTCTCACATTTTCCTCCCCGCAACGAACACCTGTCAGTGAATGTTCAAAATAGTTGAGTATTTTGAACAAGAGTTGGGTTTCTGGACCAGTGAGACAGCTTACCTGTGATGGTGCCTTCTTTGTCATGTGCAGAGTCCACATTTGAGCCCAGCCTCTACCAAAATGGGGGAAGTTTCAGTGCTGTGATGCATCTCTCTCCATCTGTGTGTGTGTGTGTGTGTGTGTGTGTGTGTGTGTGTGTGTCTAAAAATTTGACCCAGAGCAGTGAAGACTTTGCAATGCCAAATAAGTGTGATGATCATATATATTTTTTAATAATTTATTTCTTTATTGGGGAATTAATGCTTTACATTCAACAGTAAATACGATAGTTTGTACATGCATAACGTTCCCCAGATTCCCATTTAACAATACAACCCCCACTATTTCATTCACCATTTTTCATGGACCTGTATTCTCCCCCACCCACCCACCCACCCCAGAGCCTTTTACTTTGGTGTAATACTCCAATTCCATTTCAGTTTCTACTTGTGTTTTCTTTTCTAATCTTGTTTTTCAACTTCGGCCTGAGAGTGAGATCATCCCATATTCATCCTTCTGTTTCTGACTTATTTCACTCAACATGATTTTTTCAAGGTCCATCCAAGATCGGCTGAAAACGGTGAAGTCACTATTTTTTACAGCTGAGTAGTATTCCATTGTATATATATACCACAACTTGCTCAGCCACTCATCTGTTGTTGGACACCTGGGTTGCTTCCAGGTTTTGGCTATTACAAATTGTGCTGCCAAGAACATATGTGTACACAGATCTTTTTGGATGGATGTGTTGGGTTCCTTAGGATATATCCCCAGGAGGGGAATGTGATGATCATATTAAACAGAAAGTATGAACTATTCATGGGGAGACTTTTTTGATTAAATACAGATTTATGTGAGCTTGGTTTTTATTCAAATGAACAGAATACAATCAGAAACTTGGAGACAACCTGAGAATTAAAATTCCATCCAACTGTGCTTGCTCTTTTTAAATTTTGTTTCTTTATTTTTGGTTTGACAGAACAAAGAGATATTGAGAGGGGGAATAGAGAGGGAGAGAGAAAGAGACACCTGCAGCACTGCTCCACCACTTTTGGAGTTTCCCCCTGCAGGTAGGGACCAGGGGGTTGATCCCAGACCCTTGGGTATGGTAATGTGTGCACTCAACCAGGTATGCTTTGGCCCCCTACAACTGTTTTTGGAAAGTGCTTAGAAACAAAGGGCAAGGGAAAAGGAAGGAATAGAAAATGATTATTTTCTTAAAGATATATTTATTTATGATGGAGGGAGAGGGAACCAGGGGATCAGTCCAGTCTGGCCATGTGATGCAGAGCCTCATGCTTAATAGTCTAGTGCTTTATTCATTGTGTCATCTCCTGGACTGCTGGACATGATTCTTTATTGAGAAATACAAGAGTACAGTTTCTCCAGGTAGAAGTGCAAAACAAGTTTTCAAATAAAGAGAAGAGCTATTAAAATGTATAGAAAGAGGGGGCACAGGCTGGGGAAATAGCATAATGGTTCTGCAAATGATTTTTATGCCTGAGGCTCTTGAGTTCCCAGGTTCAATCTACAGCACCACCATAAGCCAGAAATGAACTGTAATCTGGTGGTAGTGGTAATGGTGCTGGTGGTAATGGTAATTTAAGAAAACAGAAGGAGGGGCATGAAGCTTGTTCCGTGATGTCTTGCAAAAGAACAGACAGGGGAGGGAGTTGGGTGGTAGCGCAGCAAGTTAAGCACACATGGCGTAAGGTTCCCGGTTCGAGTCCCCGCCTCCCCACCTGCAGGGGAGTCGCTTCACAGGTGGTGAAGCAGTTCTGCAGGTATCTATCTTTCTCTCCCCCTCTCTGTCTTCCCCTCCTCTCTCCATTTCTCTCTGTCCTATCTAACAACAACAACAACAATAATAATAACTACAACAATAAAACAACAAGGGCAACAAAAGAGAATAAATAAAATAAATAAATAAATATATTTTTAAAAAGAACAGATAGGGGAGGCCGGGCAGCAGTGCACCCAGTTGAGCTCACACTTCACCATGCATAAGATCCAGGTTCGTGACCCCACTCCCTACCTACAGAGGATGAAGCTTCAAGAGTGGTGAAGCAGTTCTGCAGGTGTCTATCTTTCTCCTGCTCTAACCTCCCCTCTTCTCTCAATTTCTCTATGGTTTATCAAATAATAAAAATAAAATAATAAAAAGAGAAAGAAGAAGGGAGTCGGGTGGTAGCACAGTGGATTAAGCACACGTGGCGCAAAGCACAAGGACCAGTGCAAGGATCCCGGTTCGAGCCCCCGGCTCCCCACCTGCAGGGGAGTCGCTTCATAGGCAGTGAAGCAGGTCTGCAGGTGTCTGTCTTTCTCTCCCCCTCTCTGTCTTCCCCTCCTCTCTCCATTTCACTCTGTCCTATCCAACAACGACATCAATAACAACAACAATAATAATTACAACAATAAAAAACAGGACAACAAAAGGGAATACATAAATTTAAAAAGTAGGAAGAAGAAAATAGTCACTGGGAGTGGTGGAGTCATTGTACCTGCACTGAGCCCCAGCAGTAACCCTGGTGGCAATAAAAAAACAATAATTTAAATAATTTGAAAAGAACAAAGATGTTGCCCTGAGTCTTGATCCCAGGGGTGCTGTGCTCATAATGGGCTTTCAGCACATAGATGTACTGATCCACTATGCAGTCACCTAGTACCGTGTGACTCCTCCATAAAATGTTGCATCCAGGTGGTCCGGGTGGTGGTGTAGTGGATAAAGCATTGGACTTTAAAGCATGAGGTCCTGAGTTTGATCCCTAACAGCACATGTATCAGAATGATGTCTGGTTCCTTCTGTCTCTCCCCCCCCCTTATCCCTCTCATTAATAAATAAAATATTTTAAAACATTTTGAAAAAACATGATAATGAGTTTAAAAAGAAAAATGAAAATGTTGCATCCAGGAAGTGAAATCCAGTCCTTCGGTGGACTGCTTGACTGGTCAACCCAACTTGGTCTCATTTAAATTCCTATACCCCAGAACATTTCCAAAACCTTGAGCACTCTCTGGAGCGAGTTGTTATGATACCATCATTACACACCCCTCATCCTCAGAGTGCAGTGTGGCATTACTTTTATCTGGGGATAAAACTTACCTTGCATAACTTTCCTTACATGCCCCCTTGCTTTAAACCAAGTTTGTTGGGTGTCCCAAGGAAAATGAATTCTTGCCTTGGACATCTCTAAGCAGACACGTTTTCATGTTCCTTTGTGCCATTCTCATACAAGATCGCCTTCATTGGGGGACTGCAGGTAGGTAGCTCACTTGGTAGAGCACACATGATAACATGAGCAAAGACTGGGTTCAAGTCCTGGACCACCACATGGGAGGATTGCGTGGGGGGGGCCACGACACCCACTTTCTTTTTTTAATTTTATTTATTTATTTTTATTTTTTTATTTTATTTAAGAAAGGACTAATTAACAAAACCATAAGGTAGGAGGGGTATAACTCCACACAATTCCCACCACCCAATCTCCATAACCCACCCCCTCCCCTGATAGCTTTCCCATTCTCTATCCCTCTGGGAGCATGGACCCAGGGTCATTAAGGGTTGCAGAAGGTAGAAGGTCTGGCTTCTGTAATTGCTTCCCCGCTGAATATGGGCGTTGGCTGGTCGGTCCATACTCCCAGTCTGCCTCTCTCTTTCCCTAGTAGGGTGTGTCTCTGGGGAAGCTGAGCTCCAGGACCCATTGGTGGGATCTTCAATCCAGGGAAGCCTGGCCAGCATCCTGGTGGCATCTGGAACCTGGTGATTGAAAAGAGAGTTAACATACGAGGCCAAACAAATTGTTGAGCAATCATGGGCCCAAAGCTTAGAATAGTGGAGAGGAAGCGTTAGGGAGGTACTCACTGCAAACTCTGGTGTACTTCTGCTTTCAGGTATATATTTTGCAGTAGTTTATGGATACGTGTGAACATAAGCTCTCTCTCACAGAAACTGGTGTATATCTAGGTTATGGGACTTTGTTAGAAAGTGAACCACCTGAGATGAAATTAGAGTGTACTATAAAAGGAAAGGTCTCACCCGAGTAACGAAGATGAAGGGTTGTCATTCCACACGTGAAGTCTCTGGACACAGTCTGAGGTGAAGCATGTTGAGGTGGCAATCATTGCGTTGGTTAGGTTGTGATCGGCGGATGCAATATTATTTGGTATGGATTGGGAGAGGCATACGGGAAAGTGGGCCCTATCCAAGGGTTCCAGGACTGGGGGAAGTAGGGACTCTATAGTGGAGATGTGAGATTCCTGCTGTCTTAGGGTTCAAAAAGACAATCGATAGTTAATGTTATCATCACATTATTTGGTAATTGGGTTAACTTTGAAAAGTCCTTTTGTTAGGGTTTGCTGTACAGTACCCAGTATCTTGTATATAGCTGTGCTATTGGATGCTGACACCCACTTTCATGCCTGAGGCTAGGCAGTCTCAGATTCAATCCCCAGCACTGCCTAATAAGCCAGAACTGACTTAATGTTCTGGTGGTCCCTGTCTGTATCTTACTATAGCTCTTTCAAATAAATAAATAAATAAATAAATAAATATTGGTACATCTTTAAAAGGGACTGGGTGGAAAGACAGCATAATGCTTAAGCAAAAGGCTCTGATACCTGAGGCTCTGAGGTCCCAGGTTCAATCCCCAGTACCATCAAAAGCCAGAACTGAGCAGTCAGTATTCGGGACCTGAGCAGCATTCCAGTATCTCGAAAGAAAGAGAGATAGAAGAAAAAGAAAAGAAAAGAAAGGAAAGGAAAGGAAAGGAAAAGAAAAGACTGCATCAAAGTAAAAGACTCTGGTGTGTGTGGGGGGGAGTACATGTCCCCCCACCACGGATGACAGAGGATGACAGAGGACCTAGTGGGGGTTGTATTGTTATGTGGAAAACTGAGAAATATTATGCATGTACAGATTATTGTATTTACTGTCGACTGTAAAACATTAATCCCCCAATAAAGAAATTTAAAAAAAAGAAGAAGAGTCAAGAAAAAAAAAAAGGCATGGTTTCCAATGCAGTTTAGACTTGAGCAGCTCCCTCGGAACCGAAAGGCGCGTAGACGCCGCTGCCCGTCCGGTCTCTTGAAACCAATGCACACTTCCCTTCCCAATGGCTGGAGGCTCCGTTGGATCCGGGGAAGCGATTTGTCAACGTACCCGGAAGATACCGAGGGTTTGGGTAATAGCGCGGCGGGAGCCAAGGGAACGGCTATCTCATCTGCCTCTCGAGAGCGCCCCCTTCTCGGGCTTGCGGACCCTGCGGCTCGAATGGCTCCGGTGTCTCGCTCGCGCAGCCCGGAGTGGGACGCCTTGGGCTCCGGGGGAAAGCGGCGCAGCTCATCCCGGAGCCCTAAGCCCAGCAGAGCCGCCCGCTCCCCGCGGGGTCGGCGTTCGCGTTCGCGTTCGCGCTCGCGCTCGCGGGACCGGAATGGCCTGAGCCATCAGCTGGGCAGCCTGAGCCAAGGCTCCCGGAACCAGTCCTTCCGGTCCCGCTCGCGCTCGCGCTCCCGGGAGCGCCCCACAGCGCCCCGGAGCGCCCTGTTCGCTTCAGCCTCGTCGTCCACCTATTACGGTGGGTATTCTCGCCCCTATGGCACCGACAAGCCCTGGCCTAGTCTCTTGGATAAGGAGAGGGAGGAGAGCCTCCGACAGAAGTGAGTAAGACGGACGCCTCTTCCCTTGCATTAGCCCCTTGGACTCCGATTTCTCGGTCACTCTATTTATAATGTCTGTCTGTCTGTCTCTGTCTCTCTCGTCTCTTCCTGCCTTGCGCCCATCTTCATCCCCCCTCCTCCAAGCCACGCAGGACAGTGTCGTCTTCTCCCTTATTCTTCTCTTGGGTTGTCACTCATCCCGGGGCTGCAGTCCCGGCCTCTGGCCGCCTGCTCCTCTTTTGCCACCTGCTGAAAGCTCCCCAGACTTAGCGGAATGAGAGCATTGACTTTGGTTGTAGCCTTGTCATTCGAGAGCCTGTTTTTTTCTTCCCTGCTCGAGTTCACTCATGGAGAAAAGGAGCCTTTTGTTGATCAGACAAGATTCACACCTTGGAGGGGCGGGCCCACTGCTATGACCAGGAAAACACACACACACACACACACACACACACACCCTCTCCTTCTCCCTCTCCCTCTCCCTCTCCCTCTCCCTCTCCCTCTCCCTCTCCCTCTCCCTCCCGCCCCACTTACTTTCAGGATCACGACCACACACACACACACACACACAGTCACAGAGATGTGACCTTGGCCTTGCTTATATTGCTGTCTTCACGCTAGTGCCTCTCTCTCTCTCTCTCTCTCTCTCTCTTTCGGGATGCTAACCAGCCGGGTATTAACTGGGAATGGTCTGTGTAAAGCTGGGAAGGATTGAAATTAAGGGTTATAATATTGGTTGGGAGAAATGCCTGACTCTGAGACAAAACGATTGAATGAATATAGGATAGGAAATGGTGGTCTGCTAAACTGTTAAAGAGTAATGTTGAGAAAAGTTCTATTCAGTGGACTCAATCTTGACCATGAACAATGAAGCCAAGGGCCTGGGAAGGAGTTCACTTAGTGAACTGCTTTGCCATGTACATGACCCAGATTCGTGCCTGGCCCCCATCGCATTGAAGGAAGTGTTGATGCTGTGGTCTCTCTCACTTTTTTCTCACTCTTCCTCTCAGTCTCTGAAAAAGAAAAAAGAGGGGCCCAGTGGTGGTGCACCTGATAAAGCACACACATCACAGTGTGAAAGGACCTGGGTTCAAGCCCCCAGTGCACACCTGCAGGGGAGAAACTTCACGAGCCATGAAGCAGGACTTCAGGTGTCTCTGTCTCCTTCCTCCCTCAATTTCTCTATCTCTGTACAAAATAACAAAGTAATTCAATATTAAATAGTAAAATAGGTGAAAAAGAAAAAATGAAGCCAAGATGAGATCAGATCGCCTAAGGAGCGAGTATTAGCATGGGAAATGGGGCAATTTAAGGAGAAAGGAAAACAGTTGCAGGGGTTGCTCCGAACATCTTTTGTCTCCACCCCCGCCCCAAGGTAACTGGTTTATAACAGAAGATTTGGGTGGACAGACTTATATATCACCCTCGGTATATTCTGCATTATGCTCCTCAACCGGAAGTGTGGTTTCCACCCAGCTGTGTGCTTGTTGCTAGGTAACATTTATTGAGTATGAAACTGTGTGTTAAAAGACACTGTTCCAGTGCTCTGCAGGTATACAAGACACATGTTACAGTTGTAGGTGTTGAGGGACGGGGTAAGGCTCCAGCTACTGGGAGATAGTCTCAGAATTCTTTCCCCTCCAGCACTGGGAGGTCATAAAGGGTAGTGATGTATGAATGGCCCATTGTGACAACAGTGCTGTAAGTGGACAGTTCCTCACTCAAGTCAGTCTGCTAAGTTAGTGTTCGCTATGAGAGTTCTGTGTTTGGGAGCAGAAGCAGTACAAAACAAACCAGGTTTAGGCCAGCAGCATACCTCTACCAACTACACTTTCCAGAAAAATCACACTACGCTGTGTCGGTCAAAAAGCCACCTGCTGCTGGTGGTCACTTTGTTGGGGAGTAAATGATGGCGTGCAGGGTACAGGACAGTCATGGTTATGTGTATGGACTTTACTGTTATTATTAACAGGGACAGAGAGAAATTTAGAAGGGAGGGGGAGAAAGAAAGACATCTGCAACAGGGCTCCACTGCTTATGAAGCTTCCCTCCGGCAGGTGGGGAGCAAGGGCTTGAACCGGGGCCTTTGAGCATGGTAACGTGCACTCAGCCAGATGTGCAGTTTTTTGGTTTTTTTTCCTCCAGGGTTATTGCTGGGCTCGGTGCCTGCACCATGAATCCACCACTCCTGGAGGCCATTTTCCCCCTTTTGTTGCCCTTGTTGTTGCCTCGTTGTGGTTATTATTATTACCATTGTTGATATTGTTCGTTGTTGGATAGGACAGAGAAAAATGGATAGAGGAGGGGAAGGCAGAGGGGGAGAGAGAAAGACAGACACCTGCAGACCTGCTTCACCACCTGTGAAGCGACTGCCCTGCAGGTGGGGAGCCGGGGGCTCAAACTGGGATCCTTATGCAGGTCCTTGCGCTTTGCGCCACCTGCGCTTAACCCGCTGGGCTACCGCCCGACCCCCAGGTGTGCAGTTTCTTCCCTCCCCGTGCTAGGTGTATGCGCACCATACCCAAAGCCACCGACTGCTCCACTAGAGAATCCTTAACTGTGCATGTACTTAACTGCTCAGTGAAATTAGCACTTTTACATTAGCAGTCAAAACACTCATCTCAAAAAAAAAAAAACACTCATCTCGAGTGCAGATGAGGGGCCAGCAAAATCGCTCACTGGGATTGTGCACTGCTTTGCCATGTACATGACCCAGGTTCAAGCCCAATTCCCCGCTTCATTGAAGGAAGCTTCAGTGCTCTGACCTCTTTTACACTATCTCTCTCTCTATATATATATATATGTGTGTGTGTGTGTGTGTGTGTGTGTGTGTACATGTACATATATATGAAATAACTAAAAAATTTAAAAACAAGTTGTTCTTAATGTTGATTGTGTTATCTATTTACCAAAAAAAACGAATTTAGCTGTGCAGTTATATTTGACATGCCTATATCTTCCAGGAGGTTAAGTGAACGAGAAAGGATTGGAGAATTGGGGGCCCCTGAAGTGTGGGGACTATCCCCAAAGAATCCAGAACCAGAGTAAGTGATTAGAATCGGTATATTTTCAGATGTATTCTTTGTTTAAATACAGGTGTCAAATTCTAATGAATTTCCATTACGTGCAAAGGTGAGTACAGCTCATGTTTTTCTTCTTCCTTGTCATCAGTATTACTCTATCCCTTGAATTTTAAAGGCATTTAAATGTACATAAGAATTTAAACATGAGGCATGTGGAGACAGCATCATGGTTCTGCAAAAGACTTTCCTGCCTGAGGCGCCAAGGTCCCAGGTTCAATCCCCAGCACCACCATAAGCCAGAGCTGAGCAGTGCTCTGGCATTTTTCTTTGCGTCTTTCTCTGTATCTTTCTTGCTCTCTATCATTAAAATAAAGTGATCTGGAAAGTGGCACAGTGAGTAAAGTGTTGGACTCTCGAGCATGAGGTTCTGAGTTCAATCCCCAGCAGTGCATTTGCCAAGTGATGCCTGGTTCTCTTTCTCACCTATCTCTTTCATTAATAAGCAGAAGTAAATAATATTTTAATAATTTATTTTTAATTATTTCAATTTATTTTTTTTTCCATTTTGTTACCCTTGTCACCCTTGTTTTTGTTATTTTTCTTGCTGTTATTGCTGTTGTTGCTGGATAGGACAGAGAGGAACCATGGGGGGATGACAGAGGGGGAGAGAAAGACACCTGCAGACCTGCTCCACTGCTTATGAAGCAACTCCCTGTGGGTGGGAAGCCGGGGAATCAAACCAGGATCCTTATGCCCGTCCTTGGGCTTTTTTCCATTGTTACTACTGTTCTTGTCATTGTTGCTGGATAGGACAGAGAGAAATTGAGAGAGGAGGAGAAGACAGAGACGGGGAGAAGAAGACAGACACCTACAGACATGCCTCATCGCTTGCAAAGCAACCCCCTGCAGGTGGGGAGCGGGGGATCAAACCAGGATCCTTGCGCTGGTCCATGTGCTCTGCACTATGTGTGCTTAACCCATTGTGCTACCACCCCGCCCCTTCCTTTTCTTGTATCTTAACACTAACTGAAGTTTAATGCTTCTCTTTTCCTTCTTTAGTGTTACTCATACGTCTCTCCTTCCCTCTCTCTTTCCTTTTTTTTTAAATTTCTTTATTGGGTAATTAATGCTTTACAGTCAACAGTAAAATAAAATACAATAGTTTGTACATGTGTGACATTTCTCAGTTTTCCACATACCAATTCAAACCCCACTAGGTCCTACTCTGTCATCAAAGACCTGAACCGTCCTCCCCACCCCCGAATCTGTTACTTTGGTGCAATACACCCTTTATGTCTCTATGTCTACTTGAAGTTGGTCATGTCCTTGAGAGGACTTGTCTTTTGTGACAAAGTGATATGGCATTATGATCAGAAACTTTTTCTTTTTCTTTCTTTTTTTTTTTTTCTTTTCTTTTTTCTAAACCAGAACACTGCTCAGCTCTGGCTTATGGTGGGGCAGAGACTTGAACCTGAGACTTTGGAGCCTCAGGCATGAGAGTCTCTTTGCATAACCATTATGCTATCTACTCACTCCCCCCAGAAACCTTTTCTTAGGGGGAGGCAACATTTCCTTTGGGAAATTCTCAGAGTTTGAACTCTAAAATTAGAGTCGGAAGGGACACTAGAAACAATGTTCTGGGCAATTAAAATATTTCCAGTTGTGATTTTCAGTGGAAAAGATTATATGCTCTAGTAATTCTCTTTCTAAACTATGTAGGATTTTTTTTTTATTTATATATTATTTTTTGCCAGAGCACTGCTCAGCTCTGACTTATGGTGGCGCCACGCTGGGGATTGAACCTGGGATTCAGGTCCTCAGGCATGAGAGTCTCTTTGCAGAACCACCATGCTATCTCCCCCACCCGCAACTATCATATTTCTTACTATAAAATCACAGTGCTTGGGGCAAGGCGATGGCATAGCCAGTTAGTACACAGTTTACATTGTACAAGAACACAGGTTCAAGCCCCCAGTCCCCACTTGCAGGGGATAAGCTTCAAAAGTGGTTAAGCAGTGCTGCAGGTATTTCTCTTTCTCCCTCCCTTTTTTTTCCCCCTAGAGCACTGTTCAGCTCTGGTTTATGGTGGTGTGGGTGACTGAACCTGGGACTTTGGAGCCTCAGGTCTCTTTGCATAACTATTATGCTATCTACCTCCACTTTCCCTCCCTTTCTATCTCCCTTCACCCCTCTACTTCCTTCTTTCTTATTTCAGTAATGAATAAAAGAAAATGTTTTGAAAAATTACAATGACATAAGACTTTGTAGGTGATGGGGAGACAGCATAATGGTTATATGAAAGACTTTCATGCCTGACTCTGAGGTCCCTGGTTTAATCCCCAACACCACCATAAGCCAAAGCTAAGCAGTGTTCGTGTGTGTGTGTGTGTGTGTGTGTGTGTGTGTGTGTGTGTGTGTGTATGCCTTTTTTTCTGTATTTCTCCCTCATTAAAATATTTTTTCTACAAAAAGAAGACATAGGGAGCCAGGCAGTGGCACACTGGATTAAGCACACATAGTACAAAGGACAAGGACCTGTGCAAGGATCTGGGTTCGAGCCCTGGCTCCCCACCTGCAGAGGGGTTGACTCACAAGCAGGTCTGCAGATGTCTGTCTTTCTCTCCCCCTCTCTGTCTTCCCCTCCTCTCTCAATTTCTCTCTGTCCTATCCAACAACAACAACAATAACAGCAACAACAATGGGAGAAAAAAATATGGCCACCAGGAGTAGTGGATTCCTAGTGCAGATACCAAGCCCCAGCGATAACCCTGGAGGCCAAAAAAAGATGTTGTGGTCTCTAGAACATTAATCAAAATGTATAATGAACATTATATCCTTACAAAGCGGTAGCTCTTACACTTTTACAGAAATAGGTCACTGTTTACTTGGAATGGTTCACTTTTAAAGGTTGATTTGATGAGAAAACAGAGAACACTGCTCTGGCATATATGGTGCTAAGAGGCCAGAGGCCTCAGGCATGCCTGTCCTGGTGTCTACCGGGTCAGCCCCTCCTCAGTCCGATCACTGTCAATGAAAATGTGTAGCCTTTACTTTTATCCTCAGCGATGACATTTCATCGCTTTTCTGATTTGTACAACCACTTTCTTTCAATTTAGCTCCGATGAACATACTCCAGTTGAAGATGAAGAACCAAAGAAAGGCACTACTTCAGCTTCGACATCTGAAGGTATTTTAAAAATACGGATTCTTAGGAGTCGGGTGGTAGCACAGTGGGTTAAGTGCATGTGACGCAAAGCGCAAGGACTGGCCAAGGATCCCAGTTCGAGCCCCGGCTCTCCACCTGCAGGGGAGTCGCTTCACAGGCGGTGAAGCAGGTCTGCAGGTGTCTATCTTTCTCTCCCCCTCTCTGTCATCCTTTGCTCTCTACATTTCTCTCTGTCCTATCTAACAACGACATCAATAACAACAATAATAACTACAACAATAAAACAACAAGGGGAATAAAAGGGAATAAATAAATATTTAAAAAATAAATAAATAAGTACAGATTCTTGGGGCCGGGTAGTGGCGCACCTGGTTGAGCGCACATGTTACAATGCGCAAGCACCCAGGTTCGAGTCCCAGTCCCCACCTGCAGGGGGAAAGCTTCACGAGCAGTGAAGCAGAGCTGTAGTTGTCTCTCTGTCTCTCTTCCTCTCTATCCCTTCCTCTTCCCTCTTGATTTCTGGCTGTCTCTATCCAATAAATAAACAAAGATAATAAAATTTTTAATTAAAAAATACAGATTCTTACTGGGGAAACATTTTAAAGCAGTAGATAGTTGAATATTAGGATTTGCTTTTAGTCCAACTGTGCATCATTTGTTCCTTGTCTGTATGTCTTTCTTTTTTTTTCCCCACTAGAGTTATTGCTGGAGCTCAGTGCCAGCACTATGAATCCACTGTTTCTGGCAGTCACACCCCCCCTTTTTTTGTTCTATTTTATTGGATAGGACAGAGAGAAATTGAGAGGAAGGGAGATAGAAAAGGAAAGAAAAAGACACCCGCGGATCTGCTTCTCTGCTTGTGAAGCTTCCCCTAGCAGGTGGAGAGCAGGGAGCTCAAACCCGGTTCCGCGAGCATGATAATGTGTGCACTTAAGCAGCTGTGCCACCGTCTGAAACCCCCCCCCCCCCGTCTGTATTTCCAACCCTCAGAGATGCTTCTCAAGAAGTTTGGGTTTGGGGTCGGGTGGTGGCACACCTAGTTGAGCGCACATTTTACAATGCATAAGGACCCAGGTTCAAGTCCCCGGTCCCCCACCTGCAGAGGAAAACTTCACGAGCGGTGAATCAGTGTTGCAGGTGTCTCTCTGTCTCTCTTCCTCTCTATCCCCCCTTCCCTCTTGATTTCTGGCTATCTCTATCCAATAAATAAATAAAGATAATAAACTTTTTTATTTAAAAAAAGAAGTTTGGGTTTTTTATTTTCGTTTTCTATAGATGAAAAGAAGAAGAGGAAGAAACTGAGCCGCTCAAAGGAACGATCCAAGAAGAGACGAAAGAAAAAATCAAAGAGAAGGCATAAGAAATATTCTGATGATAGTGATAGTGACTCTGATTCTGACTCAGACTCCAGCGGTAAGAATGCCAGCAGCACTCTACCACTCCCGCCTCCAAACCAGTCCACCTCCTTTAAATCTCTTCTATATCTCAATTTCTGTCTGTCCTATCAAAAATTATAATGACAATATATTTTTTTAATTTTTTCATATTATTTTTCGTTTTGTTGCCCTTGTTGTTTTTTATTGTTGTTGTTGTTGTTATTGATGTCGTCGTTGTTAGATAGGACAGAGAGAAATGGAGAGAGGAGGGGAAGACAGAGAGGAGGAGAGAAAAACAGACACCTGCAGACCTGCTTCACCGCCTGTGAAGCGACTCCCTTGCAGGTGGGGAGCCGGGGCCTCGAACCCGGACCCTTATGCTGGTCCTTGCGCTTTTCACCATGTGTGCTTAACCCACTGCGCCACCGCCCAACTCCCATGACAATAATTTTTTTAAAAGAGCAGTAAATATTTGAATGAAATGATTTCTCTGTGAAAGCAAAGAGGACATAGGATCTCTACTCATACTATCAGAATTTTCATTATGGTGTGCTTTAATTTACAGATGAAGGTACAAAAAGGAGGACAAAGAAAAACAAGAAAAAGGAAAAAAAGAAGAAGCATCGATCGTAAGTTTTTCTCTTTAGTTTTTATTATGGAAAAGTTCAAATATGTATATTTCCATAAAGTAGCACAATAGTGTTAAAATGGTTACTAAAAGTGAATAGTGTTAATGATTCTCCAGTAACATTCTCCATTAGTCATTGTCCAGATTGAGCAACTCATGGCATTCCAAACTTCCAGATGTTGACTTTGTATTTATCATATTGTTTTATTTGTTTGTTTACCAGAGCACTGCTCAGCTCTGGCCTATGATGTTACAAAAAGAGGGATTGGACCTGTGACCTGGGAGTCTCAGGCATGAAAGTCTTTTTGCAGAACCATTGTGCTCCCTCCCCACCCTTGGTTATAATATTTTGTTTGTTTGTTTTCAGTGATTTAATATTGATTTACAGTATTATAAAATAACAGGGGTATAATTCCACACACATTTCCCACCACCAGACTTCTGTGTCCCCATTCCCTCCATTGTAATTTTTTTTTAAGATTATAAAGAGCCTGGCTCCTTGCACACTGTAATGTGTGCGCTTAACCAGGTCCACCAGCCTGGCCCCGCTGCTCCCTTTTTTTATGTGAGTTTTCAAAATAATGATTTTTTTTCTTTACTGGAAGATTAATGTTTTACAGTCAACGGTAAACACAATAGTTTGTACGTAGATAACATGTCCCAGTTTTCTATACGACAATACAACCTCCACTAGGCCCTCTGTCATCCTTTTCCAGGACCTGTACTCTTCCCCCTCCCCAGAGCCTTTTACTTTGGTACAGGTTCTGCTTAGTGTTTTCTGTTCTGATCTTGTTTTTTAACATTCTTGATTTCACCATTTTCAGCCCATCTTGGATGGAGCTTAAAGATACCATGTTAAGTGATGTAAGTCAGAAACAGAAGGATGACTATGGGATGATCTCACTCATAGGCAGACGTTGAAAAATAATGAGTTTTTCTTTTCTTCTTTTTAAAAATTTTATTGGCTTATCACTGAGGCTCAGTGCTGGCACTATGAATCTACCACTCCCAGTGGCCATTTTTTTTCTTTTTTATTTGATAGGACATAGAAAAATTGAGAGGGGGGGATGAAATAGAAAGGGAGAGAGAAAGATAGACACCTGCAGACATGCTTCACAATTTGTGAAGCATCCCCCCTGCAGGTGGGGAGCAGGGGCTCAAACTCGCACCCTTGTGCATAGGAGTTAGATTTTTTAAAATATTATTATGAGCCTATGATATATTCTAATCCATGACACTAAACTTATTAATGCTCAGCTTGGTAAGAGCTATTTTTATTCCAAGATTATAATAGGGGTATAATTTTACACCACTCCTACCACCAAAGATATGTGCTCCAATCATGCCCAAGCAGTAACCACCATAGTTCTCACATAAGTAAAGGATGTTAATATTTATCTGTTTTAGTGAGAGAAATACAAGGAGAAAGAGAGAAACCAGAGCACTGCTCAGCCCTGATTTATGGTGGTGCTGGGAATTGAACCTGGGACCTCAGAGCCTCAGGCATAAAGGTGTTTTGTTTTGGGGTTTTTTTTTTCTTTGTTTGTTTGGTTGATTTTGGTGGGGTTTTTTTTTTTTGTTTGTTTGTTTGTTTTTACCAAGGTTATCACTGAGGCTCAGTGCCTATGTAACGAATCCACCACTTCTGGTGTTACCTTTTTTTTATTTAATAGGATAGAGAGAAACTGAGAGGGGGAGGGGAGCTAGAGAGAGACACTTCGAATACTCACTTCACTTGTGAAGCTTTCCCCTGCAGGGGCTCAGGAGGCTCAAACCCTGGTCCTTGCACATGGTAATGTCTGAACTTAACCTGGTGTACCACTCACTACCCCAAGCATAAAAGTCAAAAGTCTTTTTTGCAAAACCATTATGCTGTATCCCCAGCTCATGGTATTTTCTGTTATCTTTTTACTTTTTTTAAAAAAATTACATATGTATCAATTAACAAGAACAAGAGAGTGAGAGAACCAAAATATCACTGGTATACCTGGGCTCAGGGATTGAACTCAGGACCTCATGCATGCAGGGTCAGCACTCCACCTGCTACACCACTTTCTGGCCACAGGTGTATGTATATGTATTTGGGAGAAAAAGAGACCCAGAGCATCAAACTCCAGGCCCCATGCTTGTGAGTCCATTGCCTTATCCTATCCACGGTGCCACCTCCTAAACCACAGATCTTTTCTTCATTTTTCATTTAGTGGCAAAGATTAGACCCAAGGCATCTTGTATGCAAGATACCCATGAGTCACATCACCAGCCTGGTATATATATATGTACTTTAAGAGAGATAGCAACGTATAACTCCATCACCTATAAAGTTCCACCCATTTTTGTCTTTGGTGCTCTCGTGTGATGCTGAGAATCAAACTCAGAGCCCCACACATAAAAGGCATGTGCTTTACCTGCTGAATCACCTCCCCTCCCCTGCAGAGATCATTTTTTTAATTTATTTCTTTATTGGGGAATTAATGTTTTACATTCAACAGTAAATACAATAGTTTGTACATGAATAACATTCCCCAGTTTCCCATTTAACAATACAACCCCCACTATGTCATTTATCATCCTTCATGGACATGTATTCTCCCCACCCACCCACCCCAGAGTCTTTTACTTGGGTGCAATATGCCAATTCCATTTCAGGATCTACTTGTGTTTTCTTTTCTGATCTTGTTTTTCAACTTCTGCTTGAGAGTGAGATCATCCCATATTCATCCTTCTGTTTCTGACTTATTTCACTCAACATGATTTTTTCAAGGTCCATCCAAGATCAGCTGAAAACGGTGAAGTCACCATTTTTTACAGCTGAGTAGTATTCCATTGTGTATATAGACCACAACTTGCTCAGCCACTCATCTGTTGTTGGACACCTGGGTTGCTTCTAGGTTTTGGCTATTACAAATTGTGCTGCCAAGAACATATGTGTACACAGATCTTTTTGGATGGATGTGTTGAGTTCCTTAGGATATATCCCCAGGAGAGGGATTGCAGGGTCATAGGGTAGGTCCATTTCTAGCCTTCTGAGAGTGCAGAGATTTTTATAGTGAAACATCATCGGGTTACATGGGAAGATTTTAAAATTAAGTCTCTAACTGTAAGTTGAGAATTCAGATCATTTCGTTCAGTATCTTCATTGCTTTGAAAGAGTAGTTTGTCCTTCAGCATGGGACTATTAAGTCGACCTGTTTCCCATTGTTATCATTACAGGAAGAAATACAAGAAAAAGAGGTCTAAGAAGAACAGAAAAGACTCGAGCGACTCTAGTTCAAGAGATTCCCAGGAAGAGTTTCTGGAAAACCCCTGGAAGGATCGAACAAGTAAGTTCTTCTGATAGATTCTGGCTCAGCGTAAAGTGTGAACTAACGAGTCAACATATGAATATGTTTCTCAATGTCTTTCATATAGAACCTGAGGAGCCTTCAGATTTGATTGGCCCAGAGGCTCCAAAAACACTGACTTCTCAAGATGATAAACCTTTGAAGTAAGTAGCCATGTATTCACAGACTATAAAGCACCTTCCTGAAGTATCGCCCTAATTTACCTTAGCAAACTTATTCTCTCTTGACTCCTGTATTTAAGTTATTTTTTTATTGTCAGGGTTATCACTGGGGCTCAGTGCCTGCATGACTAATCTCACTGCTCCTGGTGGCCATTTTTTCCTTTTCTATCTATTTAATTTGGTAGGACGGAGAAATTAAGAGAGGTGGGAGAAATAGAGAGAGAGAGAGAGATACCTGTAGACTTGCTTTACAGCAGCTCACGAAGCTTCCGTCTTCCAGGTGGGGACCAGAGACTCCGAACCAGGTCCCCGCTCGCACATAGTGATGTGTGTGTACACTCAACCGAGTCCACCATTGCCCAGCCTTGTTTTTTTGTTTATTTGATTGGTTGATTTTTTTAATTGTATTTATGGTGACCTTAGTGCACAAGGCTTTACATATTTTAGAAGTATAATTTCTCACTTTCTCAAAATGCATGGCTTCAGCAGCACACCAATATCCCTCCTCCAGAATCCATTGTATTCCCTTCCCCCTCCCAGCCTCCTTGGTGAAACTCAATTCTCTAAGTTCACAGGTATTTTTTATTTTATTGATACATACATTTATGAATATGTATTTGTATATAAATTTCAAAAGAAAAAAATTTTTAAGAATTTATTTATTCATGAGAAAGATAAGAGAGAAAGAACCAGATAGCACTCTGGTATATGTGTTGCTGGGGATTGAGCTCGGGACCTCATGCTTGAGAATCCAGTGCTTTATCCATTGAGCCACCTCCCAGACCACTAAGTAAATTCTTATATGTTTAAAAAAAATGTCTCTTTTTATACCATTATAACATTCAGAATCTAAATAGTATGCTAATTTGATATCTATTATTTATTTCTTCTTTACTGTTCGCGTGTTTTGTTTGTTTTCCAAATGGGAAAAATTAAAGTCAATAACCGGGGGCCAGGCAGTGTCACACCTAGTTCAGGACACATTACGATGCACAAAGTCCCAGGTTCAAGCCCCTGGTACCCACCTGCAGGGGGAAGGTTCACAGGCAGTAAAGCAGTTCGACAGAAGTTTGTTTCTCTTTCCCTCTCTGTCTCCTCCTCCCCTCTCAATTTCTCTTTATCCTATCAAATAAAATAAAAGGTGAAATAATAATAAAATAAAATTAAGATCAATACCCAAAGGAATAAACTGGTTTCTGTTGTAAACCAAGGACCTGTAGGCTCAATCAATCAGTTCTTTTATCCTTCCAAAGTGTCTCTGCATTGCTGAGTTGGCTCTCTAGGCCACCATTCACTAACAGTGTTGAAATTAGTAACTAATTCACATTGGGCTTCCTAGCATGCTGTCTCTTAGCAGTTATTACTCCTGTTTCCGGTGAAAGAGAGAAGAAAAATGTGTGTTCTCCTTTGATGCTGACATTTTTATAGTAAGCCTTTTTTGCTTTCTGCATTTCTTTATAGTTATGGCCATGCTCTATTACCTGGTGAAGGTGCCGCTATGGCTGAATATGTCAAAGCTGGAAAACGTATCCCCCGACGAGGTGAAATCGGCTTGACCAGTGAAGAAATTGCATCATTTGAATGCTCAGGTTATGTAATGAGTGGCAGCAGGTACGTTCTTGGCATGAACCTCGGTTTCCACGATTAGATCTGTTTTTTCTTACTACAAGGGTTATATTTTGGTGATTGATTACCATTAAAAGTAGCGTATAGGGGGCCAGGCGGTAGCGCAGTGGCTTAAGCGCATACGGTGCAAAGCGCAAGGACCAGCATAAGGATCCCAGTTCGAGCCCCTGGCTCCCCACCTGCAGGGGAGTCGCTTCACAAGCAGTGAAGCAGGTCTGTAGGTGTCTATCTTTCTCTCCCCCTCTCTGTCTTCCCCTCCTCTCTCTATTTCTCTCTGTCCTATCCAACAACAACGACATCAATAACGACAATAATAACTACAACAATAAAACAGCAAGTGCAACAAAAGGGAAAATAATTTTTTTTAAAAAGTAGCATATACACACTGATCTAGTTAGTATTGGTCTCGTAGGAAATTTAATAACTTGCCCATTTTTTTCTGGTTGTTTCACTGGAAACAGAACTAGACTTAAACCCTTTGTATCTGGGAGTCAGGTGGTGGCGCAGCGGGCTAAGCGCACGTGGCGCAAAGTGCAAGGAGCAAGGACCGGTGTAAGGATCCTGGTTCGAGCCCCTGACTCCCCACCTACAGGGGAGTCTCTTCATAAGCGGTGAAGCAGGTCTACAGGTGTCTGTCTTTCTCTCTCCCCCTCTCTGTCTTCCCCTCCTCTCTCCATTTCTCTCTGTCCTATCCAGCAATAGCAACATCAGTAATCCTAACAATGTTAAACAGCAAGGGCAACAAAAGAGAAAATAAATAAATATTAAAAAAAAAAAACTTTGTATCTGAACTAACAGCATGCGTTATTCACTTTGTTAGACCAAACATCTGAGATCATTATTTGAATACTAGAAATTAATCTAAGGATGCAATAGAGAAAACAAGTAATCATTTAAAACTAGAACGTACTGCAAATAGTTCCCCGTCCATCCGATTGTTCAACAGAGTGCTCTGTGTTAAGGAGGGTTAATGGGGAAGTAGCTGCTATGAGAACCACCGTGGCGAAATTAAGCCCCAAATCAAATTCTCTGCAGGCATCGCCGGATGGAGGCTGTACGACTGCGGAAAGAAAACCAGATCTACAGTGCTGATGAGAAGAGAGCCCTGGCCTCCTTTAACCAAGAAGAGAGACGGAAGAGAGAAAACAAGATATTGGCCAGTTTCCGAGAGATGGTTTACAGAAAAACCAAAGGGAAAGATGACAAATAAGAAGTTTCTAGTCATGCAGTAGACGTTTTTTTTAAACAAATGAAAATCGGGGTTCCATATAGACATATAAAAAGATTATGATGATCTGAACAAGCTTCACAGTGCTGCTGTGCCTTCTGTTCTCCAGTCTTTTAATAAAAAGCTGCTGATTGATTATAATCTTAGCAGGTGATTTGGGTTGTTTTGGACGGACCATAATCTCTGTCTGATTTTAAAATCCAGATTATGAGTGAACTACTGTTCTGCAGAGGGCAGCGTGGAGAGAAGGTGCCAGTGAGATGCGTAGCTTCACTCTCACACCATAGGGAGCGCTACTGTTAACGCGATGTGATGCCTCCTCTCCCGCAACCAACTGAACTTCAGAAAGAAAAAAAAAAGATCATTTCTCTATGAGCATTATAAATGATCTTGAGAGAGACATAGGAGGGCACTTTTGTGAACAAAAAAAGCATTGCTATAAAAACAAAAAGTGCAAACCAGGAACTTGAAAATTAGCTTGTATAATACAGTATATAGTGTGTCCTGGAAATTATTTATTTTGGTTTAGTCCCCATCTCCTCCCCAAAACCAAAAAGCAAGCTAACCTGCAAACTTGTTGAGTTGAAAGGTTTCATTTTTTTTAAGTTCTTAATAGGTTAATTAAAAATGGTTGTTTCAGGTATAAAACTTTGGGAGGTCTACTGTTGTGCCAATGTAAGAATATTATTTTCGTGGAGGCTAGATCATCTAAATCTTCTTTAAATTTTATTTATTATTGGATAGAGACAGAGAGGAATCGAGAGAGATGGGGAAGAGAGACAGAGTCACCTGCAGCCCTGCTTCACCACTCGTGAAGCTTTCCCCCTGCAGGCGGGAACCTGGGTCCTTGCACACTAATGTGAGTGCTTAGCCAGGTACACCATCGTCTGGCCCCTTAGATTTTTTTTTTAATACTGGAAATGAATGAGGGAATCCCATGTGATCTATAGTTTGATATGAAAGCATATAATAAATTATATCAGTGCTATAGATGGAGCTCATTAAAAGGTTTTGCCTGTTTTTTATGTAATAAGATTTTATTTCAACATTGTTAAAGCTCTCAATTTATATTTTATATCTGTCATGCAGTTTTGTCTTTGTATAGAATGTTCTCATTTTACCACTGTCTTATGGCTATTGTAGACCTCACAGTGAGTTCTGTTTATCACCATTTCTGCCTGGCCTACTAAATCTACTGTTTCTAAAAGTTAAAAGGGAACTAGATCCCACCATTTGGAGTCTTAACCTGTTGGCAAAATTTTCTGTGAGAGAATCTAAATTTATCACCCCTATGTGAAAAGTCATTCTCTAAAAACATATTTTTTGTTCCAGATTTCGAGTGACCAAATGAGTTTGTTCTTGTGTCTCAGTAAGCAAGGTAGTGTAAACATAGCGATGTTTGTGACGTGAATACTGTGGGTTTTTGTTGAATTCGTCTGCCCCCTCTATAGATCCTCAAGAAATGAAATGTGAAAGATAATGTGTTCATTTGTGAACTTTACCACTTCTTTCCTCAGGGTTTGTTCTGCCAAAGAACAGCTTCCATAGCATATTCTTTGGGAAAGAGGAGAGAATAAGAAAAGGACAAAAAGGCTCCCCCCCCCTCTTTTTTCTCTCTCTCTTCAGCTTATGAGAATTACTGTTTCAACCTGTATTTGGTCTCATCTGAGCCATAAGTCAAGCGGTGGGGGGCTGTCCGAAATGAAAGCTATGTTTTGTATTTCCAGGTAGATCAATCTAGTTCCCCACTCTGCTTATCTAGTACACTGATAACATTTTTTTTCTTCTTATTGCACAAAGTCAGTAGTTAAAGAAGAAAATGTACCCACATTCTTAGCACATCAGTTGCCTTCAGTATTCAGTGTTCCCTTCCAGTGCCTGTCTCCATAAGCACGTGACCTGGCACACCTCTAATGACTCAAAGTATTGAAAACACTTGCAGACAGGTAAGCAAGTGCAGTCAAGAAACCCATCCCTAGTTCCTAGCTTCCAGTTTCTGGTTATCAGAATGTACTCTTTTACCAGTATGACTTCAATTCACAGGCAACAGAAAAGTCTGCAAGATCAGGAAACCTTTCAGACTGGTTCTGTTAGGAATCCTGGAACCATTGCCACTTTGCTCTTTTCCAGTTTTTCTCATGACGAATGTCCTGGGTGGAGAATTAATTGGAGGGGGGGAAGTAGCCACATACCAATCTCGTGTTTTGTTTTGTTTTGTTAAAGATGTATTTATTCATAGTGGGGGAGGGTGAGAACCAGAGCATCACTCTGACACTTGTGATGGCCAGAAACTGTACTCAGAACCTCATGTATGAGAGTCTAATGCTTAATCCAACTCCTGGTCACCTCAGTGTGGTGTTAGAGGTGAATTTTACCAACTCTCTAATCTCAGCTTCTGTACCTGTAAGACTCTTGAGTGATGAAGATTGTGGAGGGGCAAAACTTGGAGAAAACAGGAAACGGTCTTACTAATGTAAGGGAAGTTACCCAATGGAAACTGAATGAATGCAACACAAAAGACAGCTGGATTGTGTGTCACAAGTTTATTCTTCAATAAAAAGCCTGTGATCTGATTGTTGTATCATACATTTTCATAGCCATCCTTATCAAGCATCAGTATTGAGATAGTGGGTGAAATGGACAAAACTGTTTTTAAGACAGGTTTTTCCAACATAATATATTTGCTTTCAATAGCTTCTTTCAGCCATATTTCTCGAAATCGAATCTTTCCTGGCCTGCAGAGAAAGAACAAGAAACACACCAAAAAACTTTTATTCACAAAAAGAGTTGGGGGTTTAATCTCTTTTTACTCGAGAGTTTGTTTTACCAGAGTACTGCTTGTGTACCAGCTCCTGCTTATGGAAATGCTGGGGATTGAACCTTGGAAGTTTGGTGCCTCAGACATGAAAATCATTTTACAGAATCACTATACTGTCTCCATAGCCTACTCTGTTACATTCCTAGTGAGCAAAAAAAAAAAAAAAAAAAAAAAAAAAAACCTTTCAGAGTAGAAAGTAAAAGCTCTCTAATTTACTTTTTTTTTTTCTACAACACCGATAAGCTCTGGTTTATAGTAGTACTGGGGATTGAACCTGGGGCTTTGGAACCTCAGGATGAGAGTCTCTGCATAACCATTATGTTATCTTCCCCACCTCTCATTATTTAGGCCCAATCAAGAAAATGATGAACGAACAGCTATGCAAAGCTTCTGTAAGAGAGCTTCTTTACAGGGGCAGAGTAATGGCACACCAGCCCCACCACCACACTTTAAAAATAAGTCCCCAAAGGGCCATTACCTTTGAAGTAAGACTTGGTTTTCCATGATGTAAGAGACATCAATGGGTGCTTCCTAAGAAAGAAAAGGCCATCTGTCAGCATAGACCAATGAGAATAACAGAATCACTCCCTCCCCTGTACTGGCTTGTACAGAGAGGCTTCGTGTTTCTAGAATTCATTGTCTGTATGATTTGGAAATCTATAGTTGGTAGATCTTTTGTCAGTTCAAACCTCTGCTACCCCAGGACGTGTGATGGCCTTAAAAATTTGTCAAGACTGGAAAACCCTTCTGAAGGGACTTGTGTTTCTCACTGTTAGGAGTGTAAGTCACGTGTCTTTTTTTGTTGTTTGTTCGTTTTTGCCTCCAGTCACTGGAGCTCCAGGCTGGTACTACAAATCCACCATTCTTGGTGGCCATTTTTTACTTTTTTTTTTTTCTATTTTATTGGATAAGACAGAGAAATTGAGAAAGGAGAAAGACACCTGCAGACCTTCACCACTCATGAAGCATCCCCATTGCAGGTGGGGAGCTGGGGGCTCAAACCCACATCCTTGCGCATAATGCTATGTGAACTTAACCATGTGTACCACCACCTGGCCCCCAGTCCTGTATCTTCTTTGTGGGTCCAGTTCACTCAACATACTCTTAGGAATGACAGAAGAGGGATTGGTGGTGGCACACCTGGTTGAATACACACATTACATTGTGCAAGGTCACAAGTTCAAGTCCCAGGTTCCGACCTTCAGGAGGAAAGCTTCACAAGCAGTGAAGCAGATGTCTCTCTCCCTATCTCCCCCTTCCCTCTCAATTTCTCTCTGTCTCTATCCTAAATACATAAATATGTTAAAAATAAAACAGGAATGGCAGAATGAAAATGACAAAGGGCCAGGAGATAACTCACCCGGGAGAGCACACACATCACCATGTGCAAGGACTCAGAGTTCAAGCCCCTGTCTACCACGTGGGAGCACCTGAATGGGAAAGGCTTCACAAGTGGTGCAGCAGTGCTGTAGTGTCTCTCCTCGTTCTCTCCCTCCCTCCCTCCCTGTTTCTTACCCTGTATCTATGGGGCTGGGGGAGATACTACGGAAAGCCGTGGCATCCTGCAGATGCAAAACCTCAGTGAAAACCCTGATGACTAAGGGGGGGGGGGCAGATGATAATGCAGCAGGTTAAGCACACATGGCGCTAAGCCCAAGGACTGGCCTAAGGATCCCAGTTCGATCCCCCAGCTCCCCACCTGCAAGGGGGGTTGCTTCACAAGCAACCTCTCTGTCTTCCCCTTCTCTCTCCATTTCTCTCTGTAATAATAGCAACAACAACGATAAACAACAAGAGCAAAAAAAGGAGCAATGGGCTCGTAGTTCAGGCACTGAGCCCCAGTGATAACCCTGGAGGGAAAAAAAAACAGATAAGGAAAGGGAAAGAAAGGAAGGGAAGGGAAATGAAAATGAAGGAAAGAAAGGAGAGTGGTCCAGGAGGTATCACAGTGGATAAAGTGTTGGACTCTTAAGCGTGAGGTCTGGAGTTCAATCCCCGGCAGCACATGTACCCGAGTGATAGCTGGTTTTTCTCTCCCTCTGGTTGGCCTCTCTCTCTCTCTCTCCCCCCTCTCTTTTTCTCTCTCCCCATCATTCGTTATGAATAAATAAATAAAATCTTTAAAAAAAAAAAAACAGGGAAAAATATATACCTGAAAGCAGAAGTACAAAAGAGTCTGCAGGGAGTACCCCCCAACACTTCATCTGAACTATTCCAGCCTTTAGGTCCATGATTGTTGAACAATTTGTTTGGCTTTGTATATTAACTCTCTTTTCAGCCACCAGGTTCCGGATGCCAGCATGATGCCGACCAGACCAATATGTCCTGGAGCTCCACTTGCCCAGAGCCCCACCCTACTAGGGAAAGAGAGAGGCAGACTGGAAGTATGGGTCGACCAGTCAACACCCATGTTCAGTGAGGAAGCAATTACAGAAGCCAGACCTCCCACCTTCTGCAACCCACAACGACCCTGGATCCAAACTCCCAGAGAGACAGAGAATGGGAAAGCTATCAGGGGAGGGGAAGAGATATGGAGATCGGGTTGTGGGAATTGTGTGGAGCTGTGCCCCTCTTATCCTACGGTTTTGTCAATGTCTCCTTTCTTAAATAAATAATTTTAAAAAATTTAAAAATCTTTAACAAAAAAAGGAAGGAAAACAAAGGAAGAAAAGAAAGGAGAATGAAGCAACATAAACAGGTAGGTTGCAATACTGGTCCATAGTCCTCATGCAGTCTCCTTGCCAAAATTATGCTTGAAATTTTAAGCAAGAGCACTTGTTTATTGATTTTCCACTAGGGGTGTCACTGTGGCTCGGTGTCTGCATGATGAATCCATGCCCCCAGCAACATTTTTTTTCCTTTCATTTTTAGGGTGGAGAAATTTGGGGGAGGGGCCTGCAACACTGCTCCACTACTCATGAAGTTTTTTCCTGCAGATAGAGACTGGGGACTTTAACCCAGGTCCTAGAGCGTGAGTGCCACCACCCAGCCAAGAAATAACTTCTCTTTTTGGCCAGAGTAATGCTCAGAAATGGCTTTTGGTGGAGGGGACTGAATCTGGGATGGGGTGGGGGGAGCCGGGTGGTGGCACACCTTTTTGAGCGCACATATTACATTGCACAAGGACCTGGGTTCAAACCCCTGGTCACAAGTGCAGGGTGAAAGCTTCATGAGTGGTGAAGCAGTGCTGCAGGTGTCTCTCCCTCTCTACCTCCCCTTCCTCTCAATTTCCGGCTACCTCTATCTAATAAACAAATAAAGATAATAAAAAAGTGTTTTTTAATTTTTTATTATCTTTATTGGATAGAGACAGCCAGGAATTGAGAGGGAAGGGGGTGATAGAGCAGGGAGAGAGAGACAGAGAGACACCTGCAGTCCTGCTTCACCACTCACAAAGCTTTCCCCCTGAAGGTAGGGATCAGGAGCTTGAACGTGGGTCCTTGCACACTGTAACATGTATGCTCAACTAGATAACTACCACCTGCCACCCCCCAAAAAAAAAAAGTTTTAAGAACCTGGGATCCAAGAGCCTCAGGCACGAGAGTCTATTTGCATAGCCATTATGCTATCTCCCCCAACCCTGACATGGCATTTTTATGTCTGCCATGCTCCAGGTTTTCTTCTAGTACCAAGCCTGTTCCTGAAAGGAACCCACCCCCGACTCATGATGCTGGCTTTTTTGTTTGCTTTTCCCTCACATCTCACTTTTTTTTTTTTTTTGCAACAACTGGCTATGTACCCCTGATCTCCCTCGTGGCTACATGCAATAGTTCCTTCCAGTATTTTTTTGAAGTAAAAATGCTCCAAGTCTCTGATTGTCAGAGAAATGCAAATAAAGACAACAATGAGATACCACTTCACTCCTGTGAGAATGTCATACATCAGAAAAGGTAACAGCAGCAAATGCTGGAGAGGGTGTGGGCTCAAAGGAACCCTCCTGCACTGCTGGTGGGAATGTCAATGGGTCCAACCTCTGTGGAGAACAGTCTGGAGAACTCTCAGAAGGCTAGAAATGGGCCTACCCTATGATCCTGCAATTCCTCTCCTGGAGATATATCCTAAGGAACCCAACACACCCATCCAAAAAGGTCTGTGTATACATATGTTCTTGGCAGTACAATTTGTAATAGCCAAAACCTGGAAGCAACCCAGGTGTCCAACAACAGATGAGTGGCTGAGCAAGTTGTGGTCTATATACACAATGGAATACTACTCAGCTGTAAAAAATGGTGACTTCACCGTTTTCAGCTGATCTTGGATGGAACTTGAAAAATTCATGTTAAGTGAAATAAGTCAGAAGCAGAAGGATGAATATAGGATGATCTCACTCTCAGGCAGAAGTTGAAAAACAAGATCAGAAGAGAAAACACAAGTATAACCTGAACTGGAATTGGCGTATTGCTCCAAAGTAAAAGACTCTGGGGTGAGTGGGTGGGGGGAGAATACAGATCCTAAAAGGATGACAGATATCCTAGTGGGGGTTGTATTGTTATATGGAAAACTTAGAAATGGTATGCATGTACAAAATTTTGTATTTACTGTTGAATGTAAAACATTAATTTCCCAATAAAGAAATTTTAAAAAAAAGTCTAGTGCTCTAACATTTGAGTTATCTCTCCAGCTTCCAGATAGACTTTTTCAAATAAACAGAGACCATAATAGAGCAAGAGATAGAGGGAAAGACATCACAGCACTGAAGACTGGCCTGGCTTGAACCTGGGTACCATGCATGGCAAAGTATTTACCTTCCCAGGAGAGCTACCTTGCAAGTTCCCCAACCCACTTTTTTTTTTTTTTTTTTGCAAAATTACATGTCAAGCCACCACAGTTCCCCCAAGATTATAGACATGGGCCAACCATCATCTCTACAACTATCTGTCTGCATTATACATAATTGCCCCTTTTTTCTTCCTGATCCAGTTCTCTCTTCCCCTCCAAGCCACTCATGACAACATTACTACCTCCATATGTCCCTCTTCTTTTCCTCCTCTCTCTTTGGGTACTGATGGAGCTGGGGTTCATAGCCCTCTTATCTTCCTATCAATTCTCCCTTGCTGGGAGTATGGGTCAAGGTTGTTTTGGGGGAGCAGAAGGTGGAAGGTCTGGCTTCTGTAATTGCTTCTCTGTTGAACATGGGCGTTGACAGGTTCATCCATACCCCCAGCCAGTTTCTATCTTTCTCTAGTGGGGCAGAGCTCTGGAGAGGCAAGGTTCAAGGACACACTAATGAGGTCGTCTGCCCAGAGAAGTCAGGATGGAATCATGGTAGCAACTGTAACTTGGTGTCTGCTAGGTGGCAGGACAAAAGTTGAGACAACATGGTTAATGAACAGGAACCAAAGAGCAGGAATAGAGCAGATGAGATTAGGGATCTTAGGGTAGAAGAGAGCTAGGAAGTGCATTCTACCCAACCCATTATTTACATGCATAATACTTTGTTGTGTCTGCATGTCCTGCATTTTATCACTGAACCACACCCTGTCATTCGGCACAAACAATTTAGACCCGTTTTTTTCTGCACATGAAAATATTGTCTGTGCTACCTTTGCATTAAGGATGAATTTAGATTAATATGCATGTAAGAATTTAAAGACTGTATGTATTCTAAAAGGAAAACTATCAGGAAGATAACTTAGTAGTCAGTGTTTTTCACTCTGTACATGCAGACACAACAACAAGTACAACAATAAAACAAGGGCAACAAAAGGAAATAAATAAATATATAGGAAAAAAAGAAAACAAATTCTGAAGATGCCTTTGAAATAATCTTGATGACAAGTGATGGTGTCCTTGACCAGAGATGGTAGATGTGGGGTATGGGTGGTAGCACAACTACAGAGTGCACACGTTACCATGCGCAAAGACCTGGGTTCAAGCCCCGACACTCCAAACCCCATCTACAGCAGGGAAACTTCATGAGTGGTGCAGAAGGTGTCTCTCTCTCTCCCCCTCTTCTTCTCCCTCTCTCTGTTCCTCTGTCTCTCACCTTCTATTTAAAAAAATAGAAAAAAGGAAAAATAAGTGACTGGTGCATGCTTGCAATGAGTCCTAGTGGTGGGGGTGGGTGGAGAAAGAGACAGAGTAGGAGATAGTTAGTTCAGAGGCTATTTTTTTTTGCAGGCAAGGCCAACAGAATTATATATATATAATGAAAATTGAAAATGTTTTTCATGACTATTATGTCATCTCCTCCCTATCACTAGCTTTCCTTCTTTCATTTTAAATTTTTTTATATTTATTTATTTTTCCTTTTTTTGATGCCCTCATTTTTTCATTGTTGTAGTTATTACTGTTGTTCTCGATGCAGTTCTTGTTGCATAGGACAGAGAAATGGAGAGAGGAGGGGAAGACAGAGGGGGAGAGAAAGACACCTGCTGACCTGCTTCACCGCCTGTGAAGCGACTCCCCTGCAGGTGGGGAGCCCGGGGCTCGAAGGGGGGATCCTTACGACCCCTTGCACTTCGCGCCACATGCGCTTAACCCACTGCGCTACCGCCTGACTCCCATCACTAGCTTTCTTAATCTCAGCTGATGATCAAAACCCTTGGCATCTAGGATCCTGGCCCGGGACCCAGACTCTCATCTTTTGAATTCTAGCTAGACTTCTTAGGAACTGTATGCTTGAAATGGGGGAGGAGGTGCTGTGGATAACAGGAAGTGCTCAGTTCAATCCCCAGCACTGCATGTGCCAGAGTGATGTTCTCCCTTCTTCTCTCCCCTTCACCATGTTAATTAATTAATTAATTAATGTTAAAAAATAAAGAACTGGGGCTGAGCAGTAGTGCACCCTACTGGGTGCACAAATTACCATGTGAAAGTACTAGGGTTCAAGCCCCCAGCCCCCACATATGGGAGGAAGCTTCATGAGTGGTGAAGCAGGTCTCCAGGTCTCTCTCTCTCTCTCCCTCCCTCTCTCCCTATCTCCCCTTTCCTTTTTGATTTCTCTCTATCCTACTAAATAAAAATAAGGAAGTCAGGCGGTAGCGCAGTGGGTTAAGTGCACGTGGCTCAAAGCACAAGGACTGGAGTAAGGATCCCTGTTCGAGTCCCCAACTCCCCACCTGCACGGAGGGGGGGGTCGCTTCACAGGCAGTGAAGCAGGTCTGCAGGTGTCTATCTTTCTCCCTATCTGTCTTCCCTTCCTCTCTCCATTTCTCTCTGTCCTATCCAATAACAACGGCATCAATAACAGTAATAACAATGATCACAACAAGGACAACAAAGATGGGGGAAAAATGGGGGAAAATATCCTCCAGGAGCAGTGCTGGCACCAAGTCCTAGCAATAACCCCAGAGGCAAATAAATAAATAAATGAAAAGGGCTGGGGAGACAGCATAATCGTTATGCAAAAAGATTTTCAGGCCTGAGGCAACAAAGGTCCAAAGTTCAATTCCCAGCATCACCATCAAGCCAGAGCTGAGCAGTGCTCTGGGGAGAAAAAAAAACAGACAAAGAAAGAAAAGAAGGGAGGGGAAAGAAAAGAAGACAAAAAGGAAGGGAAGGGAAGGGAGGGGAGGGAGAGGGGAGGGGAAGGGAGGGAAGGGGAGGGGAGGGGAGGGGAGGGAAGGAGGGCAAGGGGAGGTAGCATAGTAGTTATGCAAAGAGACCCTCATGCCTGAGGCTCCAAAGTCCTATGTTCAATCCCCCATACCACCATAAATAAGTCAGAGCTGAGCAGTTTCTGTCTCTCTCATTAAAGTAAAAGTTAAAAAATAAATATTTATTTATTAAAATAAAAGATCAGAGACCTGAGTATATAAAAGCTCTCCCAGACTGTAGTTTGAGGGCCATTCCAACCTGAAGGAATTGGGGATAAGAGGAGAAACCAGCAGAGACAGAGAAGGAATGGCGAGAACAACAGGACAAGGGTTAGGAAAAAGTTGCTCCAAAGCCAAGTACAACACTCAACAGGGGTGAGCGGGACTGGGTAAGGCGAGAGCAGCAGGTGGTGCCAAGTAGGTGAAAACAGAAATAGAACTGTCCCATCCTCCTTTGTCCTCCCAGGAAAGAGGAGTGTCCGTTTTCCCCAGTAGAGTTTACCGGAGGTTTGTTTTTGTTGATCTTGACAGTGAAGTCAATGTAAGTGCTGAGTCGGGAGACGGGTCTCTGAGCTGTGGGGGCGCTCCAGTGCACACGGTAGAGGTAGAGGAAGCTGTGGCCCAAGTCTTCCCGCCTCATATAATCGGTCCAGTGCACCCAGCGGTCTTCAAACTCCCAGGACTGTTGGAAGGAGAGGAGAGCGCGCACACACACACACACACACACACACACACACACACACACATCCATTTAGGTTCTCTGCATAAAGTCAGTGCACTGTAATAAAGGGACATGGCCCTGCTGCTTGAATCATTCCTAACACTTTATATATATTCAGAAGTGGTGAAGCAGGTCTGCAGGTGTCTGTCTTACTCTCCCCCTCTCTGTCTCCCCTCTTCTCTCCATTTCTCTCTGTCCTATCCAACAACAACGACATCAAGAACAACAATAATAATACAACAATAAAACAAGGGCAACAAAAGGGAATAAATAAATATTTTTAAAAATTTTTTAAAAAGAAGAAGAAAGAAAGGAAGGAAGGAAGGAAGGAAGGAAGAGAGAGAGAGAGAGAGAGAGATGTGTCACCACCTGGCCCCAAGCATAATGCCTTTAAAATGAATGAGAGGGGGAAGAGGGAGAGGGAGAGAAGAAATTAACAGGCATATACAGCTCAGGTGGGGACAATACATTCAAAATTAAATCAAAAAGGCTTTTGGAGCCCACAGTGAGTAGATCACCGGACTTGGAAGAATCAAGTCCCGAGTTCAATCCCTAGTATCCCATGTCCCAGCATGAGGCTCGGGTTTTCTCGCCTCCACTTCCCCCTCCCTCCTCCTCCACTTTCTGTCTCTCATATTAATAAATAAAAAATATGTTTAAAAACATAGAAAAGTAAAGACTTGGAATCCAGCAGCAACCTCTATTAACATGAGCATTCTGGGCTGCAGAGACAGCATAATGGTTCTACAAAAAGGTTTTCATGCCTGAGATACCAAAAGCCCCAGGTTCAATCCTTGGCACCGCCATAAGCCCTGGATATATATATATATATATATATATATATATATATATATATATATATATATATATATATATATATATATATAAAATCATCATTCCAAAGTAGCTGACAGAGTATCAGTTTAGCTGGTAAGAGCAGCTTTACCTAGGGAAATGAAAAGTCACAAAAGCTGGGAGAGACAATGACAGGTACCTTCAAAGATGAGCCCTTCTTGACCTTGGAATCCAGAAGGACACAGGGTTTGACTTATCCTACTTGCCTTTGATCCCATTCACTAGATTGTTGTTGTTGTTGTTTTTTCCCAGAGCACTGCTCAGCTCTAGCTTATGGCGATGCTGGGCATTGAACCTGGGGTCACTGGTGTCTCAAACATGAAAGGCTTTTTGCAGAACCACAGTGCTGTCTCCCAAGCCCCCCACCCCCACCCTCAGGGTTTCTGGGTGGCAGACTGCTTATCTTTTTTTTTTTTTTCCAGAGAGTTGATTAACTCACCGAAACAAACTGACTGATTTGCTGCCGGCCTCTTTCTGCTGTGAAATCACCATGAGTGATCCACTTGATGTTCTTGATGGGTTTCATTGCTGTTGAGGACAAAGGTTATGTGTTACTAGCAGCCAGGTGGTACGGCTTTATGCAAAGAGACAATTATTCTTTTTTACATTGTGGATTTAATACTGATTTACAAAACTGTGAAACAATAGGAGTACAACTCCACACTGTTCGAACCACCAGAGTTCTGAATCCCCAATCCCTCCATTGGAAGCTATAGCAGTTCTCCTAAGGTTGCAGATATGGGTTAACTATGTTTGCAACTATCTGTCTATATTTGCCCTTTTTTTAAGGTTACATCTGCTCTTCCTTTCCAAGTCATATATACACTTATTACTACATCCAAATGCCCCTCTCTTTTTCCTCTTCTCTCTTCTACTCCTGATGGAATTGGAGCTCAGAGCCCTCGGACCATCTTCCCCCTTCACTTCTCCCACACTGAGACTATGGATCAAAATTCTTACTGGAGTGCAGAAGGTGAGAGCTCTGGCTTCTGTAATTGCTTCTCTGTTGGACATGGACATTGGTAGGTTGAGCCATACCCCCAGCCTGTCTCTGTTTTTCCCTAGTGGGGTAGAGCTCTGGAGAGGTGAAGTTCTAGGACATATTGGTGAGGTTGCAAAGAGGCAATTATTTCGGTACCCAAAGAGGATTTCTTTTTTCTAGATTTGACAGGACAGAGAGAAATTGAGAGGGAAGGTGGAAAGAGAAGGAGAGAGATGGAGAGAAACCTAAACTACTCGCTTCACCAAGTGGGAAGCAGGAGCTCAAACCCAAGTCATTACTCACAGTAACCTGTGCCACCGCCTGGCCCCCGATTTTTTTTTTAAGAGAGAGACTACAACACCAAAGCTCCCTCAATAAGGTGGGGGTACTGGACTCAAACCTAGTCTTGCACAGGGTAAATCAGCACATTATCCAAGTGAGCTATTACACTGCCCCCTATCCCCAAGATGATTATTACCTTCCAAATAGAAAACAGCTTCATCCAAGACATCAGTAACTATATCTGAAGCTAGGTTATTTATATAGTTGTTGTCGCTGGCTTCAGACTTTACCGTAGACTCCTGGGCTGTGGGGGTAGAACCCGAAGCCACATCCTTTGGGTCTACAATTCTGACTTTTTTAACCATACTCATTTTCTTTTGCCTGAAAAAAGAACAAAGGAAATTTACTTATGGTGATTTGGGAGGTGACACACTGAACAAGGTATTGGAACTCTCAAGCTTGAGGGCCCAAATTCAATCCTAGACATCACTATGCCAGAGTGATGTTCTCTCTCTCTCTCTCAATATATCTACCTCTCTTATTTCACTTAACATGAATTTTTCAAGGTCCAACCAAGATCAGCTGAAAACGGTGAAGTCACCATTTTTTATTATCTGTCTCTTATTGATTAACAAGTAAGTCTCATTTATGAGAAAGATATGAGAGAGTGAGAGAGAGAAACACCTGTGCATCACTCTGTGCCACATACAATGCCAGGCAATGAACCCAGATCCTTGTGCTTGAAATCCCATCATTTCATCCTCTTCACTGCCTCCCAGGTTACTTACAACTTTTCTGTTTGGGGGGGGGTTGTGTGTGTGTGTATTTTTGGGGGGTATTTTCTTTTGCATTGTCTTTATTTGCCACCAGAGTTACCATTAGCCTGATGCCTACATGATGAATCCACCATTCCTAGCAACCTTTTTGTTGTTGTTATTTAGATTTATTTTATTTTTAATTTCTTTATTGAGGGATTAATGGTTTACAGTTGACAGTAAAATACAATAGTTTGTACATGCACAACATTTCCACATAATAATACAATACAACCCCCACTAGGTCCTCCTCTGCCATCACTTTTATCACTTTTTTTCTTTTTCATAGGGTAGAGAGAAATTGAGAGTGGATGAGGAGATAAAGAGGTGGTACTTGGGGACTTGAACCTGAACCTTTGCACACAGTAATGTGTGCACTCTACTGGGTATGCAGTGCCCAGCCCTATCTTTCCTGATTTTTTAAGAACTTATTTAGGGACTTCTGGAGGTGGGGCTATGGAGCAGCAGCAACTGTGTTTCTCTGCTCTTCTCTCCCAGGTCAACTAAGAATAACAAAGGAGACCACCTGGAACTACAACAGGACAGGACTGGAACGACTTCAGGAACCCACCAAATCATGGGTGAGTGCAAACGTGTGTGGTTCTTGGACAGAGAGGAGGCTAGGGAGAGATTAAGTGGCTGGCAACAGTCTGGCAGTTTACCAGTTGAGACACTATTTCCAGTCTGTTTCACCAACAAAAAGAGAGGACTCCCCTGAGACACAACAAATGCAACTGTGAGTCTCCATTGCTACTGCCCTCAGAATCTGGAGCAGCAGCAGGGAGGCCCTGTGCTGATACCAGGGGACAGAGAACTAACCAGGAAACTCAGTAGAAGATCTATACCTCGGTAACCTAGCAGTGGGGCTGTGAAAGTCTCTTTGGATAACCACTGGATTATCTCTGCCCCACCCTGCTGTATCTCTTGATCAAGAGTCAGTGACTGTGCTCGCTTTGGCAGCACATATACTAAAATTGGAACGATACAGAGAAGATTAGCATGGCCCCTGCGCAAGGATGACACACAAATTCGTGAAGCGTTCCATATTAAAAAAAAAAAAGAGTCAGTGATTAAGCAAAGAAGCCTACTTATAGCTTAAAAGCCCTCAGGCTCCCATAGCCTACAGGGAAGATAAAGAACAAAAGAGGCTTTTAAGTCACCAAGCTCCAACTCAGGGGTTAAAATACTATTGAAACAACTGTCAATTTCTACAACTGTGAACCCTTTAATTACCTTACTTAGACACAAGTCAATCCAGGCAAGAATAATCAGTAATTTGAAAAGTACTGAAGGAAGGACCTCATAACATACTATATAAAATGGTTAAACCAACAAGAAGAAATATTAGAGAAATGAACCAGGACAAGAGTGCAGCTAAAAGCCCCCCAAAGGTAGAAGCACAAAATAATGAGGTCAACATCCAAACACCAGTTAAGGAAATAATCACAGGAATGAGTAAAGAGTTTGAAAGAATTGTCATCAGAAATGCAGAAACAACAAATGAGGCTCTGGAAGAAAACACTAATTATCACAAGGTTGTTAGAGAGTTGAAAGCTGAAATAGCTGAGCTAAGAGCACTACTAGCTGAACAAGATAAAACAGTATCAGAACAGGTTAAAAAAAATAGATGAAATCCAGAAAACAGTAAAGGGGAGAGAGAATAGGATGAATGAGGCTGAAGACAGAATTAGCAAGATCGAGGACGAACTAGAGACAAAAAAGAAGTAAGAGATCTCAAAAAGAGATTAAGAGATTATGAAAACAACAGAGACCTATAGGATGACTTCAAAAGAAATAATTAGTGAAATTGAATTGATAGCCCGGAAGTAAGCCCCCACACCTATGGACATCTAATCTTTGACAAAGGTGCCCAGACTATTAAGTGGAGAAAGCAGAGTCTCTTCAACAAATGGTGTTGGGAAAAATGGGTTGGAACATGCAGAAGAATGAAACTGAACCACTATATTTCACCAGGCACAAAAGTAAATTCCAAGTGGATCAAGGACTTGGATGTTAGACCAGAAACTATCAGATAGTTAGAGGAAAATATAGGCATAACTCTTTTCCGCATAAATTTTAAAGACATCTTCAGTGAAACGAATCCAATTACAAAGAAAAGTAAGGCAAGCATAAACCTATGGGACTACATCAAATTAAAAATCTTCTGCACATCAAAAGAAACCACTACCCAAAACAAGAGACCCCTCACAGAATGGGAGAAGATCTTTACATGTCATACATCAGATAAGAGTTTAATAACCGGGAGTCGGGCTGTAGCGCAGCGGGTTAAGCGCAGGTGGTGCAAAGCACAAGGACCAGTATAAGGATCCCGGTTCAAACCCCGGCTCCCCACCTGCAGGGGAGTCGCTTCACAGGTGGTGAAGCAGGTCTGCAGGTGTCTATCTTTCTCTCCTCCTCTCTGTCTTCCCCTCCTCTCTCCATTTCTCTCTGTCCTATCCAACAATGACAACAACAATAATAACTACAACAATAAAACAACAAGGGCAACAAAAGGGAATAAATAAATAAAATAAACATTTAAAAAAAAGTTTAATAACCAACATATATAAAGAGCTTGCCAGACTCAACAACAAGACAACAAATAGCCCCATACAAAAATGGGGGGAGGACTTGGACAGAATATTCACTACAGAAGAGATCCAAAAGGCCGAGAAACATATGAAAAAATGCTCCAAGTCTCTGATTGTCAGAGAAATGCAAATAAAGACAACAATGAGATACCACTTCACTCCTGTGAGAATGTCATACATCAGAAAAAGTAACAGCAGCAAATGCTGAAGAGGGTGTGGGCTCAAAGGAACCCTCCTGCACTGCTGGTGGGAATGTCATTTGTTCCAGCCTCTGTGGAGAACAGTCTGGAGAACTCTCAGAAGTCTAGAAATGGACCTACCCTATGACCCTTCAATTCCTCTCCTGGGCATATATACTAAGGAACTCAACACATCCATCCAAAAAGATCTGTGTACATATATGTTCTTGGCAGCACAATTTGTAATAGCCAAAACCTGGAAGCAACCCAGGTGTCCAACGATAGATGAGTGGCTGAGCAAGTTGTGGTATATATACACAATGGAATACCACTCAGCTGTAAAAAATGGTGACTTCACCGTTTTCAGCCGATCTTGGATGGACCTTGAAAAAATCATGTTGAGTGAAATAAGTCAGAAAGAGAAGGATGAATATGGGATGATCTCACTCTCAGGCCGAAGTTGAAAAACAAGATCAGAAAATAAAACACAAGTCGAACCTGAAATGGAATTGGCATATTGCACCCAAGTAAAAGACTCTGGGGTGGGTGGGTGGGGAGAATACAGGTCCATGAAGGATGACAGAGGACCTAGTGGGGGTTGTATTGTTAAATGGGAAACTGGGGAATCTTATGCATGTACAAACTATTGTATTTACTGTTGAATGTAAAACATTAATTCCCCAATAAAGAAATAATTAAAAATAAATAAAAATAAATATATATATTTCTCCTCATCTGGGAGTATAAATCAAAATTATTTAGGGGGTGCAGAAGGTGGGAGACCAGGGTTCTAACAAGAAAGAAATTTATTTATAAGAGAGAGATGAACAACATTGTTCAGCTCTGGCGCACATTAGGCCAAGGAAAGGCATGAAAGTCTGCAAAAGACTTTCACGCCTGAAGTATCAAGGTCCCATGTTCAATCCCCAGCATAACCGTAAGCTAGAGCTGAGTAGTGCTCTGGTCTTTCTCCCTCTCATTAAAAATAAATAAATGTTCTTCAAAAAAAAAAAAGTGTTCCAGGAGGTGGCGCAGTGGATAAAGCATCAGACTCTCAAGCATGAGGTCCTGAGTTCAATCCCCTGCAGCACATGTACCAGAGTGATGTCTGGTTCTTTCTTTCTCTCCTCCTATCTTTCTCATTAATAAATTTTTAAAAACCTTTTAATAAATAAATAAATAAATGCAAGCAAACTCTGGCACATAGTGATACCGGGGATTGAACGCAGAACCCCTGGGACCTATGGCATGCAAATCGATGCTCTAATTGAAGAAGCTATCTCTTGAGTCTCAGCAGTTCAGACCTTTCCCTCACAAACCTTTTTTTTTTTTTTTTTTTCCCTCCAGGGTTATTGCTGGGCTCGGTGCCTGCACCGTGAATCCAACCACCGCTCTTGGAGACCATTTTTCCCCCTTTTGTTGCCCTTGTTGTTATAGCCTCGTTGTGATTATTATTGTTGCCATTCTTGATGTTGTTCTTTGTTGGATAGGACAGAGAGAAATGGAGAGAGGAGGGGAAGACAGAGAGGGAGAGAGAAAGATAGACACCTGCAGACCTGCTTCACCGCCTGTGAAGCGACTCCCCTGCAGGTGGGGAGCCCGGGGCTCAAACCCAGGTCCTTACGCCGGTCCCTGCGCCTTGCGCCACGTGCGCTTAACCCACTGTTAAGCCACCGCCCGACCCCCACCTTTTTTTTTCTCCTCCGTCAGAGTTTTTCTGTGGTTTTGTCCCTGAACAATCCTACTGCTCACAGTGGACTCTTGCTTTTTCAGGTAGAGGGTGAGAAACAGAGAAGGAAAGATAGAGAAGGGAGAGACAGAGAGAGGAGAGACACCCCGGCATTGTTCCACCACACATGAAGCTTCTCCCCTTTGCCTGGTGCTCCCATTGGTGACTGGAAACTCGAGCCTGGATCCTCCAACAAGATGGTGTGCACTCTACCGGGTGAGCTATCTCCTGACCCCCCACAAGCCCTTGCTAAGAGCCCCTCCTCCCCAACTGGCTCTTCCTAGTTCTTTTTCTCCCCTCCCTTAGTATTGCAAGGCCAGGTGGGCAGAATGGCTAGGGGTGTGGTCCAGTTCGGGCTGTGGGTAATAAAAGGAGAGAAACACCGTAGATTCTTTGCAGGTAGCTGTCCCACCCTTGACATATCCAGCCCCTGTACTCCGTACCCGATTACAAGATCCGTGTTTGAAGGAGGAAAAATACCGAGAAACCTCGGAACTCTGCTGCTTTTGCTCCCAGAATCCCCTTCTGGATGTTTACAAATGTTGCTGGGGCAACGCTGACTTCAGCCAATGAGAGCGAAGCTCAAGTCAATTTCTGGCTGCTCTGTTAGTGAAGGAATCCCAAGCCCGCCAGCCCTAGGGTCCACACTCAGCTTCTTCTCAGAGGGGAGAGGAGCTTGCGTTGTGTAGCCAGGTTTGCAGTGGGTGTGCCCCGTGGCATTTATCTCATGCCAGCCACTGTGCCCGCTGCTCAGCGTGTGTTACGTCATTCATTGCCCAACACAGCCCCAAGAGCTAGGTGTTAAGATTCTCATTACAGCAAAACAAACCGTGGCATAGATAGTAGGAAACCAGATGCTCCAGACCAGGGGAGACAGCATAATGGCTCTGCAAAAAGATTTTCATGCCTGAGGGACCAAAGGTCCCAAGTTCAATCCCCAGCACCGCCATAAGCCAGAGCTGGACAGTGTTCATATTAATAGAAAAATAAAATAAAGTAAAATAAGATAAAATACCAGATGCCCCAAACTCAAACCCAGAATTGCCTCACTTGATCATTGGACTTTGCTTACTATTCATTAAAAAAAAAATTATAAGGGGCCGGTCAGGGACAGATTTCGTTGAGAACAGAGATTGCGATGTGTAAGGATCTGAGTTCAAGGTGAAGTTTTGTGAGTAGTGAAAAGTGCTGCAAGTGTCTGTCTCTCTCATCTCTATCTCTCCCTTCCCTCTCAATTTCTCTGTCTCTAGCCAATAAATAAAAATTATTTTAATATATTGTATTGGGGGTTAACGGATCAAAGTATAATTGTTGACTTTAAAAAATATTTGTTTATTGTTTTTAGAGAAAGGCAGAGAGAAGAGAGATAGAGAGCACAGCACCAAAGTTTCCTTCAATGTGGTGGAGGCCAGGCTTGAACTTGGGTTATACACATGGCAAGGCAGTGCACTATCCAAGTGAGCTATTTAATGGGTCCATCTTTTCAATTTTTTTTGTAATTTTATTTATTTATCTTCCCTTTTGTTGCCCTTGTTGTCTTTTTGTTGTAGTTGATGTCGTCGTTGTTGGATAGGACAGAGAGAAATGGAGAGAGGAGGGGAAGACAGAGAGGAGGAGAGAAAGACAGACACCTGCAGATCTGCTTCAACGCCTGTGAAGCGACTCCCCTGCAGGTGGGGAATCGGGGGCTTCAACTGGGATCCTCATGCCAGTCCTTGCGCTTAGCACCACCTGCGCTTAACCCGCTGCGCTACCACCCGGCTCCCTCATCTTTTCATTTTTAAAAAAGATTTCTTTTTTAATGAGAGAGATGAGAGAGGGAAGAGAAGCAGAGCTTCACTCTGGTATATGAGATGCTAAGGATAGAACTTGGAACCTCATGCTTGAGAGTCCAAGGCTTTATTCACTAGACCACCTCCCTGACAGCTCTTTTCATTTTTTTTTTAACTCCAGGGTTATTGCTGGGGCTCGGTGCCTGCACCACGAATCCACTGCTCCTGGAGGCCATTTTCCCATTTTGTTGCCCTTGTTGTTATTGTTGTTACTGCCGTTGTTGTTGTTGGCCAGGACAGTGAGAAATGGAGAGAAGAGGGGAAAACAGAGAGGGAGAGAGAAAGATAGGCACCTGCAGACTTCCTACACCACATGTGAAGCAACACCTCCCCTCCCCCCGTCCCCCGCAGGTGGGGAGCCAGGGCCTCGAACCTGGATCTTTACACAATCCTTGAGCTTCGAACCATGTGCGCCTAACCCACAAAGCTACTGCCCAGCCCCCCCTTTTCATTTTTTAACTAGAGCACTGCTCAGCTCTAGTTTATGAGGATACCAGGGACTGAACCTGGGACCTCAAGCATGAAAGTCAGTTGCATAATTACCTGGCCCCTGGATAGTTTTAATATTTTATTTAATATTTCATTTATTTGATGGAGACAGAGAAATCGTGAGAAAAAGGGAGATAGAGAGGGAGAGAGACAGAGAGAAACTTGTAGCACTGCTTCACCATTTGCAATGCTTCCCACCTGCAGATGAGGACTGGGGGCTTGAACCTGGGTCCTTGCTCATGGTAACATGTGTGCTCAAGCAAGTGTACCACTACCCAAACCCCCTCAGGTTTTCTTTTATTCTCAAATTCTAGGTTAGAACTTCTCTGTATGATTGTTTTCAAATATCTCTTTTTTTTTCCTTTAAGATTTATTTATTTATTTATAGAAAGAACTAGAGAATCACTTGGCATATGTAGTACCAGAAATTCAACTTGTGGGTGGGGGAGATTGCATAATGGTTCTTCTTCTTCTAGCGTTTGCCCTTCTTCCGTAGCCCGTCAACAGCATCAGGTTGAGCCTGATGTAAAGTTTCGAGACCTCCTTTGAATCTGGAGAGGTGGCAGTCGTTGACTATGTGGGTCATAGTCTGTCTGTAGCCGCAGGGGCAGTTCGGGTCGTCTCTGGCTCCCCAGCAATGGAACATAGCGGCGCACCGGCCATGGCCTGTTCGATAGCGATTGAGGAGGGCCCAATCATAACGTGCTAGGTCAAAGCCGGGTTGTCGCTTGCAGGAGTCTGTGATGAGGTGTTTGTTCTTTACCTCAGCTGACTGCCAGCTCTGTTTCCAAGAGACTGGAACAGAGAAGTTCAGTGTAGGCGTAGGGGACCAGATTGGGTGATGAGACGTCAAGCGTTGGACAGGGTGGGCGAAGATATCCGCGTATATTGGCAGGTCTGGTCAAGCGTAGACGTGAGAAATGAACTTAGATGATGCCGCATCCCGACGAATATCTGGCGGGGCGATGTTGCTAAGAACTGGCAGCCATGGAACCGGGGTGGAACGGATGGTTCCAGAAATTATCCTCATGGAGGAATATAATTTGGAATCGACCAAGTGGACATGGGGGCTACGGAACCATACTGGGGCACAGTATTCTGCAGTGGAATAGCATAATGCCAGAGATGATGATCATAGTGTGGAAGCGCTCACGCCCCATGAGGAGCTGGCCAGTCTTGCAATGTTATTCCTCGCGCCCACCTTTGCTGCAGTTTTTATGAGATGTTCGTGAAATGACAGAGTGCGATCGAGAGTAACGCCAAGATAGACTGGCTGGGCATCATGCCGGATTCTCGTATCGCCAAGCTGCACATTAAGCTCACGCGAGGCCGAAGCATGGTGTAGATGGAAAACAGATGATACCGTTTTTGCAGTGCTAGGGATTAGTCGCCATTTTTTACAGTAATCAGATATCAGAGACATGTCTTTCGTGAGTGTTTCCTCGAGGATGTCGAACTTGGATGCCTGAGTTGCACAGCAGATGTCATCGGCGTAGATGAACTTCCTCGAAGAAGTTTCTGGGAGGTCATTGATGTAAATATTAAATAGCGTAGGAGCCAGAACAGAGCCCTGGGGGAGGCCACTTGAGACAAGTCTCCATCTGCTAGACTTGTCAACCAGATGTACCCGGAATCTTCTGTTTTGGAGAAGAAACGATATAGTGTTGGCCACCCATGGAGGCAGGCATCTTGAGATCTTGACCAGGAGACCACGGTGCCAGACCGTGTCATAGGCTTCTGTGAGATCAACAAAGACAACACCCATCTTTAACTTCTTCTGGAATCCATTTTCAATGTAAGTTGAGAGGGCCAGGGCTTGTTCGCAGGTAGATCTTCCTGGGCGGAAACCAGCCTGGGCGGGTGATAGGAATTTCTCTGTAAGAGGAGAAATACGTGACAGAAGCAGCCTCTCAAGGAGTTTGTAACACATGGAAAGGAGAGAAATTGGTCTATAGCTGGCGGCCAGTGTTGGGTCTTTCTTTGGTTTCAAAACCGCTATAATCTCCCCACGACGCCAAACTTTGGGCACAGACTCAGATTCCAAGATGTGGGACAGGAATGAAGCGAGCCACTTCTTTGCCGCAGGGCCCAGGTTAAGAATGAGTTCTGGGGTGATGTTATCATAGCCAGCAGCCGTTCCCGGTTTAACCCTCTTCAAAGCGTCTTCCAGTTCAGACAGTGTAAAGGGAGAGATTTTTGGAGATGGACAAGATAACCGGAAGTGGGATGACCACTCATGGGAAATTTCTCTTTTCCAGACTGGTTCGATCTTAGCACGTCCAACTTGAGTTAGGTGACTGGCCACTGAGTTTGGAGATACGGGAGGATGGGAGACGGGAGGGGGTTGGCTACCGGCACCCAGTCTGTGAAGAAGCTTCCAGGCCTTCCTACTTGAGTGGGTGAAGTTCAGACTTTCCGTGAGTTGTTGCCAGCGGGCTTGGCGTGCTGCATCCAGGGAGGCAATGAGATGGTCAGCCACATCTGGGTCGCCCGACTCATCATACTGCTTTAGTAGTTGCTCGCATTCAGCATCAAGACAAGGTGTATAGTTAGCACGTCTCCCACGAGGAATGGCTTGGGAAGCTGCTTTGAAGATGGCTTGGCGGAAGCGCCTGTAGGAATCTTCAGAGGGGATAGAGTTAATTGGAATTGCAGGAATAGATTTGTTGGTAAGATCACTGAACAGACGCCAGTTTGCTTTCCGAAAGTTCCACCCAGCCGTTTACGTTGGAGACTTTAATAGTCATCACCAAGACTGGGAATATTCCTCCACTCGTGCTGACGGCTCTATCTTAGCCGACTGGGCTTCAGCGAATGACCTCTCCCTATTATACGATCCCAAACAGCCAGGCTCTTTTCACAGTGCTAGATGGAATAAAGACTCGTCACCCGACCTGTGCTGGATTAGCACAGTCAACGGCCAAGCCTTTCCCGATACGAGACATGTTCTCAAGATCTTCCCGCACAGTCATCACCGCCCAGCTATCATCCACATTGGTCTCCAGCTCCCACTGATTCTGTGCTAGGAGAAACTAAGATGCATAATGGTTATGCAAACCGACACTTACGCCTGAGCCACCCAGGTCCCATATTCAATCCCCCACACCACCATAAGCCAGAGCTGAGCAGTGCTCTGATAAAAAAAAAAAAAAAAAGGAAAGGAAAGAAAGAAAGAAAGAAAGAAAGAAAAATTCAACTTGGGTCTTTCTGCCCGCAATTTTTTGTTATTTTTTTATATTTATTTATTCATTTTCCCTTTGTTTTTGTCCTTGTTGTTTTATTGTTGTAGTTATTATTGTTGTTGTTATTGATGTCTTCATTGTAGGATAGGACAGAGAGAAATAGAGAGAGGAGGGGGAGATATAGAGGGAAGAGAAAGACACCTGCAGACCTGCTTCACCGCTTGTGAAATGACTCCCCTGCAGGTGGGGAGCCGGGGGCTTGAACCGGGATCCTCTCGCTGGTCATTGTGCTTTGCGCCACCTGTGCTTAACCGCTGTACTACCGCCCAACTCCCCACAATTTTTTTATAAAAAAGAAACACTGACAAAAAACATAGGGAAAGAGGGGTACAACTCCATACAATTCCCACCACCAGAACTCCGTATCCCATCCCCTCCCTTGATAGCTTTCATATTCTTTTTTAAAATATTTATTTATTCCCTTTTGTTGCCCTTGTTGTTTTATTGTTGTAGTTATTATTTTCTTTTCTTTTTTATTTCTTTATTGGGGAATTAATGTTTTAAATTCAACAGTAAATACAATAGTTTGTACATGCATAACATTCCCCAGTTTCCCATTGTTGTAGTTATTATTGTTGTTGATGATGACATTGTTGTTGGATAGGACAGAGAAAAATGAAGAGAGGAGGGGAAGACAGAGAAGGGGAGAGAAAGATAGACACCTGCAGACCTGCTTCACCACCTGTGAAGTGACTTCCCTACAGGTGGGGGGCTGAGGGCTTGAACCAGCTTTCCTATTCTTTAACCGTCTGGGAGTATGGACCCAGGGTCATTATGGGGTGCAGAAGGTGGAAGGTCTGGCATCTTTAATTGCTTCCCCGCTGAATGTGGGCGTTGGCAGGTCGATCCATACTCCCAGCCTGTCTCTCTCTTTCCCTAATGGGGCGGGGCACTGGGGAAGCAGAGCTCCAGGACACATTGGTGGGGTCATCTGCCCAGGTAAGTCCGGTGGGCATCACGGTAGCACCTGGAACCTGGTGGCTGAAAGAAGAGTTAACATATAAAGCCAAACAAATTGTTGACTAATCATGAACATAAAGGCTGGAATAGTTCAGATTAAGATTGGGGGGGGTGTCTCTGTTTTGTAGCTAGTTTATTTTAGTTATCATGAGAAAGAAGGAGAGGGAGAGGGGAAGAGAGAGTGAGAGGGGAAGAGAGAGGGAAAGGGAGAGTCATTCTGACACATGCAATGAACTTGGAACTTCATGCCTTCAAGTCCAATGCTCTAGTCACTGCACCACCTCCCAAGCTGCTCCAAGATGCCTCAAGGATGAGAGTTTACCATAATAGTTATCAGCACAGATTCAGGAACATCTATACACTCCTCTTAGATTCTGTGTTGATAAATTGGGGACTTGGGGCCAGGTGATGGCACATCTGGTTAAATGCACACATCACAATGTGCAAGGACCCAGGTTCAAGCCCTTGGTCCCCACCTGTAGGGAGAAAGCTTCACAAGTAGTGAAGCAGGACTCTGAAGGTGTCTGTCTCCCTCCCTGTCTTCCCTCACCTCTCATTTTCTGTCTCTATCTAATAATAAGTAAACAAAAAAGATAAACTGGGAATTATAATAGTGGTGTTTTTTTTTTTTAAGAGACTGAAACCAAATAATGCATGTGAAGACAGAACAGTGCTGGATATGTCAGAAGCTCTCAATATAATGGTGGGAGATGTTGCTTCTGGTAGTAGTGATAGTGATATAGTGTTCTTTTTACAAAAAGCATATTTATTAATTAGAGAGAGGGGAGGGAGGAGAGAGAGGGGAAGCAGAGCATCACTCTGCCACATGCAACATCAGATAATGAACATGGGACGTCAAGCTTGATAATCCAATGCTTTATCCACTGCACTACGTCCTGGGTTGCTTTAATGTTCTTTTAAATAGTGGAAACTGGGGGGGGGGGGGCAGTTGGTGGCACACCTGGTAGAATGCACACCGTATCAAGTGCAAGGACCCAAGTTCACGTTTCTGATGCCCGCCTACAATAGGAAGCTTGACACGTGTTGGAGCAGTGCTGCAGGGGTCTCCCCTGCTTTTCTCTCCCTTCCTATCTCTCTATATCTTGTACTGTGGAAAGGAAGGAAAGGAGGAAGGAAGGAAGGGAGGGAGGGAAAATAATCACCAGGAATGGTGGGGCTAGGTAGACACTGAGCCCTAGTGATAATCCTGGTGCAAAAATAATGACAATATTCTCTCTGGGAGATGGGGGGGGTGAGGACATAAAACTGTGGTGGTGGCTGTGGTGTGGAACTATACCCTGTAATCTTACAATCTTGTAACCCGCTGTTACTCACAAATTACAAAATGAAAAAAAAAACAGTAAAATATAATAACAAGGGGCCAGGTGGCGGTGCACCTGGCTGAGCACACATGTTCCAATGCACAAGGACCCAGGTTCAAGTCCCTGATCCCCACCTACAGGGGGAAAGCTTTGCCAGTGGTGAAGCAGTGTTACAAGTGACTCTGTTTATCTCCCTCTCTATCACTCCTTCCCTCTTGATTTCCGGCTGTCTCTATCCAATAAATAAATAAATAAAGCTAATAAAAAATGAAAATGAATTAAGTAAAAAAAATGAGCAGGTTAAAATTTTTTAATAAAAGCATAAAGAATACTGGACGAGCAAAATAGCTTACCTGGGAAGACACAACACAGGTTCAAGCCTGGCCCCAACTGCACAGGGGGAAGCTTCAGTGCCATTTCCCCTCTCTGTGTCTCTGCCCTATCTATCTATCTATCTATCTATCTCTATCTCTCTCTCTATCTCTTTCTCATATTTTCTGTTTCTTTTTTTAGAATTTATTTATTTATTCATGAGAAAGAAAGGAGAGAAAGAACCAGACACCACTCTGGTACATGTGTTGCTGGGGACCTGGGGACCGAACACAGCGCCACCTCCAGGACCACTCTCATATTTTTCTTTTTTTTTTCTCATATTTTTCTATTTAATTGCTACCAGGGCTATCAACGGAGTTTGGTACCTGTATGACAGCAAATCCACCACTCCTGGCTATTTTTTTCCTTTTATTTTCTACTAGACAGGACTGAGAGAAGTTGAGAGGAGAGGGGATGATAGAGGGAAAGAGAAATAGACCTCTGCAGCACTGCTTCACCACACGTGAAGCTTCCCTCCTCTCCCCCCAACCCCATAGGTGGGGAGTGGGTGAAATAACTCACTTGGATAGCGCACTGCTTTGTCTTGTGCACAACCGAGGTTCAAGCCTGGACCCACTGCACTGCAGGAAGCTTTAGTGCTGTGGTCTATCTCTATCTCTCACATTTTGTCTTTGTCTCTCTTCTCTAGTTGAAAAAGTTATCCTGGAGTGGTAAAGCCTCAGAGAGGATCAGAATAATAATAATAAATAAATAAATATAACATAGTGAAGACAAAATTCATTGTCCCTATGTTAGAACAGAGTTTCAGTTTGTTGATTATGCTGTCTCCCCTGCGCTCATTTTGTTGATTTTATTCATCTCTGAAATCCCTGAGTCTCAGAATCCCTGCCTTTAAACACTGCTTTGCGCATTGGCCAATTGGCTTCTTACTATAAAATAAGAGGTGTCCTATTTTTCTAAATATTTTATTTATGGATTATAAATTAGAGACAGAGAGGAACTGAGAGAGAGAGAAAGAGAGAGAGAGAGAGAGACCTGCAGCACTGCTTCACTGCTTTTGAAGTTTTCCCTCCACAGCTGAAAACTGGGGACTTGAACCCAGGTCCGTGAGCATTGTAACATGTGCAATCAACCAGGTGTGCCACTGCCAGACTCCAAGACAAGTGGTTTCAATGCCAACAAATGCGTATAACGTCCCCCCCTTTTTTACACCAGGGTTATTGCTGGGGCTCAAGGCTTGCAGGACAACTCCACTATGCCCAGTAGTTTGTTGGTATGCATGAGACCCCTTCTGTTTCATTTGGTTTAAATCCCCCCTGCTTAACACTATTCTATTTATATAACCACTTCATTCTATTTACATAACCACTGTTAACAAGTTCCACCCTCCCTCCAGGGCATTTGTGGTTCAGTGATAGGATTCTCGCCTGCTCCACCCCCTCCTTGTCACACTCTGATTTTCACCAGTCACTTTTCTCTCCACCCTCTCTATGTCACATCCTGTTTCCACCCTACTTGGGAAGTATATATAAAGACAGCATTGTGAGTTTTAGAGTACTGTACCTTGAGTTTAGCCTAGCGCTTCTTAGATTGTGCTGCGTCCTGCATGAATAAAGAGATACTGCCTACAGCTCAACCATGAGTCCCTGGTCGTCTGTTACCCGCCCGTGAAGCCAGCCTGGAGAAAACAACATAACCCATTGAAAACAACAGTAGTTACTACTACTGCTACCACTACCACCACCACCACCACTACCATTGATAGAGACAGAGAAAAATTGAAAGGGAGAGCAAAGAAGGAACTAGAGAAAAGAGAGACATCTGCGGCACTGCTCCAGTGCTTTGAAAGCTTCCCTCCTGCAGGTGGGGACCAGATACTCAAACTTGGGTCCTTGCACATGGGAATGTGTGCACTCAACCAGGTAGGCCAATTGCTACCCTCTTTATTCCGTAGAATAAACCACATAGCATGGGTCTTCTTTGTCTTGCTTAAAAGCGCCATGTTGGGAAGGCACCACATCCACCCAGCAATCTCCTCCATGAAGCTGTGCCTGAGATGGTGTCCTGAGGCAGAAGGTAGTGTTGGGAAGGGAGAAGGGTGGCAGGACAGAAAATAATTTAGCTTCTGGTCATGGACAAAGGGGTTCAAATCCCAATTCTCCCACACCCTGGCTTTGTGACTTAAAGCAGGTTGTTTCACCTGTCTATACACATCAATGGGATCTTAGTAGGAGTGACTCCCTAAGGTTAAGAAGATGAATAGTGGGCTGGGGAGACAGCATAATGCTTACGAAAAAAGCCTTTCATGCCTAAGGTACCAAAGGTCCCAGGTTCAATTCCCAGCCCCACCATAAGCCAGAGATGAGCAGTGCTCTGGTAAAATAAATAAATAAATAACAAATAACATAAAACTTAAAAAAAAAGATGATGAATATCCTGGGAGGTAACCCAGTGGACAAAATGTTGAAATCTTTTTTTATTATTATTGAGTTAATATTTATTTTAAAATATAAGATACCAGGGGTATAATTCCATATGCTTCCCACCACCAGAGTTCAGTGTCGCCACCCTCTCCTTTAGAAACTGTAGTTCTCCCAAGTGGCAGAGGCTGAGTCAAGTCTACTGCCTGACAAAGTCCCGGTAGACTAAGGCTGCCTGCAAATCAGGAAGTCTTGGACAAAACCGAAGCTACTCATGCTTTTGCTTATGATCACATTGATAATTTGGGGACTTATTGGCTACTTTAACCATAAGAACCTTACAGGGGAAGTACATAAAAATAACAATCACAAAAAAAATAAATAAATAACAATCACTCCCCTCCTGGGGATATATCCTAAGGAACCCAACACATCCATCCAAAAAGATCTGTGTACACATATGTTCTTGGCAGCACAATTTGTAATAGCCAAAACCTGGAAGCAACCCAGGTGTCCAACAACAGATGAGTGGCTGAGCAAGTTGTGGTCTATATACACAATGGAATACTACTCAGCTGTAAAAAATGGTGACTTCACCGTTTTCAGCCGATCTTGGATGGACCTTGAAAAAATCATGTTGAGTGAAATAAGTCAGAAACAGAAGGATGAATACGGGATGATCTCACTCTCAGGCCGAAGTTGAAAAACAAGATTAGAAAAGAAAACACAAGTCGAACCTGAAATGGAATTGGAGTATTACACCAAAGTAAAAGACTCTGGGGTGGGTGGGTGGGTGGGGAGAATACAGGTCCATGAAAAATGATGAATGAAATAGTGGGGGTTGTATTGTTAAATGGGAATCTGGGGAATGTTATGCATGTAAAAAAAAAAAAAAAAGAAGTAGAAACGCAAAGCAGAAATTGACTGAGTTTGGAGTATGGCACCAAAGTAAGAAAGCAGAAGTACACTAGAGTTTGCAGTAAGTACCTCCCTAATACTTCCTCTCCACTTTTCCAAGCTTTGGGTCCATGATTGTTCAACAATTTGTTTGGCTTTGTATGTTAACTCTCTTTTCAGTCACCAGGTTCCAGGTGTCATCAGGATGCCGGCCAGACTTCCCTGGATTGAAGACACCACCAATATGTCCTGGAGCTCAGCTTCCCCAGAGATCCACCCTACTAGGGAAAGAGAGAGGCAGACTGGGAGTATGGACCGACCAGTCAACGCCCATATTCAGCGGGGAAGCAATTACAGAAGCCAGACCTTCTACCTTCTGCAACCCACAATACACTGGGTCCATGCTCCCAGAGGGACAGAGAATGGGAAAGCTATCGGGGGAGGGGGTGGGATATGGAGATTGGGCGGTGGGAATTGTGTGGAGTTGTACCCCTCCTACCCTATGGTTTTGTTAATTAATCCTTTCTTAAATAAAAAATAAATAAATAAATAAATTATCTGTAGGATATGAAACTTGTATAAAAAAAATAAAAATAACAATCACAGGGAGTCGGGCGGTAGCGCAGCGGGTTAAGCGCAGGTGGCGCAAAGCACAAGGACCAGCATAAGGAACCTGGTTCCAGCCCCCGGCTCCCCACCTGCAGGGGAGTCACTTCACAGGTGGTGAAGCACATCAGTAGGTGTCTATCTTTCTCTCCTCCTCCTCTCTCCATTTCTCTCTCGCCTATACAACAACATTTTTTTGTTTTGTTTTGTTCTTCTTTATTGGGGAATTAATGTTTTACATTCAACAGTAAATACAATAGTTTGTACGTGCATAACATTTCCCAGTTTTCCATATAACAATACAACCCCCACTAGGTCTTCTGTCATCCTTGGATCTCCCCAGAAGATTCTCCCCACCCACTCACCCCAGAGCCTTTTCTTTTTTTCTTTTCCCTCTCTCTCAGATAAGAGAAACAGTGCCTGGTTTCGTCTAGTGTTTTCCAGATTCACTTCCCTTTCATTGATGGTATAAAAAAACAAGATTGCTGGGAACTCTTAAGCATGAGGTCCTGAGTTTGATCCCAGCAAAAATGAGGGGCCCTAGAGATGACTCAGTGAATAAAGCTGTGGACTCCCAAGTGTGAGGTTCTGAGTTCAGTTCTTGACATCCCATGTGACCAGAGTGATGCTCTAATTCTCTTCCTCTCAATCTAGTTATCTTCCCTTCAAATAAATATAGAAATAAATAAGTACGTTTAGAAAGATGAAATAGGCCCCACCTGCAGGAGGGGAGCTTCACAAGTAGCAAAGCAGGTCTGCGGGTGTCTGTCTTTCTCTCTCGCTCTCTATCTCCCCCTCCCCTCTCAATTTCTCTCTATCCTAACCAATAATGTGGAAAAATGGCAAAAAAAAAAAAAAGATGACAAGGGCAACAACAAGGACAACAAAAAAGGGGGGGGTGAGATGAAATGGGATTTTAGTAAGGTGCTGGATTTGGAAGCATGAGGTCCTGAGTTCTATCTCTGGCATCCCATGTGCCACAATGATGTTCTGGTTCGCTCTCCCTGTCTCACGTTAATAAACTCTAATGATCAAGGAGGTGTCCCAGTGGATGAAGTGTTGGACTCTCAAGCATGAGGTCTCAAATTCTATCCCCAGTACTGCAAGTGCGAGAGTGATCCTCGGGTTCCCTCTTCTCTTTCTCGTAAATAAGCAGAGTCCTGGAGGAGGGGGCACTCCAGGTTGAGAGCCTGCGCACAGTTTCTGCCAGGCAGTGCAAAGAGCAGCAGCAAAAAGGCTCAGGAAGCCGGAAATGGAAGGAAGGACGAGCTGAGCAGGCAGGGCAGGAGGAAGCTGCCAGATGAGTTCTGCCAGCCCAGCCCCCGGAGGAACGGCTGACCTGAGGCGGGCGAGTGGGCGGGGACGTCCCAAGTCCCGCCTCTTGCTCCTACAGCAAGGAGTTTCCAGATCGCGGCGCCCTGCCTTCCCAAACCTCCATTCTGACGGTGGTTGCGTGCTAGCAATCACCTCCCAGAACGTAGAGCCTGGGCACAGGGCCTGGCAGGAAAGCACGTACCCTTGGCTTCCTGGGCTCTAAAGGGTCTCCACCCCCATTGAAGCCTCATTTGCATAAGGGAAGTCCCGGTAAGTACAGTTCCGGGATCTGGGGAGAGCAACCAGAAGGTCCCAAGATCTCCCTTTGCTTCTTCCTGCATCTGGGACAGCTAGGGGAAAAAAGATCCGCAGACGGTTGCTCTCAGAGCCACAAGGAAGAGGAGCAAGAGCTAAAGGCTCCACGCACTGGCCTAGGAATTATTGTTATTAGAAACTGGGAAGGAGGGGGGACACAGAGAAAGTTAAACACTTGCAGACCTGCTTCACCACTTGTGAAATGACCCACCCACACACTGCAAGTGGGGAGCCAGGGGCTTGAACCAGGATCCCTGTACTTCATACTATGTGCGTTTAACCGGGTGCACCACCGCCTAGCCCCCAGGAACTATGTTCTCAATTCATCAATACTAGTTGTAATAGTACCAATTCCTATTTGCATCGCCCTAGAAATAGGACAGTGATAGCTACTTGGAACAGTGTCAGTAGTTTTATAAGCCTTGGCTGCCTTCAAGGTTTTTTTTTTTTTAATGAGATAAAGATATATTAGGTCGATTTCTTGATGTTGTATAGTACTATATATACAATATCAAGAATGATGTTTATTTATCTTGGGTACAGAGAAGTTGAGAGGGAAGGTGGAAATAGGGAGACAGGACACCTGCAGTACTACTGCATTTATGAAGCTTTCCCCCTGCAGGTAGGAACCACGGCTCGAACCCTAGTCCTTGCACACTGTAATATGTGTGCTCGACCAAGTGTGCCACCATCCACCCCCCTAAGACTGATTTATCTACTTATGTGAGAGAAAGAGCATCATTCTGGCACATAGTACCTACGATCAAACTCGGGATCTCATGCTTTGAGTCTGGCACTCCATCTGCTGTGTGATACTATTTCTAAAAGTAGTGGGGTGGGGGGTAGGGGGAGGCAATGGCACACCCAGTTGAGCAGACATATTGCAATGCATAAGAACCCGGGTTAAAGCCCTTGGCCCCCACTTATAGGAGGAAAGCTTCATGAGTGGTGAAGCAGTGCTGCAAGTGTTTCTCTACCGATTCATCTACTATCTATCTATAACCCCCTTCCCTCTCAATTTCTGTCTCTAACGAATAAATATTTTAAAAGTAAAGGAAGGCAGAGAAGATAGCATAATGGTGATCAACAATTTGTTTGGCCTTGTATGTTAACTCTCTTTTCAGCCACTAGATTCCAGATGCTAGCAGGATGCTGACCAGACTTCCCTGGACAGACAACCCCACCAATGTGCCCTGGAGTGCCGCTTCCCCAGAGCCCTGCCCCACTAGGGAAAGAGAGGCAGACTGGGAGTATGGATCGACCTGTCAACACCCATGTTCAGTGGAGAAGCAATTACAGAAGCCAGACCTTCCACCTTCTGCACCCCACAATGACCTTGGGTCCATACTTCCAGAGTGTTAAAGAATAAGAAAGTTGGGAGTCGGGCGGTGGTAGTGCAGCGGGTTAAGTGCAGATGGTGCACAGTGCTAGGACTGGCCCAAGAATCTCGGTTCAAGCCCCGGCTCCCCTCCTACAGGGAAGTCCCTTCACAGGTGGTGAAGCAGGTCTGCAGGTGTCTGTCTTTCTCTCCCCCTCTCTGTCTTCCCCTCCTCTCTCCATTTCTCTCTGTCCTATCCAACAACGATGACAACAATAACTACAACAATAAAACGACAAAGGCAACAAAAAGGAATAAATAAATACTTTTTTTAAAAAAGTACTTTAGAAGAATAGGAAAGCTGGGAGCTACGAGCAGCAGATCGCTTTCTCTCCTCTCCCGGATCAACTAGGAATACCAAAGGAGACCACCCGGACCGAAAACAAGACAGGACTATAATGACCACAGGAACCCAGTAAATCACCCGTGAGTGCAAACACGCGTGGCTGGTGATAGAGAGGAGAGAGGGGCCTAAGGAGAGATTAAGTGACTGCTAACAGTTCGAAAGTTTGTTAGTGGAGACACCACCTCCAGTCTGCTCCACCAACAAGGGGACAGTTGAAGGGAGGAAAGGACTCCCCAGAGACTCACCAAGTGCAACTCTGAGTCTCCATTGCTACTACCCTCAGAATCTGGAGCAGCAACAGGGAGGGACACCAGGGCACAGAGATCTAACCGGGAAACTCAGGAGAAGACCTATACCTCGGTGGCATAGCTGAAGGGCTGTGAAAGTCTCTTTGCATAACCACTGGATTATCTCTGCCACACCCTGCTTTATCTCTTGGTCAGGAGTCAGTGATTAAGCCAAGAAGCCTATTGATAGTTTAAAAGCCCTCAGGCTACCATAGCCTACAGGGAAGAAAAAAAAGGCTTTTATACCACTGAACTCCAACTCAGGGATTGAAAAGACTGTTAACTTATATAAAATGGTTAAAACAACAAGAAAAAATAATGGAGACTCGAACCAGGACAAGAGTCCAGCTAAAAGTCCTCCAGAGGGTGAAGCACAAAACAACGAGTTCAACATCCAACCATTAGCTAAGGAAATAATAACAGGAGTGAGTAAAGAATTTGAAAAAATTGTAATCAGAACTGCAGGAACAACAAATGAGAATATGGAAGAAAATTCTAATAATCTCATGGTTATTAGAGAGCTGAAAGCTGAAATTGCTGAGCTAAGAAGGCAACTAGCTGAACAAGCTAAAACAGTATCAGAGCAGGGCAACAAAATAGATGAACTCCAGAAAGCAGTAGAGGGCAGAGAGAATAGAATCAATGAGGCTGAAGACAGAATTAGCAAGATTGAGGATGAATTAGAGACAACTAAAGAAGAAGTAAGAGATCTCAAAAAGAGATTAAGAGATGCTGAAAACAACAACAGAGTCCTATGGGATGACTTCAAAAGAAACAATATACGCATTATTGGCTTACCAGAGGAAGAAAGAGAAGGGGAGGAAGAAAGCGTTCTCCAGGCCATAATAGCTGAAAATTTCTGTAGTCTAGACAACACCAAAGACATAAAGATTCAAGAAGCCCAGAGGGTCCCAAACAGAATTAACCCAGACCTAAAGACACCAAGACATGTCATACTTAGATTGGAAAGGAATAAGGATAAAGAAAGGATCCTCAAGGCTGCAAGAGAAAAACAAAGAGTCACCTACAAAGGAAAACCCATAAGATTAGCAGCAGACTTCTCCATACAAACACTACAGGCCAGAAGAGAATGGCAAGATATCTATCAAGTGCTCAATGAGAAAGGCTTTCAGCCAAGAATACTATATCCTGCTAGACTGTCATTCAGACTAGATGGAAGCATCAAAACCTTCTCAGACAAGCAACAGTTGAAGGAAGCAACCATCACCAAACCTTCCCTGAAAGAAGTTCTGAAAGGTCTCCTATAAACAACCAGACCACCACAAATAGGACATATATCAAAACACTCTAAAACTCTACAAGAATGGCGTTAAAATATCTTCAATATTTGATACCAATAAATGTCAATGGCCTGAATTCACCTATTAAAAGACACAGAGTAGGAAGATGGATCAGAAAACACAACCCAACAATATGTTGTCTACAGGAAACTCACCTAACTCAACAAGACAAACACAGACTTAAAGTGAAAGGATGGAAAACTATCATATAAGCCAATGGCCCACAAAAAAGGGCAGGAACAGCTATTCTCATATCTGACATGATAGACTTTAAAATAGATAAGATTAAAAAAGGTAGGGATGGACACTACTTAATGCTCAGAGGATCAGTCAATCAAGAGGACTTAACAATTATTAATATCTATGCACCCAATGAGAAGCCATCTAAATACATCAAACTTCTACTGAAAGAGCTACAGCAATATATTAACAATAACACAATCATAGTAGGGGACTTAAACACCACACTATCTCAACTTGACAGATCATCCAGGAAGAAAATCAGTAAAGACATAAGGGAGCTAAATGAAGAGATAGATAAACTAGAACTATTGGACATTTTCAGAGTCATTCATCCCAAGAAACTGGAATACACATTTTACTCAAATCCACATGGATCATTCTCAAGGATAGACCATATGTTAGGCCACAAAGACAGCATCAGCCTATTCAAGAGCACTGAAATCATCCCAAGCATCTTCTCAGACCACAGTGGAATTAAACTAACACTTAACAATCAACAAAAGATTAGTAACAGTGCCAAAATGTGGAAGCTCAACAGTACACTTCTTAACAACTTCTGGGTTAAAGAGGAAATCAAAGAAGAAATCAAAATGTTTCGAGAGTTCAATGAAAATGAAGACACAAGCTATCAAAATATTTGGGACACAGCTAAAGCAGTCCTAAGAGGGAAGTTCATAGCTATACAAGCACACATTAGGAAACAAGAAAAGGCACAAATAAACAGCCTGATTGCACATCTTAAAGACCTAGAAGAAGAACAACAAAGGAACCCTAAAGCAACCAGAAGGACAGAAATTACTAAAGTTAGGGCAGAAATAAATAACATTGAGAATAGGAAAACCATACAAAAGATCAATGAAAGTAAATGTTGGTTCTTCGAAAGAGTAAACAAAATCGACAAACCTTTAGCCAGACTCACAAAACAAAAAAGGGAGAAGACCCAAATAAATCGGATAGTAAATGAAAGAGGAGATATCACAACAGACACTGCAGAAATTCAACATATCATGCGAGGCTTCTATGAACAACTATATGCCACCAAGTTAGAGAACCTGGAAGAAATGAATGATTTCCTAGATACCTACCAACTTCCAAAACTAAGTAAAGAGGAAGTGGATAATATGAACAGGCCCATCACAGCTAATGAAATTGAAACAGTTATCAAAAATCTCCCCAAAAATAAAAGTCCTGGACCAGATGGTTTTACAAATGAATTCTACAAAACTTTCAAAGAAGAACTAATACCTCTACTTTTAAAAGTCTTCCAGAAGATTGAAGACACTGGAATACTCCCTGCCAGCTTCTATGAAGCCAACATCACCCTGATACCAAAAGCAGACAGGGACGCAACCAAAAAAGAAAACTACAGACCAATATCTCTGATGAACATAGATGCGAAAATATTGAACAAAATTCTAGCCAACCGGATACAGCAGTATATCAAAAAGATTGTTCATCATGACCAAGTGGGGTTTATCCCAGGCATGCAAGGTTGGTTTAATATACGTAAATCAATCAATGTGATCCACCACATCAACAAAAGCAAGACCAAAAACCACATGGTCATATCAATAGATGCAGAGAAAGCCTTTGACAAAATACAACATCCCTTTATGATCAAAACACTACAAAACATAGGAATAGATGGAAAATTCCTGAAGATAGTGGAGTCTATATATAGCGAACCTACAGCCAACATCATACTCAATGGTGAAAAACTGGAAGCATTTCCCCTCAGATCAGGTACTAGACAGGGCTGCCCACTATCACCATTACTATTCAACATAGTGTTGGAAGTTCTTGCCATAGCAATCAGGCAGGAGCAAGGAATTAAAGGAATACAGATTGGAAGAGAAGAAGTCAAACTCTCCTTATTTGCAGATGACATGATAGTATACATGGAAAAACCTAAGGAATCCAGCAAGAAGCTTTTGGAAATCATCAAGCAATACAGTAATGTGTCAGGCTATAAAATTAACATTCAAAAGTCAGTGGCATTCCTCTATGCAAACACTAAGTTAGAAGAAATTGAAATCCAGAAATCAGTTCCTTTTTCTTTTTTTTTTTTAAAGATTTTATTTATTTATTCATGAAGAGAGAAGGAGAGAGAGAGAGAGAGAAAGAACCAGACATTACTCTGGTACATGTGCTGCCAGGGATTGAACTCAGGACCTCATGCTTCAGAGTCTGATGTTTTATCCACCACGCTACCTCCTGGACCACATCAGTTCCTTTTTCTATAGCAACAAAAACAATAAAATATCTAGGAATAAACCTAACCAAAGAAGTGAAAGACTTGTATACTGAAAATTATGAGTCACTACTCAAAGAAATTGAAAAAGACACAAAGAAGTGGAAAGATATTCCATGTTCATAGGTTGGAAGAATTAACATCATCAAAATGAATATATTACCCAGAGTCATCTACAAATTTAATGCTATCCCCATCAAGATCCCAAGCACATTTTTTAGGAGAATAGAACAAATGCTACAAATGTTTATCTGGAACCAGAAAAGACCTAGAATTGCAAAAAAAAAAAAAAAAGAAGAATAGGAAAGCTATCAGGGGAGGGGATTGGATACGGATATCTGGTAGTGGGAATTGTGTGAAGGTGTAAGTTGTGGTATATATACACAATGGAATACTACTCAGCTGTAAAAAATGGTGACTTCACTGTTTTCAGCCGATCTTGGGGCAAACGCTAGAAGAAGAAGCCGATCTTGGATGGACCTTGAAAAAACCATGTTGAGTGAAATAAGTCAGAAACAGAAGGATGAATATGGGATGATCTCACTCTCAGGCAGAAGTTGAAAAACAAGATCAGAAAAGAAAACACAAGTAGAACCTGAAATGGAATTGGCATATCTCACAAAAGTAAAAGACTCTGGGGTGGGTGTGGGTGGGTGGGGAGAATACAGGTCCAAAGATTCAGAGGACCTAGTTGGGGTTGGATTGTTATATGGGAATCTGGGGAATGTTATGCATGTACAAACTATTGTATTACTGTTGAATGTAAAACATTAATTCCCCAATAAAAAAAAAAGTACTAAAAAAATCTAATTAAAGATTATTCAAAAAGATCTCATTATACGGAAAAAAAAAGTACTTTAAAAGAATAGGAAAGCTATCAGGGGAGGGGATTGGATACGGAGTTCTGGTGGTGGGAATTGTGTGAAGGTATACCCCTCTTACCCTATGGTTTTGTCAATGTTTCCTTTTTATAAATAAATAAATAAATGATAGCATAATGGTCATGCACAAAGACTTTCATGCCTGAGATTCCTAGGTTCAATCCCAAGTACCACCATAAACCAGAGCTGAGCAGTGCTCTGGTTAAAAAATACACACACAGTGGTGGCTCTCCCAGTTGAGCACACACATTACCATGCACAAGGACCCAGGTTCCAGCCCTCACCCCCCAGCTACAGGGGGACACTTCATGATAGGAGCAGTGAAAGAAAACTACAGGCCCCTTTCTTTCCCCTTTCCTTTTCTCTCCCTCCTCCCCTCTCAATTTATCTCTGTCCTATCAAATAAAATAGAAACAAATGAAACAGAAGTAAAGGAGACCTTTGATTGTTTTTTTACTTGTCCATTTATTTTTATTAAGCACTGCAAGCTGCATGATATACAGCATACACTTCTTTGCAGAGACAGATGAACAAAGGGACAGTTACTTTGTCAGGAAAATACTTCCTTAGTCGATATTCTCCAGACCCTGAAAAACAGTACAAAAAAAAAGGGGGGGGGGAATGTGAGAATTCTGTTCCTGTCAAAGATAATGAATTGTTTTTATTCCCAGTGACACTGAATGGCACTGTTAGTAAAGGATGTACACTCATCCCATATTTCTCTAACTGCAACAGTAAGCTGGGCTGATTTTAGCAGTCACTGAAGTAAAAACAAATAAAAAAAATGCTGCAGTGATGTCTAGTTTTAATTTTTTAAGTCACGGTGGATTGTTAACAATAAAAAGGACCCACCCCTCCTTGTTGAAACCAAAGTCAAGGGCCTACCATCTGGATCCTTCTACGTAACGCCCTTTGAAAAGGTAACATGAGGAAGATAGCATTCTACTTTTCTACAAATGAAGAAATGGAGGCATAGAGACTCAAAGTCCCTAGCTTAAGTCAGTAAAGAAATAGCAAAAAGTCAGAATTCATGCTCAGGGACTCGCAACTCCAGGACTCTTACTCTGTGAACAGGACACTATTTAAAAGAGCCACTCTTGCCTTGTTCCTGATGAATAGTCATGGGGACACATGGTAGTAAGGCATTTTTCTCCCCCTCCCTTTAAAGTCATTGTGGCTATTCAAAACACCTCACTGAGCATATGTAAGCTGGCATGGAGGAGATAGCATAATGGTTCTGCAAAAGGCCTGTTTGAGGTTCCTAAAATCCCAGGTTCAATTCTCAGCACCATCAAAAGTCAGAGCTGAGCAGTGCTCTGGGGGGGGGGGGAGGATAAAAAAAAGAGGAAAGAAGGAAGGGGTGTGTAAACTATTGCCTTGCCATGTGAATAACCCAGGTTCAGGCCCAATTCCCATCACATGCAAGGAAGCTTCTGTGCTGTGACCACTTTTTTTTTTTAAGTATTTTATTTATTTTATTTTTGAGAGAGATGCAGAGAGAGAAAGACACAGAGAAACAGAGAGAAACACCAGAGGACTGCACAGCTCTGGCTCATTGTGGTGCAGGGGATTGAACCTGGGACTTTGGAGTCTCAGGCACAAGAGTCTCTTTGCATAACCATTATGCTGTCTAACCCCGGCCCTGTGATCACTTTGTATCTCTCACTCTTGAAAGAAAAGAAAAAAGAAAAGTGAAGAAAAGAAAAGAAAGAAAAAAGAAAAGAAAAAGTAAATATATAACCTATGAGTTGCTTCATCTCCCTTGGCGACTATTTCTAAACATCTCCCCAACTCTAATAACATACAGACAGTTGAATCTCTGGGGAATCCCATGCTTCGTTTGGCAAAAGTCTAATACACTTGTTTATCCTTTAATGAAACAAGGACTGGTGAAATAGCTCGCTTGGATGGTGTACTGCTTTACCAAGTATACAACTCAGGTTTGAGCCCAGCTCCCCTCACACTGAAAGAAGCTTTGGTGCTATGGTCTCTTACACTCTGTTTCTCAGGAATTTTTTATTTATTTATTTATTCCCTTTTGTTGCCCTTGTAGTTTTATTGTTGTTGTTATTGATGTCGTCGTTGTTGCATAGGACAGAGAGAAATCGAGAGGAGGGGAAGGCAGAGAGGAGGAGAGAATGATAAGACACCTGCAGACCTACTTCACTACCTGTGAAGCGACTCCCCTGCAGGTGGGGAGCCGGGGGCTCGAACTGGGATCCTTCAAGTGCGCTTAACCTGCTGCGCTACAGCCCAACTCCCACACTGTTTCTAGCTCTATCTTAAACAAAGAAATAAAATCATAAAGAGCCCGTTTCTTACTCTGTTCGCAAACAACTTCAGAAGCTGTAAATTAAAAAATTATAGGGCCAGGCAGTGGTGCACCTGGTTGAGCACGTACGTTACCATGTGCAAGGGCCAGGGTTCAAGCCACCTGCAGGGGAAACTTCATGAGCAGTGAAGCGGTACTGCAGGTTTCCCTGTCTCTATATAGTTATCTCCCATTTCCCTCTTGAATTCTCTATCAAATAAATAAAATGTTTTTTTAAAAAAATGATGGAAAAACCTTTAGGTTGAACGATATGCAAATACTACTAGCAAACCATTTTAACCTACAGAGTAGTTTCATATGATAAATCAGAGATAAAATTATAGTGGTTCTCCCTTCCTTCTACACCAGGGTTTCATAGCTCTGGGCTAGCTTTTTAATATATAGAGGCAGAAAAAGAAAAGAAAAGAAGAGAGAAGAGAAAAGGAAAGAAGGGAGGGAGGGAGGGAGGAAGGAAGGAAGGAAGAAAGAGAGAGGGAGTTGGCGGTAGCGCAGCAGGTTAAGCACATGTGGCACAAAGCGCAAGGACCGGTTCCAGCCCCCAGCTCCCCACCTGCAGGGGAGTCACTTCACAGGTGGTGAAGCAGGTCTGCAGGTGTCTGTCTTTCTATCCCCCTCTGTCTTCCCCTCATCTCTCCATTTCTCACTGTCCTATCCAACAACGACGACATCAATAACTATAAAAACAATAAAAAGAAAAAACAAGGACAACAAAAGGGTAAATAAGTAAAAGTTAAAAAATATTTATAGGGGGTCGGGCGGTGGCGCAGTGGGTTAAGCGCATGTGGCGCAAAGCCCAAGGACCGGCGTAAGGATTCCAGTTTGAGCCCCCAGCTCCCCACCTGCAAGGGAGTCGCTTCACAGGTGGTGAAGCAGGTCTGCAGGTGTCTGTCTTTCTCTCCCCCTCTGTCTTCCCCTCCTCTCTCCATTTCTCTCTGTCCTATCCAACAACGAACAACATCAACAATGGCAATAATAATAACCACAACAAGGCTACAACAAGGACAACAAAAGGGGGAAAAATGGCCTCCAGGAGTGGTGGACTCATGATGCAGGCACCGAGCCCAGCAATAACCCTGGAGGAAAAATATATATATTTATAAAAAAAAAAAAAGAAGAAGAAAGAAGGAAAAGAAAATGAAAGACAGCACAGCACCAAAGCATCCTCCAATGGAGTGGGGGCCAGGCTTGAACCTGGGTCGTATGCATGGCAAAGCACTGTATGCACTAAGTGACCTATTTTGCTGGCCCAGAATTATAGTAATTTTAAAGAGCTTTATTTTTTTTAATATTTATTAATTTATTTATTCCCTTTTGCTGTCCTTGTTGTTTTATTGTTGTAGTTATATAAATAAATAAGTGGCTGACATGTTTAAAAATATTCATTGTTTTATAAAGGGATAATTAGAACAACTGTCTACCTGTTGAGAAGAATAAATCCTTAGCTCACATTATACCTCCAAATAATTTTTTTTTCTTTTACCAGAGCATTGCTCGGCGCTCACTTATGCTGGTGTGAGGGATTGAACCTGAGACTTGAGAGCCTCAGGCATGTGAGTCTCTCTGCGTGACCATTATGCTATCTACCCCCTTCAAATAATCTATACATGGACCAAAGTATCAAATAAAAAAATAAAATTAAAATAACAAGAAAAACAGCCTGTGACAGTATTGGAGAATCAACTATCTTTAAAGCCTTTGTTAGGAAAGTCCTCTGTAAGCAAGACAATAAAACCCAAGATCCAGATTAATGATAACCTAAATATTAAAAGAGATTAAGGGAGAGATAGCATAATGGTTCTTCAAAAAGACTCATATTTGAGGCCACAAGGTCCCAAGTTCAATCCCAACACCACCATATGCCAGAGTCGAGCAGTGTTCTCCAAGGGAAAAAAAAAAAAACCCTATCTACCATCTGGTGGAAGAAATAATAAAGTAAAAAGAGAGACTAGGAAAAATACTTAGCACATATAATAATAGAATATATATATATATATATACACACACACATCTAAGAGGAAAAGGCAAACAAAAGAACAAGCACAGGCAAATAATACACAGAATACACACAAGTGGTCATTATATATGTAAAAGGATGCTCAACTTCACTAGAGACAAGAAAACAAGAATCAAGTCAAAATCACAGGACCCAGCTCAACCCTGACAGAGAGCCATCTTACCTTCTGCACATAGTGGCAATTCACTCCAGAGATGCGCCTATCTCGTTCCATCAGATTCCACTGATATTTATAACAAGCAAGCCTTTTTTCCTGAAATTCAAAGAAATAATTATCACTGCAGCTTACAAAGATGAGTGGGGACGGGCAGCGGTTAAACAGCATAATGGTTATGCAAACAGACTCTCATGCCTGAGTCTCCGAAGTCCCTGATTCACTCCCCTGCACCACCATAAGCCAGAGCTAAGCAGTGTTCTGGTAAAAACAAGCAAATAAAAAATAAAAATTTAAAAGATGAATGGGGACAATAAAACTGTCCTAAGTGACACTCCAGAATAAAGTATCATCATAGGGCATCATAAGGGCCGGGTTGAGCGCACAAGTTAAAACGTGCAAGGACCCAGGTTCGAGCCCCCGCCCCCACGTGCAAAGGGAAAGCTTTGCAAGTGGTGAAGCAGTGTTGCAACAGTCTCTCTGTTTTCTAACTCTATCACTCCCTTCCTTCTCCGTTTCTGGCGGTCTCTATCCAATAAAGATAATTAAAAAAAATTTTTTTAATTATCATCATCACTGGCATAAAAAACGAAATTGGGGCTGAGGAAACAGCATAATGGTTCTGCAAAAAAGACTTTCATGCCAAGCTACACTACATTCTGGCATGCCAACCATGCCTTCTTAAACTTCCTAAATTAAACCAGCATCATCTTCCCTTTTCCTTCTTGCCTTTTTAAAAAATATTTTTAAACGTATCTATTGTTTCCCTTTAGGATCCTGAATAAGAAGAAACAATGTATTAGAGGCAAACACAAAACCAGAAAGCAAATCGATGTATACTCTCGTACACTAAGCCTGAAAGGTGAAAAACAGGATGCTGCGATAAATCCTAAGGGAGTGTGAGGGAAACCCCTAAGGGCAGGGAATATTTAGAAATATGGATGCGATAAATTAAAACGCAGCAAGAAAGAAATGTGTTGGTGGGACGAAACGAGAGCAAGAGGAATCGGCGCTTCTCTTCTGCTTAGTAGTTTGCACCACTTCTTCTAGAAACACCCATCTTCCCAACTCCCAAGTCCACTCTTCTCCACCCGGCCACCAGCTGTTTCTTGGGGGAGTGGAATGTTTTCCGCTGGGTTTCATTCCGCAAGCCTCCGCTATCAGATCATATGAAACATGGGTGCCGGTGTACCCCACTTCCCAGGAAGGCTCAAGATCGCAGGGTCTCCCAATCCCATCACCCTGTTCGGGGCACCGGGCTGGCGAAGCCGCCTTACCTTGCCCCCGTTAGTGAACTTTTGGATGTAGGCCGTGGCCAACCCGGGGATGAGCAAGCACACCCCCATAACGGCAACTCCGGGAAGAATCTCGAACCACATCGCGACGCAGTGATCAGGAACAGCCCCTAGCAGACTTCCTAAAGGTGACCGGGCTTCCGTCCCGGTAAGCTCCGCGGCAGCCTAAGAACCAGAAAGAATCACGTGAGCTTTCAGAGGAAACTACGGAGACCCGCGAGGCTCAAGAGAAAAGGCGCTTGGTCGCGTTCCCGCGCTCGCGCGCTCTCGCAGCTCTGCCTGCATCTTCTTGCTCCTGTATCCGTGTCCCTGCAGCCGCCTTTCAAGGCCGCGTCGCGAGCAGGCCGCCCCGCAAGCCGCTGCAGGTGGAGGCGGCGCCATGGCAGAGCAGCGGTCGCCCGGCAAGGCCGAGCAGCAGGTGTGCACCTTCCTGTTTAGGAAGCCGGGGCGCCGGGGGGCTGCGGGCCGCAGGAAGCGTCCGCGGAGCGATGCCGAGGGTCGGGAGGGCGGCGGCGGCGGCAGCAGCAGCAGCAGCGGCGACGAGGGCAGCACGGTGGTGCGGCCGGAGAGGAAGCGCGCGGCGCACAACCCCATGATCCAGAAGACGCGCGGCAGCGCCAAGCCCCGGAACGGCGGCGGCGGCGGCGGGGGGGAGCCGAGCAGCGGCGACGAGCAGGACGAGGAGGAGCCCGAGGGGCTGGGCGTTGTGTACAAGTCCACCCGCTCGGCCAAGCCCGTGGGTCCCGAAGACATGGGCGCCACGGCCGTGTACGCGCTGGACACCGACAAAGAGCGCGACGCGCAGGCCATCTTCGAGCGCAGCCAGAAGATCCAGGAGCAGCTGCGCGGCCGCGAAGACGACAAGATCTACCGCGGCCTCCACAACTACCCGCAGTTCCTCAAGCCCAAGGACACGTCCCTGGGCAACGCGGCGTCGGGGCTGGTGCGCAAGGGCCCGATCCGCGCGCCCGAGCACCTGCGTGCCACCGTGCGCTGGGACTACCAGCCCGACATCTGCAAGGACTACAAGGAGACCGGCTTCTGTGGCTTCGGCGACAGCTGCAAATTCCTGCACGACCGCTCCGACTACAAGCACGGCTGGCAGATCGAGCGCGAGCTGGACGAGGGGCGCTACGGCGCCGACCCCGAAGACGATTACCGGGTGGCCGGCAGCGATGAAGACGACCTGCCTTTCCGCTGCTTCATCTGCCGCCAGCCCTTCCGGGACCCGGTGGTCACCAAGTGCCGTCACTACTTTTGCGAAGCCTGTGCGCTGCACCACTTCCGCACCAGTCCGCGCTGCTACGTCTGCGACCAGCAGACCCACGGCGTCTTCAACCCCGCCAAGGAGCTCATGGCCAAGCTGCTCAAGGCCCGCGCTGGACCGCGGGCAGAAGCCGCCCAGTGCGGGGCCAACGACGAGGATGACGAGCTCCCCCAAGACCCCCAGCAGGGGCCCCAACCCCTCCCCTAGCATGCCCCACCCCACTTCCTCTGTACTCAAATAAATGTGTATGTGTTTTGGAAATCTTGACTTGCGTCCTTCCTTTCTAGAGACATTGATAGAAAAAAAGATGGGTCGTGACGTAGGGTCCTGGATGGGTGACTTGCAAAAGCATTGAGGTAAGTATAATCTGGGTTTTATTTTTTCTTTAAATAGAGCACTGCTCAGCTCTATCACATTTTGGTGCAGGGGAGTGAACCTGGGACGGTTCAATCGGATGAGCCATGTGCCTATTTGCATAACCGTTACGCTATCTCTCCCACCCTAATCTGTATTTTTGGCCTGGTAAAAAAAATACTGGTAGTAGTAGTGGCGCAGTGGATAAAGCATTGGACTCTCAAGCATGAGGTCCTGAGTTCAATCCCCGGCAGCACATGTACCAGAATGATGCCTGGTTCTTTCTCTCTCCTCCTATGTTTCTCATAAATAAATAAATAAATAAAATATTTAAAAAGAAAAAAAAAATACTGGTAGTAGGGCCACGGAGAAAACACAGCGGTTACAAAACAGACTTTCATGACTGAAACTTAGATCTCAGATTCAATCACCAGCACCACCATCAACCAGAGCTGAGCAGTGCTTCTGGTACATACAAACAAAGCACATTGCTTGTAGCCAACATGTATTTCTCAAAGCCTTTTACCGTATATACCAGGGAGGGGTAGTCTAGAAAAAATTTTTAAATGCAGAATTTATGTGAAGGCTCTAAAGCTGTGCTGAAAGCAAGACCTAAGTGTACCTATTAAGTCACAATTCCTTTGCACTTGAAAACGCACCTGTGTTGTCTCTTCTGGGAGACTGTACTAATTGGAAATACAGCCAAGCCAGAGTGTGTGGGATGGAGCAAGTGGGAGGATTCACTTTAAGGGCTGAGAAGCACAGTGTGTGATTTGCTGTCTTGGGAACACCACAATCACCCGTAGTTGAAAAGGCCTACCCTGGTTGCAGCATAATGGCTCTGCAAAAGACTTTCATGCCTGAGGCTCCGAGGCCCCAGATTTAATCCTAGGACCACCATAAACCAAAGCTGAGCAGTGCTCTGGTAAAATAAGTAAATAAAAGGTCTTCATGGGGGCCAGGCGGTGGTGCATCTGGTTAAGCACACATATTGCGGTGTGCAACCTTGCAGGTTCAAGCCCCTGGTCCCCACCCACCTGCAGAGGGAAAGTTTCACAAGCGGTGGAGCAGGGCTACAGGTGTTTATTTCTCTCCCTCTCCGTCTCCCTCTCCCCCTCTCAATTCATCTCTGTCTCTACCCAATAATAAATAACATTTAAAAATAAATAAAAGGTCTTGGCCGTGCTATCCAGCCTGACAACCACTAGCATCCTGGGCTATTGAGCATTAAGAAAGATAACAGTAGGGGGTCGGGTGGTAGCACAGTGGGTTAAGCACAAGGACCAGCTTAAGGATCCCTGTATGGGCTCCTGATCCTGGCTCCCCACCTGCAGGGTGGTGGCCTCACAAGCAGTGAAGCAGGTCTGCAGGTGTCTTTTTTCCTTCCCCCTCTCTGTCCTCCCCTCCTCTCTCCATTTCTCTCTGTCCTATCCAACAGCAAATAACATCAACAGTAATAACCACAACATGGGCAACAAAAGGGGAAAAAATGGCCTCCAGGAGCCATTCATGGTGCAGGCACCAATCCCCAGCAATAACCCTGGAGGCAAAAAATAAATAAATGAAATTGAGGATCCTGGTCCGCGGCTCCCCACCTGCAGGGGAGTCACTTCACGGGTAGTGAAGCAGGTCTGCAGGTGTCTATCTTTCTCTCCCCCTCTCTGTCTTCCCCGCCTCTCTCCATTTCTCTCTATCCTATCTAACAACAATGACATCAATAACAACAACAGTAATAACTACAGCAACACTAAAAAGGGCAATAAAAGGATAAATAAATATTTAAAAAATAAAAAATAAATTGATAGTATAGAATATATGAAAATTAATGTTAGAAAATGGGCCCACTGTCCCGGAAAGTGCAGGACATTGTCTACATGAGATCTGAGCAGGTGGGCCCCCAACTCTCCCTTCAGGTCGAGACAAGGGCTGATTCCTCCGGTCTCTGGAACTTATGACCGCTGGACCCCCGGACATGGGTGCCTTTCTACACAAGCCACCTCCCCCCTTTCTTCTTTAATTAAAAGCCATGGATTACTGTGTTAACTTAAAAACCCCAGCAAACAACTTGATTGCTCAAGCTGTCTCCTTTTTCCTCTCTCCTGCTGCTCTAAAGTGCCTGCAATTGACCTCCGGGAAAATGTACATTGTAAAGCTTATGATGAAACTGTCTGTTGGTCAAAATGTAACTGTGCATTTCGTTGCTCTGTGTTTGGGCTAATGGATACCTCAAACCTTCCCCGCCCTAGTTATAGCCTATATTTACCTGCTTTCTTTTTCAATAAACACATTGTCCCACTGAGGCAGTCCCACAGCTGACTGCTTGTCTCCTTGCGCACTTTGCCATGGACTGGCTAAGCTACCCCAGGACCCCTGGGGGCCACTTTTGACCTCCATCTCACAACGGCTGGGGAGACGGGCGGACCCAGAGCTGGGGAGACAGGCAGACCCAGAGCTAGCCTGAAAATTAACATTATTGAAATCCATATTTAACAGATTTTGATTTTTTTTCATTCAGCAGATTCTCAAAGGGAGTCATAACGCTATACAATGCATAAATTGAGAGTGTGCTCAGAGTACCTTCCATGTTTAAAATAACTTTTTTTTTTAATTTAAAACTTTTTTTTTTACCAGAACACTGCTCAACTCTGACTTACGGTCATACTATAGATTGAACCTGAGACATTGGAGCCTCAAACATGAGAGCTTTTTATGGAACAAATATACTCTCTCCCCAGCCCAAAGGAACTATTTTGGGGAGTCGGGCAGTAGCGCAGCAGGTTAAGCATGGGTGATGCAAAGGAACTATTTTGATCACCTTAAATCAAATGGCACAAATTCATTTTTTTAAGTATGTACTCTTTATCCAAGTAGCTCACTTGAATAGTAATATGAAACCCAGGTTCAACTCGGGCCCACGCTGCATTGCAGGAAGCTTCAGTGCTGTGGTCCGTGTCTCTCTCCCTCTCTCCCTCCCAGGGTTGGGGCATCCTTTTCATTAGGTAAGAAAGGATATATATATTCTGATATATATATATATATCAGAATTAAATGTCAACAGAGGTTTGAATCTACACCATTCCCACCACCAGAGTTCTGAATCTTCACTCTCCCCACTGCAATCCACCACAGTTCCCCTAAAGTTGTAGACATGGGCCAACCATCTTCTCTTATAACTGTCTGTCCACATTTATACATAGTTGCCCCTTTCTTTTTTCTGATTCAATCCTCTCTTCTCCTCTAAACCACTCATGACAACATAACTACTTCCCTATTTCCCTTTCCTTTTCCTTCTTTCTCTCTCTGGGTGCTGATGGAGCTGGAGTTCAGAGTCCTCTTTTCTTCATCCTATCACTTCTCTCCCGCTGAGAGTATGCGTCAAGGTTGTTTATGGGGAGCAGAAGGTAGGCATTCTGGCTTCTGTAGCTGCTTCTCTGCTGAGCATGGGCCTTGACAGGTCAATCCATATCCCCAGCCTGTAAGAAAGGACTTTCTCAAGAGGCCATCCCATGCTGTCCTCCCTAGCATTGCCTCAGGTTTTACACAATTTGTTCTTATCTCTGGAAGAAAGGAGCAATGGGCCTTGTCAGGGGCGCTGAGGAGTACTGCAGAATATTTAAAGGGCCACGGGGATAAATTCTGAAAACCCACCATGGGCCCACTGACAGCCAATGAAAAAGCTCTTCTGGAGATTGTGCTACTTTACCATATGTGCAACTCAGGTTCAAGCCCGGGCCCTGTTGCACTGAGGGCAGCTTCAGTTTGTGGTCTCTTTTTCTCTGCTTTCTCTTCCTCTATCTAAAAACAAAGACCCAGGAGTCGGGCAGTAGTGCAGCAGGTTAAGCACACATGGTGTAAAGCACAAGGACTGGCGTGAGGATCCCGGTGTGTTGGTCTGCTTCTAAATTCGGCTTCTAAGACCCCTTCTGTTTCATTGGTTTAATCCCCCCTGCTTAACACTGTATTCTATTTACATAACCACTGTTAACTAAGCACCGCCCTGCCTCCAGGGCATTAGTTTAATCCTCACTGTTTTGCACGCTTTTACCTTCTCCCCTTTCGTGAGTGTTTCCTCGAGGATGTCAAACTTGGATGCCTGATTAACTTCCTTGAAGAAGTTTCTGGAAGGTCATTGATGTAAATATTAAATAGCGTAGTGCTGGGATAGCCTGAGGGTACTTCTTCCCGAGCTAGTGCTCTCTGGGTTGGAGAGAACTCAACTGGAGCCAATCTAGGCTGCTGCATGGGACAGGGATCAGGAACTCGTGCCGCACTAACTTCGCAGGAGATACACTCTGGAACTCTCGGAGCCAGAAAGCAATTTCCAAGTGTCTTTAATCAGAAGAGCAGCTGTTTTTATACTCTCCAAGTAGGGTGGAAACAGGATGTGATATAGAGAGGGTGGAGCGAAAAGTGACTGGTGGAAGATCAGGGTGTGACAAGGAGAGGATCAGGGTGTGACAAGGAGAGGGGGTGGAGCAGGTGAGAATTCTACCACTAAACCACCAATGCCCTGGAGGGAGTGTGGTGCTTTATGTAAATGTAAAAGTGATTTATGTAAATAGACCAAAGCTTTGAATGGGATTAAATCTATCCCTATATAGGCATATGGTTAAGCAGAAGCCAGGGGGAGCTGGCATACTATCCAACAGCGTAGGAGCCAGAACAGAGCCCTGGGGGAGGTCACTTGAGACAAGTCTCCATCTGCTAGACTTGTCACCCAGATGCACCTGGAATCTTCTGTTTTGGAGAAGAAACAATATAGTGTTGGCCACCCATGGAGGCAGGCATCTTGCGATCTTGACCAGGAGACCACGGTGCCAGACCGTGTCATAGGCTGCTGTGAGATCAACAAAGACAGCACCCATCTTTAAATTCTTCTGGAATCCATTTTCAATGTAAGTTGAGAGGGCCAGGACTTGTTCGCAGGTAGATCTTCTTAGGTGGAAACCAGCTTGGGCAGGTGATAGGAATTTCTCTGTAAGAGGAGAAATACGTGACAGAAGCAGCCTCTCAAGGAGTTTGTAACACATGGAGAGGAGAGAAATTGGTCTATAGCTGGCGGCCAGTGTTGGGTCTTTCTTTGGTTTCAAAACTGCTATTATCTTCGCACGACGCCAAATTTTGGGCATAGATTCGGATTCCAAGATGTGGGACAGGAATGTAGTGAGCCACTTCTTTGCAGCGGGGCCCAAGTTAAGAATGAGTTCTGGGGTGATGTTATCATAGCCAGCAGCCGTTCCCGGTTTAACCCTCTTCAAAGCGTCTTCCAGTTCAGACAGTGTAAAGGGAGAGAGTTTTGGAGATGGACAAGATAAACGGAAGTGGGATGACCACTCATGGGAAATTTCTCTTTTCCAGACTGGGTCGATCTTAGCACGTCCAACTTGAGTTAGGTGACTGGCCACTGAGTTTGGAGATACGGGAGGATGGGAGATGGGAGAGGGTTGGCTACCGGCACCCAGACTATGAAGAAGCTTCCAGGCCTTCCTACTTGAGTGGGTGAAGTTCAGACTTTCCGTGAGTTGTTGCCAGTGGGCTTGGCGTGCTGCATCCAGGGAGGCAATGAGATGGTCGGCCACATCTGGGTCGCCCGACTCATCATACTGCTTTAGTAGTTGCTCACATTCAGCATCAAGACAAGGAGTACAGTTAGCACGTCTCCCACGAGGAATAGCTTGGGAAGCTGCTTTGAAGATGGCTTGGCGGAAGCGCCTGTAGCAATCTTCAGAGAGGATAGAGTTAATTGGAATTGCAGGAATAGATTTGTTGGTAAGATCACTGAACAGACGCCAGTTTGCTTTCCAAAAGTTCCATCTTAGTTTCTCTGAGCACAGAATCAGTGGGAGCTGGAGACCAATGTGGATGATAGCTGGGCGGTGATGACTGTGCGGGAAGATCTTGAGAACTTGTCTCGTAGCGGGAAAGGTTTGGCCGTTGACTGTGCTAATCCAGCACAGGTCGGGTGATGAGTCTTTATTCCAGCTAGCACTGTGAAAAGAGCCTGGCTGTTTGGGATCATATAATAGGAAGAGGTCATTCGCTGAAGCCCAGTCGGCTAAGATAGAGCCGTCAGCACGAGTGGAGGAATATCCCCAGTCTTGGTGATGACTATTAAAGTCTCCAACGTAAATGGCTGGGTGATTCGGGCTAGGCAGGACCTCATTATCCCATGAGGCACTGGGAGGCTTATATACGTTGAGGAGCTGAATAGTTCCAATAGTAAGGGAGTCATAGAAGGTCGAAGAGGCCGTATGGTAAACGTCCGCAAGACAAAATTTAGCATAGATGGCTCGGCCGTGTTTAGGATGGAGATTATAGCATATTAAATCGAATCCACTGATGGTGAATTGAGCAGCTTCATCGACTGCTATATGTGTTTCTTGTAGGCAAATAACATCTGCCTGATGCTGTATCGCCAATTGACCAATAAGAACACGTTTGGCAAAGAACAGCCCCTCAACATTAAGTTGGAGGACTCGAAGAGCAGGACCAACAGCTTGAAAGCTGTCAGGAGCTGCTTGTTGCTGGCTTTGAAAGTGACTGGGATCCATGTGGATTCAGTTGGCTAGGAAGGATCGTCAGTTTCCCCAAAGAATGGGTACTCATGGGATGCACCACGGGAAGGTCGATCCAATGCATCCCAAGAAAGACATGTCTCTGATAACTGATTACTGTAAAAAATGGCGACTAATTCCTAGCACTGCAAAAAAGGTATCATCTGTTTTCCATCTACACCATGCCTTGGCCTCTCGTGAGCTTAATGTGCAGCTTGACGATACGAGAATCCGGCATGAAGCCCAGCCAGTCTATCTTGGCGTTACTCTCGATTGCACCCTGTCATTTCACGATCATATCATAAAAACTGCAGCAAAGGTGGATGCGAGGAATAACATCATTGCAAGACTGGCCAGCTCCTCATGGGGCACGAGCGCTTCCACACTACGATCATCATCTCTGGCATTATGCTATTCCACTGCAGAATACTGTGCCCCAGTATGGTTCCGTAGCCCCCATGTCCATTTGGTTGATTCCAAATTATATTCCTCCATGAGGATAATTTCTGGAACCATCCGTTCCACCCAGGTTCCATGGCTGCCAGTTCTTTAGCAACATCGCCCCGCCAGATATTCGTCAGGATGCGGCATCATCTAAGTTCATTTCCCACGTCTACGCTCGACCGGACCTGCCAATATACGCGGATATCTTCGCCCACCCTGTCCAACGCTTGACATCTCGTCACCCAATCTGGTCCCCTACGCCTACACTGAACTTCTCTGTTCCAGACTCTTGGAAACAGAGTTGGCAGTCAGCTGAGGTAAAGAACAAACACCTCATCACAGACCCCTGCAAGCGTCAACCCGGCTTTGACCTAGCACGTTATGATTGGGCCCTCCTTAATCGCTATCGAACAGGCCATGGCTGGTGCGCCGCTATGTTCCATCGCTGGGGAGCCAGAGACGACCGGAACTGCCCCTGCGGCTACAGACAGACTATGACCCACATAGTCAACGACTGCCACCTCTCCAGATTCAAAGGAGGTCTCGAAACTTTACATGAGGCTCAACCTGACGCTGTTGACTGGCTATGGAAGAAGGGCAAACGCTAGAAGAAGAAGAACCTTCTCCCCACCCCCTATACTACTTACATCCTGTTCGGACCTGACTCTTCTGCCTCAGGATATATAGATTGTGATTAGAGATAGCTTAGATTGCATGCATTCCACATGAATAAAGACGTCCACGAAGCTAGCACAACATAATGGCGCCTTGAACAGGGACTGGCACCAGTTCGAGCCCCAGGCTCCCCACCTGCAGGGGAGTCACTTCACAAGTGGTGAAGCAGGTCTGCAGGTGTCTATCTTTCTCTCCCCCTCTCTGTCTTCCCCGCCTCTCTCCATTTCTCTCTGTCCTGTCCAACAATGACGACATCAATAACAACAACAATAATAACTACAACAATAAAACAAGGGCAACAAAAGGGAATAAATAAATAAACATATATTTTTTAAATTTTATTTTATTTATTTATTCCCTTTCGTTGCCCTTGTTGTTTTATTGTTGTAGTTATTATTGTTGTTGTCGTCGTTGTTGGATAGGACAGAGAGAAGTGGAGAGAGGAGGAGAGAAAGATAGACACCTGCAGACCTGCTTCACCGCCTGTGAAGCGACTCCCCTGCAGGTGGGGAGCCGGGGTTCAAACCGGGATCCCTATGCCAGTCCTTGTGCTTTGCGCCACCTGTGCTTAACCCGCTGCGCTACAGCCTGACTCCCATAAATATTTTTTTAAAAAATTTTAATTACTTAAAAAAAAAAGAATGTGGGGCCAGGTGGTGGTGCACCTGGTTGAGTGCACATATTACAATGCGCAAGGACCCAGGTTCGATTCCCTGGTCCCCCCTTCAGGGGGAAAGCTTCACAAGTGGTGAAGCAGGGCTGCAGGTGTCTCTCTGTCTCTCTCCCTGTCTATCACCCCTTCCCTCTCGATTTCTACCTGTGTCTATCCAATAAATAAATAAAGATAATTTTTTAAAAAAATGCACAAAGATGGGGGCCAGGAGAAGCGCAATGGGTTAAGTGCACATGGCGCAAGGCACAGGGACCCCCGTAAGGATCCCAGTTCGAGCCCCCAGCTGCCCACCTGCAGGGGAGTCGCTTCACCAGTGCTGAAGGTCTGCAGGTGTCTATCTTTCTCTCCCCTTCTATGTCTCCCCTCCTCTCTCCATTTCTCTCTGTCCTATCCAACAACAGCAGCAGCAATGGCAACAGTAACAACAACAAGGGCAACAAAATGGGAAAACTGGCCTCCAGGAGAAGTGGATTCATAGTGCAGGCACTGAGCCCCAGCAATAACCTTGGAGGCAAAAAAAAAAAAAAAAAAAAAAAAAAAACCTCTGCTTCAAGCCTCCAATCTCCATTTGCAGGGGAAAAGTTTCATGAACAGTGGAACAGTGCTACAGGTCTCGCTCTCTCTCTCTCCCTTTCTTTTTTGTTTAATTTATTTCTTTATTGGGGAATTAATGTTTTACATTCAACAGTAAATACAATAGTTTGTACATGCATAACATTCCCCAGTTTCCCATTTAACAATACAACCCCCACTATGTCATTTATCATCCTTCATGGACCTGTATTCTCCCCACCCACCCACCCCAGAGTCTTTTACTTTGGAGCAATACGCCAATTCCATTTCAGGTTCGACTTGTGTTTTCTTTTCTGATCTTGTTTTTCAACTTCGGCCTGAAAGTGAGATCATCCCATATTCATCCTTCTGTTTCTGACTTATTTCATTCAACATGAATTTTTCAAGGTCCATCCAAGATCGGCTGCAAACGGTGAAGTCACCATTTTTTACAGCTGAGTAGTATTCCATTGTGTATATAGACCACAACTTGCTCAGCCACTCATCTGTTGTTGGACACCTGGGTTGCTTCCAGGTTTTGGCTATTACAAATTGTGCTGCCAAGAACATATGTGTACACAGATCTTTTTGGATGGATGTGTTGGGTTCCTTAGGATATATCCCCAGGAGAGGAATTGCAGAGTCAGAGGGTAGGTCCATTTCTAGACTTCTGAGAGTTCTCCAGACTGTTCTCCACAGAGGTTGGACCAATTGACATTCCCACCAGCAGTGCAGAAGGGTTCCTTTGAGCCCCACACCCTCTCCAGCATTTGCTGCTGTTACCTTTTCTGATGTATGACATTCTCACAGGAGTGAAGTGATATCTCATTGTTGTCTTGATTTGCATTTCTCTGACAATCAGAGACTTGGAGCATTTTTTCATGTGTTTCTCGGCCTTTTGGATCTCTTCTGTGGTGAATATTCTGTCCAAGTCCTCCCCCCATTTTTGGATGGGGTTATTTGTTGTCTTGTTGTTGATATTTGCAAGTTCTTTATATAGTCTGGTTATTAGCCTCTTGTCTGATGTATGGCATGTAAAGATCTCCCATTCTGTGAGGGGTCTCTTGGTTTGGGTAGTGGTTTCTTTTGCTGTGAAGAAGCTTTTTAATTTGATGTAGTCGCATAGGTTTATACTTGCCTTAGTCTTCTTTGTAATTGGATTCGTTTCATTGAAAATGTCTTTAACATTTATGCGGAAAAGAGTTCTGCCAATATTTTCCTCTAACTATTTTGGTCTCACTAGTTTGTGGTCTAACCTCCAAGTCCTTGATCCGCTTGGAATTTACTTTTGTATTTGGTGAAATACAGTGATTCAGTTTCATTCTTCTGCATGTTTCAACCCATTGTTTCTAACACCATTTGTTGAAGAGACTCTGCTTTCTCCATGTAATAGTCTGGGCCCCTTTGTCAAAGATTAGATGTCCGTAGGTGTGGGGCCCCTCTCCCTTTTTATCACCTCCTTCCCTCTCAATCTCTCTGTCACTATCCAACACATATAAAAAAAGCAAATATATATATATATATATATATGTGTGTGTGTGTGTGTGTGTGTGTGTGTGTGTGTGTGTGAATAGGTGTGAAATTGTACCCTAAAAACATGTATAGTTTTGTAAACCAATGTTACCTTAATTAAAAAATAATAATAAGCATGAGACCGGGTGGTGGTGCACCTGGTTGAGTGCACATGTTACAATGCACAAAGACCCAGGTTCAAGCCCCTGGTCCCCACCTGCAGGGGGAAAACTTTGTGAGTGGTAAAGCAGGTCTGCAGGTGTGCGTATCTCTCTCTCTCTCCCTATCTTCCCCTTCCCTCTCAATTTCTGACTGTCTCTAGCCAATAAATAAATAAAGATAATAAAAAAATGTTTTTAAATAACAAGCAATAGGGGCTGGGCAGTGGCACTTCTGGTTGAATGCATGTTACCATGTGCAGGAGGAACCCGGGTTCAAACCCTCAGTCCCCATCTTCAGGGGGAAAGCTTCAGGAGCACTGAAGCAGTGCTACAGCTCTCTCTCTCTCTCTCTCTCTCTCTCTCTCTCTCACACACACACACACACTCTCTCTCTCTCTCCCCTCTCAATTTCTGTCTCTCTCCAATAAATATAAAAGTAGGAGGGCAGACAGATGACTCAGTGATAGAACACATGCCTTGCTCACATGAGGCCCTGAATTCAATTCCACCACAGAAAAAATAAGACAGAGAGAGCATCATACATGTCAAACTGATTTTCTGGTTTCACACTCTATTATAACAATTGTTTAAAGTTTTGAGTGCCTACTAGGTGTCAGACATTAATTTCGGCAGCATTCCTATGAATAAATGAATCCATCTTTTAAAATTACAACAAATCACTATAGTGTGCAGCTTTGCTACTTGCACAACTCAGATTCAAGCCCCACCACATTGGCGGGAACTTTTGTATTGTGGGTTTTATCTCTCTTACTCTCTCTCTTAATCTTTTTAATTTTATTTATTTATTTATTGTATAGAGACAGCCAGAAATTGAGAGGGAAGTGGGTGATAAAGAGGGAGAGAGAGACAGAGAGACACTGCAGCACTACTTCACCACTCATAAAGCTTTCCCCACTGCAGGTGGGTACCAGGGTCTTGAACCTGGGTCCTTGTGCATTTTAACAGGTGTGCCACCACTCACCCAACCCCTATCACTATCTGAGAAAGTTAGTGCAGAGAAGTGAAACCCCAGTGATGACTAAAATAACTTCCATGAGAGGCAGTAACACACACACACGTATATGCACATAAATTATATATACATAGAGATAAACACTGGATTATGAGAAGCACAAAAAATAAAGCAAGATAAGGAGTAAGAGTGTGGTTATATGGTGGGAGAGGATGTCATTTTATGCCCGGTGGCCTGAGACAGAGTGTTGTATGCTTTACATTGGGTTCTAGTTCTCCCCCGCCAAGAGAATAGCATCAGTCCTGTTAATTTCGCGGGCCCGCTTGGCCCCGCCCCAAGGGACCCCGGGAGAGGGTTCCTGAGTTCGAGAGTGGGAGAGTTTCAGAGGGTTCCCCAGTACGAGAGTTCCAGAGTTCCTGAGTTCGAGAGTAAGGGAGAGGGTTCCTGAGTTCGAGAGTAAAAGAAAGAGTGCTTGCGCTGCCGCAAAGAGACAGCGGAGTTCTGTTTGGTGATTAGTTTGTGAATCGTTGTTCCTGAATAAAGAAATACAGCTTCCCTGCCCAGCCGTTGTCTCCGCGTCTCTGTTCACCACCGCGAAGCCAACCCGGCCGGCAAGAGCCTCCGAAATATTAACAACAACAGAGTCTTACAGGAAGAAAATATTGGGGTAGAAACCTCAGTGAAGCACAAATCTGTCTGAAGCATTCCAGACAGAAACTCAGGAACCAAGGCCCCAAGGCAGGAGGTACCTGCCAGATTCTAGAAACAAGAGTGAGAAAGACAGAGAGTCACAATGGAGACATGGGAGAGAAATGCGCTCAGAGATTAAGTTAGCTCATTGATGCCTGGGAGGGCAGGTGTACAGTCTTGGAGGCCCGGGGGACTTGGGCTTTTATTCTCAGCCAGTTGAGGAACCACTGGGGAGTTTTGAGCAGAGGCGTGACATGATCTGATACTGAACTGGTGGTACTTATCCGTTTATTTTTGCCACCAGGGTTTTCACTGGAGATCAGTGCCTGCACAACTGCATCATCCCTGGAGACCTGATCTTTCTTTTCTTGTTTTTTTATTTCATTTATTGATTGAGTGATTGATTGATTGATTGATTGATTGATTTAGTCACCAGAATTATTGCTGGGGCTTGGTGCCTACACTACGAATCCACCACTCCGGGCAGCCCCCCCTCCTTTTTTTATTGTCCCGTTTTCCTTTCTATTTTTATTTGACAGGACAGAGAGAAATTGAGAGAGATGGGGAGATAGAGAGGGCTAGAGAAAGGTAGATACCTGAAGACCTGCTTCGTCGCCTGTAAATCATTAACCCCTGCAGGTGGAAAGTGAGGGCTTGAGGCCAGGTCCTTGTGCATGGTGATGTGTGCTTAACTCAGCGCCACTGCCCGGCCCCCTTTTCTTCTTCTTTAAAAATAATAAAATTAAAAAAATAATAATCATAAAATAAAATAAAAACAGATCAAATAGAGAGAGAGACAGAGAGAGAGAGACACAAGAGCATTGTTCAGCTCTGGCTTACGGTGGTGCTGGGGATTGAACCTGGGACCTCAAAACCTCAGGCTTGAAAGTTGCATTACCATTGTGTCGTCTCCCCAGCCCCTTCCTTTCTCTCTTTCTCCTTTTCTTTCTTTGTTAATTTTTATTATTTTATTTAGAGAGTTGACAGAGAGAAATTGAGAAGGGAGGGGAAAAATAGAGAAGGGAAGAGAGAGACACTGGAGGAACCTGGCGGTAGCACACCAAATTAAGCACACATAGCACAAAGCAAAAGGACCAGCTTAAGGATCCCGGTTCAAGACCCCGGCTCCCTACCTATAGGGGAGGGGGTCACTTCACAAGCGGTGAAGCAGGTCTATAAGTGTCCATCTTTCTCTCCCCCCTCTGTCTTTCCTACTCTCTCGATTTCTCTCTGTCCTATCCAACAACAGCAGCAGCAATGACAACAGTAATAATAACAACAACAAGGGTAACAACAAGGGCAACAAAATGGGGAAAATGGCCTCCAGGAGCAGTGGATTCGCAGTGCAGCCACTGAGCCCCATCGATAACCCTGGAGACAAAAGAGAGAGACAGAGACAGAGAGACACTGGCAGCACTACTTGTCCTGCTCATGGGGACCTGAGAAGAGCCTGAGTTCTTGCGCACTCTGACATGTGCATTCAACCAAGTGTGCTACCACCTGGCCCCTTTCCCATTCTTTCTCTCTCCTCTCCTCTCCTCTCTTCTTTTCTTCCTCCCTTTCTTTCTTTCCTTCTTTCTTTTGGAGGGAGAAATCCAGAGCGATTGAGAGAGGGGGGAGTGTAACAGAAAGGAGAGACACCTGCAGCACTGCTCCACTGTTAATGAAGCCTCCCCCTGCAGGTGGGGACTTGAAACTTGAACCCAAATTCTCATGCATGGTAACTTGTGCACTCTACTGGATGAGCCACTGCCTGTCCATACCAATGACTTCCCTTACATTCTTTCTTTCTTTCTATCTTCATTTCTTTCTCTCTTTCTTCCTGTCACAAGGGGTTTATCATTGCCTGCGTGATTGCTTCCACTAATGGCAGATTTTTTTCCCCTCCTTCTTTCCCTTTTTGCTTCCTTCCTTTCTTTCCTTTTTTGTATAGACACAGAGAGAAATGGAGGGGGAAGGGGGAGATAGAAGAGACACCTGCAGCACTACTCCACCACTTGAGAAACTCCCCCCCAAGGTGGGAACTGTGGGTTTAAACCGGGTCTTTGTACATGCGCACTCTTACTAGATATACCAACCTCCCAGCCTCCTGACACAGGACCTTTTTTATACAACCTTGACATTTATTTATTATTGGAACACTGCTCAGCTCTGGTTTATGGTAGTGAAGGGGATTGAACCCTGGGTGTTGAAACTTCAGGCATTAAAGTCTCTTTGCTTTACCATTATGCCCTGAGAATGGATTTTCTAAAAGATTTTTTAAATTATCTTTATTTATTTATTGGATAGAGATAGTCAGACATCGCAAGGAAGGGGGAGAAAGAGGGAAAGAGACAGAGAGACACCTGCAGCCTGTTTCACCACTCGCAAAGCTTTCCCCCTGCAGGAGGGGACCAGGGGCTCGAATCCTGGTCCTTGAGCACTGTAGCATGTACTCAACCAGGTGCACCACCAGTGACCCCGACAATGGATGTTTTAAAGGCTCTTTCGTGGTCTGAGAGCTGGCACAGTGAGTAAAACCTTCGACTGTCAAGCATGTGGTCCTGAGTTCAATCCCTGGCAGCACATGTACCAGAGTGATATCTGGTTTTCTATATTTTCTCCTATCTTTCTCATTAATAAATAAAAATTTTAAAAGGGGGTAGCTCAGAGGGTTAAGCGCACATGGCACAAAACACAAGGACAGACATAAAGATCCAGGTTCGAGCCCCTGGGTCCCCCACCTGCAGGGGAAGCGGTGAAGCAGGTCTGCAGGTGTCTGTTTATCTCTCTCTCTCTCTCTCTGTCTTCCCCTCCTCGTTTGATTTCTCTCTGTCCTATCCAACAACCACAGCAATTACAACGACAACAAAAATGGGGGGAAAAAACAGCCTCCAAGAGCAGTGGGGGATTGAATCTGGGATTTTGAACATTCTATTTATTTATGATAAAGATATGAAGAGAGAGAGAGAAAACCAGACATCACTCTTGTAACCTGTGCTGCTGTCAAACTTAGGACCTCATGATTGAGAGTCCAAATTTTTTTTTTAATTTTTTACCTCTGGTTTTTGTTAATCAGCTCTGGTTTAAGGTGGTGTGTGTGTTGGGGGATTGAACCTGAGACTTCAGAGCTTCAGGCATGAAAGTTCATTTGCATAACCATTATGCTATCTGCCCTCCTAGCTTGAGAGTCCAATGCTTTATCAACTGCACCACCTCCCAGACCACTGAATCTGGGATTTTTGGAGCCTCAGGCATGAAAGTCTGTTTGCATAACCACTATGATATCTACCCACCCCCCTTTCTTTTCTTTTCTTTTTTTAAGGGTGAACTGCTCAGCTCTGGCTTATGATGGGGAGGGGGAGGAAGACAATCTATTTTCAGAACCATTATGCTATCTACCCTGCCCCCCAACTTTAGCTTTTCCATTCTGTCCAGCACCTACACTTGATGGGGCGGGGGTTTTTGGTATCCACCCACTGGCATCAATGGCCTCCAGGACTGGAGGGGATCAAGGAGAGAAAAATCACCTCCAATGGAAACATACATATTACAAGGGCCCAGAGATGGCTCCCTTGGTAGAGCACACACTTCACTATGCACGAACACTCGGGTTCTAGCCACCATCACCACACAGAAGCAGCATGGAGGGAACTTGGGGAAGCGCCATGAAGATAAAGGAGAATGGTTCTGTAGGGTCTCTCCTCAATCGCTCTTTTTCTTCTAATTTCATTTTTTTTTTGTCTATTTACCAGTACACTACTCTGCTCCAGCTAATGGTGGGGCTGCATAATGAACCTGGGATTTCAGAGCTAGAGGCCAGAAGTGTTGGCTCAGGGCCAACACTACGAATCCACAGCTCCTGAAGCCTTTTTTTTTCACTTTTTTCCTTCCTGTTTTTATTTAGCAGGACAGAGAAATTGAGAGGAGAGGGGAGATAGAGAGGGGGAGACAAAGACACCTGCAGACCAGCTTAACCTCTCATAAAGTGTTGCCCCTGAAGGTGGGGAGCGGTGCCGAACCTGGGTCATTGAGTATGGTAATGTGCATTTAACCAGGTGTGCCACCGGCCAACCCCACCAACTACCCCCCATGAAAGTCTTTTTTATATAAATATTTTAATAATTATTTAGTTATGTATTCCCTTTTGTTGCTCTTGTTGTTTTATTGTTGTAGTTATTATTGTTGTTGTTATTGATGTCGTTGTTGTTGGATAGGATAGAGAGAAATGAGGAGAGGAGGGAAGACAGAGAGGGGGGAAAGAAAGATAGATACCTGCAGACTTGCTTCACCACCTGTGAAGCAACTCCACTGCAGGTGGGGAGCCGGAGGCTCTAACTGGGATCCTTAGTCATTCCCAGCACTTTGCGCCACCTGCTCTTAACTGGCTGCACTACCGCCCAAATCCCCCATGAGTCTTTTACAGAACCACTAAGCTGTATTTCCCCGACCCTCTCTCATTTTCTTTTCTTTTTTATTTTACCATTATTATTTTAATTTTTTATTATTTTTTTATTTTTGTACTCAGTGATTTAATGATGATTGACAAGAGATCCAAAAGGCCGAGAAAAACATGAAAAAATGCTCCAAGTCTCTGATTGTCAGAGAAATGCAAATCAAGACAACAATGAGATATCACTTCACTCCTGTGAGAATGTCACACATCAGAAAAGGTAACAGCAGCAAATGCTGGAGAGGGTGTGGGCTCAAAGGAACCCTCCTGCACTGCTGGTGGGAATGTCAATTGGTCCAACCTCTGTGGAGAACAGTCTGGAGAACTCTCAGAAGGCTAGAAATGGACCTACCCTATGACCCTGCAATTCCTCTCCTGGGGATATATCCTAAGGAACCCAACACATCCATCCAAAAAGATCTGTGTACACATATGTTCTTGGCAGCACAATTTGTAATAGCCAAAACCTGGAAGCAACCCAGGTGTCCAACAACAGATGAGTGGCTGAGCAAGTTGTGGTCTATATACACAATGAAATACTACTCAGCTGTGAAAAATGGTGACTTCACTGTTTTCAGCCTATCTTGGATGGACCCTGAAAAATTCATGTTGAATGAAATAAGTCAGAAACAGAAGGATGAATATGGGATGATCTCACTCTCAGGCAGAAGTTGAAAAACAAGATCAGAAAAGAAAACACAAGTAGAACCTGAAATGGAATTGGCGTATTGCTCCAAAGTAAAAGACTCTGGGGTGGGTGGGTGGGGAGAATACAGGTCCATGAAGGATGACAGAGGACCTAGTGGGGGTTGTATTGTTAAATGAGAAACTGGGGAATGTTATGCATGTACGAACTATTGTATTTACTGTTGAATGTAAAACATCAATTCCCCAATAAAGAAATAAATTTTTTTGGGAGGCGGAGCTACGAGCAGCAGATCGCTTTCTCTCCTCTCCTCTCCCGGATCAACTAGGAATACCAAAGGAGACCACCCGGACCGAAACAAGACAGGACTAGAATGACCACAGAAACCCAGTAAATCACCCGTGAGTACAAACACGCGTGGCTGGTGACAGAGAGGAGAGAGGGGCCTAAGGAGAGATTAAGTGACTGCTAACAGTTCGAAAGTTTGTCAGTGGAGACACCACCTCCAGTCTGCTCCACCAACAAGGGGACAGCTGAAGGGAGGAAAGGACTCCCCAGAGACTCACCAAGTACAACTCTGAGTCTCCATTGCTACTACCCTCAGAATCTGGAGCAGCAACAGGGAGGGCACAGAGATCTAACCGGGAAACTCAGGAGAAGACCTATACCTCGGTGGCATAGCTGAAGGGCTGTGAAAGTCTCTTTGCATAACCACTGGATTATCTCTGCCACACCCTGCTTTATCTCTTGGTCAGGAGTCAGTGATTAAGCCAAGAAGCCTATTGATAGTTTAAAAGCCCTCAGGCTACCATAGCCTACAGGGGAAAAAAAAAGGCTTTTACACCACTGAACTCCAACTCAGGGATTGAAAAAACTGTTAACTTATATAAAATGGTTAAAACAACAAGAAAAAATAATGGAGACTCGAACCAGGACAAGAGTCCAGCTAAAAGTCCTCCAGAGGGTGAAGCACAAAACAACGAGTTCAACATCCAAACATTAGCTAAGGAAATAATAACAGGAGTGAGTAAAGAATTTGAAAAAATTGTAATCAGAACTGCAGGAACAACAAATGAGAATATGGAAGAAAATTCTAATAATCTCATGGTTATTAGAGAGCTGAAAGCTGAAATTGCTGAGCTAAGAAGGCAACTAGCTGAACAAGCTAACACAGTATCAGAGCAGGGCAACAAAATAGATGAACTCCAGAAAGCAGTAGAGGGCAGAGAGAATAGAATCAATGAGGCTGAAGACAGAATTAGCAAGATTGAGGATGAATTAGAGACAACTAAAGAAGAAGTAAGAGACCTCAAAAAGAGATTAAGAGATGCTGAAAACAACAACAGAGTCCTATGGGATGACTTCAAAAGAAACAATATACGCATTATTGGCTTACCAGAGGAAGAAAGAGAAGGGGAGGAAGAAAGCGTTCTCCAGGCCATAATAGCTGAAAATTTCTGTAGTCTAGACAACACCAAAGACATAAAGATTCAAGAAGCCCAGAGGGTCCCAAACAGAATTAACCCAGACCTAAAGACACCAAGACATGTCATACTTAGATTGGAAAGGAATAAGGATAAAGAAAGGATCCTCAAGGCTGCAAGAGAAAAACAAAGAGTCACCTACAAAGGAAAACCCATAAGATTAGCAGCAGACTTCTCCATACAAACACTACAGGCCAGAAGAGAATGGCAAGATATCTATCGAGTGCTCAATGAGAAAGGCTTTCAGCCAAGAATACTATATCCTGCTAGATTGTCATTCAGACTAGATGGAAGCATCAAAACCTTCTCAGACAAGCAACAGTTGAAGGAAGCAACCATCACCAAGCCTGCCTTGAAAGAAGTTCTGAAAGGTTTCCTATAAACAACCAGACCACCACAAATAGAACATATATCAAAACACTCTAAAACTCTACAAGAATGGCGTTAAAATATCTTCAATCTTTGATATCAATAAATGTGAATGGCCTGAATTCACCTATTAAAAGACACAGAGTAGGAAGATGGATCAGAAAACACAACCCAACAATATGTTGTCTACAGGAAACTCACCTAACGCAACAAGACAAACACAGACTTAAAGTGAAAGGATGGAAAACTATCATTCAAGCCAATGGCCCACAAAAAAGGGCAGGAACAGCTATTCTCATATCTGACATGATAGACTTTAAAATACATAAGATTAAAAAAGATAGGAATGGACACTACTTAATGCTCAGAGGATCAGTCAATCAAGAGGACTTAACAATTATTAATATCTATGCACCCAATGAGAAGCCATCTAAATACATCAAACTTCTACTGAAAGAGCTACAGCAATATATTAACAGTAACACAATCATAGTAGGGGACTTCAACACCCCACTATCTCAACTTGACAGATCATCCAGGAAGAAAATCAGTAAAGACATAAGGGAGCTAAATGAAGAGATAGATAACCTAGAACTATTGGACATTTTCAGAGTCATTCAGAGCAAGTTGTGGTACATATACACAATGGAATACTACTCAGCTGTAAAAAATGGTGACTTCACCGTTTTCAGCCGATCTTGGATGGACCTTGAAAAAATCATGTTGAGTGAAATAAGTCAGAAACAGAAGGATGAATACGGGATGATCTCACTCTCAGGCCGAAGTTGAAAAACAAGATTAGAAAAGAAAACACAAGTCGAACCTGAAATGGAATTGGAGTGTTACACCAAAGTAAAAGACTCTGGGGTGGGTGGGTGGGTGGGGAGAATACAGGTCCATGAAAAATGATGAATGAAATAGTGGGGGTTGTATTGCTAAATGGGAATCTGGGGAATGTTATGCATGTAAAAAAAAAAAAAAAGTAGAAACGCAAAGCAGAAATTGACTGAGTTTGGAGTATGGCACCAAAGTGAGAAAGCAGAAGTATACTAGAGTTTGCAGTGAGTACCTCCCTAATACTTCCTCTCCACTTTTCCAAGCTTTGGGTCCATGATTGCTCAACAATTTGTTTGGCTTTGTATGTTAACTCTCTTTTCAGTCACCAGGATCCAGGTATCATCAGGATGCCGGCCAGACTTCCCTGGATTGAAGACACCACCAATGTGTCCTGGAGCTCAGCTTCCCCAGAGACCCATCCTACTAGGGAAAGAGAGAGGCAGACTGGGAGTATGGACTGACCAGTCAACGCCCATGTTCAGCGAGGAAGCAATTACAGAAGCCAGACCTTCTACCTTCTGCAACCCTCAATGACCCTGGGTCCATGCTCCCAGAGGGATAGAGAATGGGAAAGCTATTGGGGGAGGGGGTGGGATATGGAGATTGGGCGGTGGGAATTGTGTGGAGTTGTACCCCTCCTACCCTATGGTTTTGTTAATTAATCCTTTCTTAAATAAAAAAAAGGAAAAAAAATAAAATAAAAAATAAAAAAAAAAAGATAGGAATGGACACTACTTAATGCTCAGAGGATCAGTCAATCAAGAGGACTTAACAATTATTAATATCTATGCACCCAATGAGAAGCCATCTAAATACATCAAACTTCTACTGAAAGAGCTACAGCAATATATTAACAGTAACACAATCATAGTAGGGGACTTAAACACCACACTATCTCAACTTGACAGATCATCCAGGAAGAAAATCAGTAAAGACATAAGGGAGCTAAATGAAGAGATAGATAACCTAGAACTATTGGACATTTTCAGAGTCATTCATCCCAAGAAACTGGAATACACATTTTACTCAACTCCACATGGATCATTCTCAAGGATAGACCATATGTTAGGCCACAAAGACAGCATCAGCCTATTCAAGAGCACTGAAATCATCCCAAGCATCTTCTCAGACCACAGTGGAATTAAACTAACACTTAACAATCAACAAAAGATTATTAACAGTGCCAAAATGTGGAAGCTCAACAGTACACTTCTTAACAACTTCTGGGTCAAAGACGAAATCAAGGAAGAAATCAAAATGTTTCGAGAGTTCAATGAAAATGAAGACACAAGCTATCAAAATATTTGGGACACAGCTAAAGCAGTCCTAAGAGGGAAGTTCATAGCTATACAAGCACACATTAGGAAACAAGAAAAGGCACAAATAAACAGCCTGATTGCACATCTTAAAGACCTAGAAGAAGAACAACAAAGGAACCCTAAAGCAACCAGAAGGACAGAAATTACTAAAGTTAGGGCCGAAATAAATAACATTGAGAATAGGAAAACCATACAAAAGATCAATGAAAGTAAATGTTGGTTCTTCGAAAGAGTAAACAAAATCAACAAACCTTTAGCCAGACTCACAAAACAAAAAAGGGAGAAGACCCAAATAAATCGGATAGTAAATGAAAGAGGAGATATCACAACAGACACTGCAGAAATTCAACATATCATGCGAGGCTTCTATGAACAACTATATGTCACCAAGTTAGAGAACCTGGAAGAAATGAATGATTTCCTAGATACCTACCGACTTCCAAAACTAAGTAGAGGAAGTGGATAACATGAACAGGCCCATCACAGCTAATGAAATTGAAACAGTTATCAAAAATCTTCCCAAAAATAAAAGTCCTGGACCAGATGGTTTTACAAATGAATTCTACAAAACTTTCAAAGAAGACCTAATACCTCTACTTTTAAAAGTCTTCCAGAAGATTGAAGACACTGGAATACTCCCTGCCAGCTTCTATGAAGCCAACATCACCCTGATACCAAAAGCAGACAGGGACACAACCAAAAAAGAAAACTACAGACCAATATCTCTGATGAACATAGATGCGAAAATATTGAACAAAATTCTAGCCAACCGGATACAGCAGTATATCAAAAAGATTGTTCATCATGACCAAGTGGGGTTTATCCCAGGCATGCAAGGTTGGTTTAATATACGTAAATCAATCAATGTGATCCACCACATCAACAAAAGCAAGACCAAAAACCACATGGTCATATCAATAGATGCAGAGAAAGCCTTTGACAAAATACAACATCCCTTTATGATCAAAACACTACAAAACATAGGAATAGATGGAAAATTCCTGAAGATAGTGGAGTCTATATATAGCAAACCTACAGCCAACATCATACTCAATGGTGAAAAACTGGAAGCATTTCCCCTCAGATCAGGTACTAGACAGGGCTGCCCACTATCACCATTACTATTCAACATAGTGTTGGAAGTTCTTGCCATAGCAATCAGGCAGGAGCAAGGAATTAAAGGAATACAGATTGGAAGAGAAGAAGTCAAACTCTCCTTATTTGCAGATGACATGATAGTATACATGGAAAAACCTAAGGAATCTAGCAAGAAGCTTTTGGAAATCATCAGGCAATACAGTAATGTGTCAGGCTATAAAATTAACATTCAAAAGTCAGTGGCATTCCTCTATGCAAACACGAAGTTAGAAGAAATTGAAATCCAGAAATCAGTTCCTTTTTCTATAGCAACAAAAACAATAAAATATCTAGGAATAAACCTAACCAAAGAAGTGAAAGACTTGTATACTGAAAATTATGAGTCACTACTCAAAGAAATTGAAAAAGACACAAAGAAGTGGAAAGATATTCCATGCTCATGGGTTGGAAGAATTAACATCATCAAAATGAATATATTACCCAGAGCCATCTACAAATTTAATGCTATCCCCATCAAGATCCCAAGCACATTTTTTAGGAGAATAGAACAAATGCTACAAATGTTTATCTGGAACCAGAAAAGACCTAGAATTTCCAAAACAATCTTGAGAAAAAAGAACAGAACCGGAGGCATCACACTGCTAGATCTCAAACTATATTATAGGGCCATTGTCATCAAAACTGCTTGGTACTGGAACATGAACAGACACACTGACCAGTGGAATAGAATTGAGAGCCCAGAAATGAGGCCCCACACCTATGGACGTCTAATCTTTGACAAAGGGGCTCAGACTATTACATGGGGAAAGCAGAGTCTCTTCAACAAATGGTGTTGGAAACAATGGGTTGAAACATGCAGAAGAATGAAGCTGAATCACTGTATTTCACCAAATACAAAAGTAAATTCCAAGTGGATCAAGGACTTGGAGGTTAGACCACAAACTATCAGATACTTAGAGGAAAATATTGGAAGAACTTTTTTCCGCATAAATTTTAAAGACATTTTCGATGAAACGAATCCAATGACAAGGAAGACTAAGGCAAGTATAAACCTATGGGACTACATCAAATTAAAAAGCTTCTTCACAGCAAAAGAAACCACTACCCAAATCAAGAGACCCCTCACAGAATGGGAGAAGATCTTTACATGCCATACATCAGATAAGAGTTTAATAACCAACATATATAAAGAGCTTACCAGACTCAACAACAAGACAACAAATAACCCCATCCAAAAATGGGGGGAGGATATGGACAGAATATTCACCACAGAAGAGATCCAAAAGGTTGAGAAACACATGAAAAAATGCTCCAAGTCTCTGATTGTCAGAGAAATGCAAATCAAGACAACAATGAGATATCACTTCACTCCTGTGAGAATGTCACACATCAGAAAAGGTAACAGCAGCAAATGCTGGAGAGGATGTGGGGTCAAAGGAACCCTCCTGCACTGCTGGTGGGAATGTCAATTGGTCCAACCTCTGTGGAGAACAGTCTGGAGAACTCTCAGAAGGCTAGAAATGGACCTACCCTATGACCCTGCAATTCCCCTCCTGGGGATATATCCTAAGGAACCCAACACATCCATCCAAAAAGATCTGTGTACACATATGTTCTTGGCAGCACAATTTGTAATAGCCAAAACCTGGAAGCAACCCAGGTGTCCAACAGCAGATGAGTGGCTGAGCAAGTTGTGGTATATATACACAATGGAATACTACTCAGCTGTAAAAAATGGTGACTTCACCATTTTCAGCCGATCTTGGATGGACCTTGAAAAAATCATGTTGAGTGAAATAAGTCAGAAACAGAAGGATGAATATGGGATGATCTCACTCTCAAGCCGAAGTTGAAAAACAAGATGAGAAAAGAAAACACAAGTCGAACCTGAAATGGAATTGGAGTATTACACCAAAGTAAAAGACTCTGGGGTGGGTGGGTGGGTGGGGAGAATACAGGTCCATGAAAAATGATGAATGAAATAGTGGGGGTTGTATTGCTAAATGGGAATCTGGGGAATGTTATGCATGTAAAAAAAAAAAAGAAGAAGAAGTAGAAACGCAAAGCAGAAATTGACTGAGTTTGGAGTATGGCACCAAAGTAAGAAAGCAGAAGTATACTAGAGTTTGCAGTGAGTACCTCCCTAATACTTCCTCTCCACTTTTCCAAACTTTGGGTCCATGATTGCTCAACAATTTGTTTGGCTTTGTATGTTAACTCTCTTTTCAGTCACCAGGTTCCAGGTGTCATCAGGATGCCGGCCAGACTGGATTGAAGACACCACCAATGTGTCCTGGAGCTCAGCTTCCCCAGAGACCCATCCTACTAGGGAAAGAGAGAGGCAGACTGGGAGTATGGACCGACCAGTCAACGCCCATGTTCAGCGAGGAAGCAATTACAGAAGCCAGACCTTCTACCTTCTGCAACCCTCAATGACCCTGGGTCCATGCTCCCAGAGGGATAGAGAATGGGAAAGCTATCGGGGGAGGGGGTGGGATATGGAGATTGGGCGGTGGGAATTGTGTGGAGTTGTACCCCTCCTACCCTATGGTTTTGTTAATTAATCCTTTCTTAAATAAAAAAAATAAATTAATTAAAAACAAACAAACAAAAAAAAAAGAAAGAATTTTTTTTTAAAAAGACGATCGACAAGATTGTGGGATAGCAGGGGTACAATTCCATACAATTCCCACCACCAGAGTTCCATATCCCACCCTCTCCATTGGAAGCTTCCCTATTATTTATCACTCTGGCAGTATGGACCCAGGATCATTATGGGGTGCAGAAGGTGAGAGGTCTGGCTTCTGTAATTGCTTCTCCACTGGACATGGGTGTTGGCAGGTCGATCCATACCTGCAGCCTGCCTCTCTCATTTTCTTCACCAAAGCACTGCTCAGCTCTGGTTTATGGTACTACTGTGGACTGAACCTGGGACTTTTGGTGCCTCAGACATGAGAGTCTTTTTGCAGAAACATACAATCTCCCCAGCTCCAGTCTCTTGATTCTTTCTCCCGTCTCCTCCTTCTCTTTCTTCTCCTCTATTGTCATCAGCAGGGCTTTACAACTCTAGGATGACTTTTTCCCCTCATATAAGAAAGAGACAGAAGCAGAGAGAGAGAGAGAGAGAGAGAGAGAGGTAGAAATGAAAGAGAACACAGCAATGAAGCTTCCTTCAATGCAGTGGGGCCCGGGCTCAAACTTGGAGCTCACACACATCAAAGAAGTGCACTAGTCAAGTGAGCCATCTCTATGGCCTGAAACTCTCACAGTCTCTATCTATACGAAAAAGGAGCCTGGCGTGCAGAAGTTATACCTGTGGGAGGCCCCAGCTCTGCCAAAGAAAGAGTGAAAAATAAGAGACAAGTGCTGGGGAGGATTTGGGGAGGGGAGGGAACTCTAATGCACTGTTGCTAGGAATGAAAACGGATGCAACATTGGTACAAAGAGTCCTCAATAAAAATGGAAATAGCTTTAAAAAATTTGGGTGGGGTAGATAGCGTAATGGGTATGCAAAGAGACTCGCACCTAAAGCTCCAAAGTCCCAGGTTCAATCCCCCACACCACCATAAGTCAGAGCTGAGCAGTGCTCTGATGATAATAATAATAATAGCTAAAATTGTAAATAAAATAATTCTTTCCTATATAACTATATTCATAGCAGCACAGTTTGTAGTAGCCCAAACTTAGAAGCAACCCAGATGATGAATGGCTGAGAAAGTCGAGGTATTTATATACAAGGGAATACTACTCAGCTGTTAAAAATGATGACATCATCTCCTTTGTCTCATCTTGCATGGAACTTGAATAGTCTTACGTGAGATCAGCTAGAGGAAGGGCGAAGACTGGATGATCTCACTTATTGATTTGATTTAAGAAACATGGAGGGAAAAGGAAAACACAAAATACAACTTGGGCTGGGTGGGGTGAATTTCACCAAAGCAGAGGACTCTGGGTAAGGAGAGGAAGGGTGAGGTGGAGAGGGCTTTGGGGTGCTGGTTTATGGTAGTGGCTTGAGAGTGTTTTACACGCACCTATCATGGGGAGATGAGAAATTGCCCCCATGTGTCAACAGCTGTGCTATAAACCCAATAAAAATCACTAAAGAGTACAGAAAAAGAAAACTGTCCTGATATTTAAATGGTTTCTGGGAAGCTAAGGTGCTATGTCCTGGCTCTTCAGTGAACTTAACTGAGTGACCTTCGGCAAGTCACTATACCTTTCTGTGCCTCAGTCCCCTTATCTTGTCAGAAACATGTGATACCTACCACACAGGGTGATTATGGTGATTGATTAGATATAATACCTGTAAAACATTGACTATTCTGGGGCGTCCCGCAGTAGCGCAGAGGGTTAAGCGCACGTGCAAGCACCAGTGTAAGGATCCCAGTTCAAGCCCCCAGCTCCCCACCTGCAGGAGAGTCGCCTCACAAGCAGTGAAGCAGGTCTGCAGGTGTCTGTCTTTCTTTCCCCCCTCTGCTTTCCCTTCCTCTTTCCATTTCTCTCTGTCCTATCCAACAACAACGACAACGATAATAACTACAACAATAAAAACAACAAGGGCAACAAAAGGGCAAAAAAACACTGACTGTTCTTTTCTTTTTTTTTTTTATATTTATTTATTCCCTTTTGTTGCCCTAATTATTTTATTGTTGTCATCGTGGTTGGATAGGACAGAGAGAAATGGAGAGAGGAGGGGAAGACAGAGAGGAGGAGAGAAAGATAGACACCTGCAGACCTGCTTCACTGCCTGTGAAGCGACTCCCCTGCAGGTGGGGAGCCGGGGTTCGAACCAGGATCCTTATGCCGGTTCTTGTGCTTTGCGCCACCTGCGCTTAACCCGCTGCTACAGCCCGACTCCCGGTGCAATATATTTTTATTGTTATAATTATTAGCAGAGCACTGCTTAGCTCTGGCTTATATTATGGTGATGCTGTAAACTGAACCCAGGATGTCAGAGACTGAGGCATGTGAGTCTTTTTGCAGAACCATTGTTCTATCTCCCCAGCCCAGAGATGCTGGGAAATTGTGCCGATGCAGTCACATCTGCCATGTTGTCCCCTCAGGCTACTGCTAGTTCTCGCGAGAGTTGGGACATTCTCCGAGTGTCTATTCAGCCATGTTGTGCCCTCAGGACATTGTCTATATCCCCGCGATATTTGGAGTGTTTTGGTTACTCCTCCCCCCTCCCATTCTCATGAGAGTTATTATCCTATCCTGGAGTGCTATGGTTACTCCTCCCCTTCCCATTCTCGTGAAAGCTGCTCCTATAAAAGCCTTTCTTCTTCCGCACCTCACTCTCTTGCCAGCGCTTCACTCCGGTGTTCAGAGGCAGGAAAGGTTACTGCGTGAGGCGGCGGCCATTTTCGCTACCTTCACGTGGCCCAACCTGCTTCTCTAGCACCCAACTCTGAGGTGCCAATGCAAATAAAGATTTGTGTTTCCTCTTCGCTCCGGACCCCTCTTCTCTCTCTTCTCCATGGCCCGCGCACAACATCTGGCACTCAACGTGTCCCGCACTCACACCCAGCCTGAGGTACAGAAAAGCCGCCCAGACACAGGTAAGTGGCATCTGCCCGCCTCTGTGGCCCTGCATTTCCCTCCACCATGGGATTTTTTCTGTTTTATGAGGAGGTGTCCCAGACATTCTATCCTTCTCTCCTGGGACAGGCTTTCGATCTCAGAAGCTTTAATTTTCGCTACACCATGGGTTCTCATGGCTATATTTACTATTTTCAGGATATGTACAAGGCCTCCTGCCAAAAGATTAAGTGACCTTGAGGCTGAGATACGGGAGTTAAAGGATATTTGCTTAAGACTTAAACACCCTAAGCAATCTGCAGTCAGCCCCCAAACCGCTGCCTCTGGAGACATGTGTTTGGTTTCTCCTGCAGGCAGCTTCCGCTTCCTTGACCCCTCCCCCAGCTGTCCCCACAAACATGTGTTCTGCCACTTCTCTGACTCCTCCTCCCCCTGCCCCCACAGACACGGGTTCAGTTTCTCTTGCTGTGGCTTCCACTTTGACTCCTCCCCCTGCTAATACCTCATTAAGAGACCCTGTGGCTTCCTCTCCTTCAACTCCTGCCCCTGCTGACACCTCATCATTAAGAGACCTTGTGGCTGAGATACGAGAGTTAAAGGATATTTTTTCAGCATTTAAGGACTTTAAACCATGTGCAGTCCACCCCAAGAGCTCCATCCCGTAGATAAGTGTTCAGTTTCCCCTGCCACTACAGCACCTTCCACTTCTGTAGATCTCTCCCCAGTGTCATCGAACCAAATCCACACCTTCCTGGTAAATGTTGCCCCTAATAGACAAAACCCTTAGGTGTGGGTTTCGCATGAATTTTCCCTCAAAATTACTCTAAACCTGTCTGGGTTCCTGCCCGCCATGTCCAACAATACCCACAGGAGGGCGCTGTTATCCCTAAAGAACAAGAAATACTACAAGAGGACTAGATAAAGGATACATCCCAGGATCCATAATATGACATGGCAGAACCTACAAAAGTTGGCTCACAGAGCCCTCTCTCCTACCCCTTCCCTGAATGTCTTATGTTATGACTGGCCAGTTGTGTTTTGTGAGTGAGTGTGTTGAATGAATAAAAATTTTTGTATGACCCATCTGCTCAGAGTACTCTAAATGTTAAAACCATTGTCACTAACATGCGTTAACTCTCTAAGTAACCTGAGTCTGTTTATAGTCCAAAGTCAATTATAGTAAACCTCTAACTTGTTACAAGTTTTATTTTTTTCACAAGTGATTACAGCTATAAAGCCTTCATATGAGGAATCATCTGTTCATATGGTAAGGTATTAAACTGTAAGAAGCTCCTCCATATCCAACCTATGTGAATTAACAACATTCACATATTCTTGTACACTTAACTGGTGTATCTTGTCTTGCCACCATAGGCCTGCCTTTGTCAGCCAACAATTTAAAGATGTTTCCTTTTATAACATCACCCATGCCACGGACATCCTTTACTACCCCCAAAGACAAATGGCTGTTCCCCTGTACATCACATCCACTGACTGCTTCCCTTAGACTTAAGATATGATCCTACCTCTTCGTACCAATGGATACATTCCCCCTTCCTTACCTGTCTACCCTTAGTTGTGGGACCCTAGCTTGTTTTACTTATTCTGCTCACAATAGGTCCTATAATTCTTTTTTTAAAAAAAACATTTTAATTTATTAATGAGAAAGAGAGGAGGAGAAAGAAAGAACCAGGTATCTTTCTGGTACACATGCAGCTAGGGATCGAACTTGGGATCTCACATTTGAGAGTCTAACGCCTCATCCACTGCAACACCTTCCAGACCACGGTCCTATAATTTTTAACAAGCTCATGGCCTTTTGCGGCAACAGATTAATGCCATAAAGATGCAACCTATACAAACTCACTATCATAGGCTGGACATGGCAGAATATTGAGTTGCTCTGGTGGAGGATTTGCCCCCCTCCATCAGAATGTCCACCATGTAGAGGGCTGGCTATCCAATGACAGGTAAGAGGAAACTAGCGCTATCCAGTCAACCTAAGACAGGGCACCTGGTACTACTGGGCAAAAATGACCAGGTGTTCCAATGACAGGTAAGATGGAAGGCTGAACCCCAACCTAAGACAGGAACAGTCCACCCTGCCACAAAACAAAGTCCGCCAAACATCAAAACATGATATAAGACGGGGACATGTGGGGAGCCACATGTGCCCTCAAGGTTGCTATTGGCATGGCCACAGAGTTTACGTTAAAAGATAGTTCCTGGGAATTGGGCGGTGGCGCAGTGGGTTTAGCGCAGGCGGCGCTAAGTGCAAGAACTGGTTTGAGGATCCCAGTTTGAGCCCCCGGCTCCTCACCTGCAGGGGAATCACTTCACGGGCGGTGAAGCAGGTCTACAGGTGTCTTTCTCTCCCCCTGTCTTCCCCTCCTCTCTCCATTTCTCTCTGTTCTATCCAACAACCACAATATCAGCAATAACAACAATATAATTACAACAATAAAACAACTAGGGCAACAAAAGGCAAGATAAAAAAAAGGGATAAGATAGTTCCCCGCTTCCCTGCACCTTAGAGTCTTTGTTAAAAGATAAGTTCTTTTTCCCCATGAATATATAAGAATAAATGAATAGGAAAGATACATCCCCCAATACTCAGTTGGCTAAGGCACCAAACATCTTTTCTATAAAGCATTCAAATCAGATGCCCTGCTAACCACGAGAAGCAGATTGTTTCTGTTTCTTCCACAGGAATCCCGGAAAAAAACCATCTGGACCCCTGCACACCCTGACATCACCCACTAGATGGCACCACTGCAGTGGCACACACCCCACCCACCCACCGAAACCCTAGATGTCACCTGACGCGATCTGAAGAACCTGATTCACAGACTCCAAGGATAGAACTTTTTTACTGCCTGTCTGCCTTTCCTGCTTCTGCTTTGCCTGTCATGTTTTGGCAGTTCCAGCTCAAAATCTACAGAAAAGCAGAATTACAGAGGCTGATCTTCCTCATGCAGCATTTCATCCCCTGCCATTTCTCCCCCTAGTTGCCTACTTTGGACTGAGACTTCTATCGGACTTGCTGATATACCCTTTGGACACTTTAGACAATTTTACAGCAGCTTCCTTCCCTTCACGTTGCTGGTTTTTCATAGACTGACCCTGAGTAGCTCATAGACTTTACACACTGGGCATTAGATAAAAGGAAAGGGGGAGATGCTGGGAAATTGTGCCGATGCAGTCACATCTGCCATGTTGTCCCCTCAGGCTACTGCTAGTTCCCGTGAGAGTTGGGACATTCTCAGAGTGCCTGTTCAGCCATGTTGTGCCCTCAGGACATTGTCTATATCCCCGCGATATTTGGAGTGCTTTGGTTACTCCTCCCCCTTCCCATTCTCGCGAAAGCTGCTCCTATAAAAGCCTTTCTTCCGCACCTCACTCTCTTACCAGCGCTTCACTCCGGTGTTCAGAGGCAGGAAAGGTTACTGCGTGAGGCAGCCATTTTCGCTACCTTCACGTGGCCCAACCTGCTTCTCTAGCACCCAACTCTGAGGTGCCAGCACAAATAAAGATTTGTGTTTCCTCTTCATTCCGGACCCCTCCTCTCTCTTCTCCATGGCCCGCGCTCAACAACACAGAGAGTCCTTTAAAAAATATTTATGGGCTTGGGAGATAGCATAATGGTACTGCAAAAGACTTTCATGCCGGGGCCAGGCAGTAGCTCAGAGGGTTAAGAGCGCACATGGCACGAAATGCAAGGACTGGTATAAGGATCCCGGTTCGGAGCCCCGGCTCCCCACCTACAGGGGGGTCACTTCACAAGTGGTGAAGCAGGTCTGCAGATGTCTATCTTTCTCTCCCCCTCTCTGTCTTTCCCTCCTCTCTATTTCCCTGTCTTATCCAATGACAACGACATAAATAACAACAATAATAATAACCACAACAACAATAAAACAAGGGCGGTAAAGCAGGTGTCTCTCTTTCTCTCCCCCTCTCTGTCTTCCCCATCTCTCTCCATTTCTCTCTGTCCTATCCAATGACAACGACAACAATAATAACTACAACAATAAAACAAGGGCAACAAAAGGGAATAAATAAATACTTTTAAAAAGAGGCAACAAAAAGGGAAGAAAATAGTCTCCAGGAGTAGTGGATTCATGTTGCAGGCATCGAGCCCCAGCAATAACCCTAGAAGCAAAAAAAAAAAAAAAAAAATCATGCCTAAAACTCTAAAGTTCTATGTTCAATCCCCAACATCACTATAAGCCGGAGCTGAGCAATGCTTTGGCTGCTTGCTCACTACCTCTATCTCTATCTTTATCGCCCTCTCTCAACAAAATAAACTAATTAAAATTATTTTAAATATTTATTTATGGGACTAGATGTCAGTTCACTCAGTAAAGTGTCCACGTTTCTATAAGTGAGGACCTAGGTTCAAGCTCCTGGTCCTCACATGCAAGAGGGAAGCTTTAGGACTAGTGCAGCTGTGCTCCAAGTGTTTCGTGCTCTCTCTTCCTTCACCTCCCTTTCTCTGTTTATGTTTTCATATAAAAAAGAAAGGGGGGTCGGGCGGTGGCGCAGCGGGTTGAGCGCATGTGGCGCAAAGCGCAAGGACCGGCGTAAGGATCCTGGTTCGAACCCCCGGCTCCCCACCTGCAGGGGGGTCGCTTCACAGGTGGTGGAGCAGGTCTGCAGGTGTCTCTCTTTCTCTCCCCCACTGTCTTCCCCTCCTCTCTCCATTTCTCTCTGTCCTATCCAACAACGAATAGCGTCAACAAGGGCAATAATAATAACCACAACGAGGCTACAACAACAAAGGCAACAAAGGGGGGAAAAATGGCCTCCAGGAGCGGTGGATTCGTGGTGCAGGCACCGAACCCAGCAATAACCCTGGAGGGAAAAAAAAAAAGAGAGAGAGAAGAAAAAATACAAAGAAGGAAGAGGAAGAAAGAGAGAGAGAGAGTGAAAATACCCAATACAGAGAAGTGATTTACATCAAAAGAGCCCAGAGCTTTCCATGGAGTAAGCAAAGTCTCTTCAATGCTTGGTGTTGGGGAAACTTGTTAACCATTTGCAGAAGACTGACACCTGACTACTGAGTATTAATATACACAAATGTCAATTCAGCAAAGTCTTGCTTTACTTTTTTTTTTCCTTTTCCAGGGTACTATTCCACTCTGGTTTATGGTGGTGCTGGGAACTGAGTCTGGAACCTCAGAGCCTTAGGCATGACAAACTTTTGCAGAACCATTTTGCTGTCTCCCCAACTGTCAGTGAAGACTCAGATGTAAGGCCTGAAACCACAAGAGACATCAAGACCACAAGAGGTGTGAGGAACCCAGTTGGAGCCCCCAGCTATCCACCTTCAGGGGTCACTTCACAAGCGGTGAAGCAGGTCTGCAGGTGTCTATCTTTCTCTCCCCCCTCTCTGTCTTACCCTCCTCTCTCCATTTCTATCTGACCTATCCAACATCAATGATATCAACAATAATAACTACAACAACAATAAGACAATAAGGGCAACATAAAGGAAATAAATAAATAAATAAATATTAAAAAAACAAAGAAAGAAAAGACAGCAGCCAGGGTGGTGAGACAGTGGGCATAGCATGTGACAGAACTATGTTCTAGTGTCTCTCATCAAATAAATAGCTATTTGAATGAACAGTCAGGGAGAAGGTTCAGCAGATAGAACTTAAGACTTCCAAGCATGAGGACTGGGGTTCAAACCCAAGCAGCTGGCACTGTCTATGCCAGAACAGAGTGGATTTCTCTTATCTCTCATAAAGAAATCTTGTTTAAAATATTATATTTAATGTATTTATTTTTCAGAGAGACAGAGAGAAATTGAGAAGGGGTGGAAGAAATAGAGAGGGAGAGAGACACTCATAGCCCTGCTTTACTGACTGTAAAGTCTCCCTCCTTCAAGTGGGGACCTAAGGCTTGAACCCAGGTCTTGTGAATGGTAATGCCCACACTCAACCTGGTGCACAGTTGCCACATTTTTTTAAGGAAAAAGATGGGCCATAGCTCACCAAGCAGGGCACCTGACTTTCCATTTGCTTAGTCCAGGTTTGAGTCCCAGAGCTGTCAGGAAATTGTGAGGATGTGGTAGAACCTGGCAGGGTTTGACCTGAGGAGTGTGTCTATCCTGTCAGTCTCTCTCTCTACTGAGAGGTTGAGCAAGAAAGGACAGGAGTAACCCCAAAGGTGTGCCCCGTCTTATCAGACTCCCTGTCTCACAAAGCACCCTGCATTTTTCTGCCTCCAGGAGCCTGGCATTCCTTAAAACATTAAGCCAGCTCCCCCTGTTCCACCCTGCATTCCTGATACTATGGCCTATCTACATAATCATTGTTTTGCCTGAAAGATCCCCACCCATTCCATTCCTTTGATCTGTCTTCTTTCTACCCTCAAGACCCTCCCTGTCTGCAGGGTATTATTAATCCCACGAGTTAAAAACCCCTCACAACAGTTGCTAAGGAAGTTTCTACCTTTCCAGCCCCTTTTGCCTTTCTCTGCCCCTTTCCTAGCCATTTCTGTTTCCAACTTGCCACTTCCGGGTCTGCCCTTTAAAAGCCTTGGCTCTCTGATCAATAAATACATTGCATTGCCTCGCTGCCACGAGCTTGGTTCATGAGTCATCTCTCCCGCGTTACTGAGTGAGTAGCAGCCCAGGCTGGCTCTAGTCGCATTCTCTCCAACCCCGAGAGTATGCGCCTGGGAAGAGGCACCCTCACACTAGCCCAGCACAGAGCCATATGGGAGGTTCCATGGCACCACAAGAACTTCCAGTGCTATGGCCTGCCCACTTCTCTCTGAAAACAGTGTCCTGTGAACCAAGAAACTGTACATGCATGAGGTCAGGCTCCAGCAAAATAGATAATAATTGAAAAACAAAAAACCATCCTACTAGATTTTTTTAAAATTATTATTATTATTTTCTATTTTACCAAAACACAATTCAGTTCTGGCTTATGGTGGTGTGGAGGTGGGTGGGATTGAACCTGGGATGTTGGATCCTCAGGCATGAAAGTCTGTTTGTGTAAATATTATGCTATCTGCCCTCCCCTGGATTTTTTGAGGCATCCTACTGTAGTAGAAGATACTAGAACTATTATTTTACAATTATGTAAACCACTAATAAAAAATTTAAAAGAGGAGGCTAGGCCATAGTGCAGCAGGTAAGGATCCCAGTTTGAGTTCCCAGCTCCCCACCTGCAGGGGAGCCGCTTCACAAGTGGTGAAGCAGGCCTGCAAATGTCTATCTTTCTCTCCTCCTCTCTGTCTTCCCCTCCTCTCTTGATTTCTCTCTGGTCTATCCAACAACAACAGCAATAACAAGGGCAACAAAAATGAGAAAAATGGCCTCCAGGAGCAGTGAATTTGTAATGCAGCTGATAACCTTGAGGCAAAAAAAAAAATTAAAATATACTTGCACATTGTGATCCAGGAGGTGGCACAGTGATAAAGCTTTGGACTCTCAAGCATGAGGTCCCGAGTTCGATCCCCAGCAGCACATGTGCCAGAGTAATGTCTGGTTCTTTCTCTTTACTCCTATCTTTCTCAAATAAATAAAAATCTTTATTAAAAAAAAGATACTTGCACATGGGGGGCAGCAATAGCACACCCAGTTGAATTATCATGCACAAAGACCCAGGTTCAAGCCCTCAGCAGCCCCCCCACCCTGTAGAGAGTGGTTTTACAAGCAGTGAAGCAGGTCTGCAAGTATCTCTCTTTCTTTCTCCCTCTCTATCTCCCATTCCCCTCTCAATTTCTCCCTGTCCTATCTAATAAAATAAATAAATAAATAAAGTGGCTACATGCAATTATTCCTTCCACTATTTTCTTTTTTTTAAATTTCTTTATTCGAGTATTAATATTTTACAGATAACAGTAAATACAATAGTTTGTACATGCATAACATTTCTCAGTTTTCCACATAACAATACAACCCCCACTAGGTCCTCTGTCATCCTTTTCCAGGACCTGTACTCTCCCACCCACCTACACCAGAGTCTTTTTCTTTTCAATTTCTTTATTGGGGAATTGATGTTTTATATTCAACAGTAAATACAATAGTTTGTACATGCATAACATTCCCCAGCTTTCCTTATAACAATACAACCCCCACTAGGTCCTCTGTCATCCTTCTTGGACCTGTATTCTCCCCACCCCCCCACCCCAGAGTCTTTTACTTTGGTGCAATACGCCAATTCCAGTTCAGGTTCTACTCGTGTTTTCCCTTCTGATCTTGTTTTTCAACTTCTGCCTGAGAGTGAGATCATCCCATATTCATCATTCTGTTTCTGACTTAAATCATATTAAGTGAAATAAGTAACTGTTTTCTTTTAAGCAGAGTTAAAAGCCAAACAAGCTGAACAAACCAACACAATAATTGAACAAGCTGGAATTTTTAAAATTTATTTATTTATTTTTCCTTTTTGTTGCCCTTATTTTTTATTGTTGTTGTAGTTCTTATTGTTGTTATTGATGTCGTTGTTAGATAGGACAGAGAGAAATGGAGAGAGGAGGGTAAAACAGAGGGGGAGAGAAAGATAGACACCTGCAGAACTGCTTAACCGCCTGTGATGGGACTCCCCTGCAGGTGGGGAGCCAGGGGAAAGACAAGCTAGAATTTTTTTTTTTTACCAGAGCACTGCTCAGCTCTGGTTTATGGTGGTGCAGGGGATTGAACCTGGGACTTTAGAGCCTCAGGCATGAGAGTCTCTTATTATTTGAGGTTCATTTACTTATTAGTGAGAGATAGGGGGTGGGGGAAACAGGAAGGCAGGGGAGATAGCATATTGGTTCTGTAAAGAGACTCTCATGCCTGAGACTGCAAAGTCCCAGCTTCAGTGCCGCGCACCACCATAAGCCAGAGCTGAGCAGTGCTCTTGTAAATTAACTGAAAAATAAACTTTGTTGTTTTTTTTTTTCTTTTACCAGAGCACTGTTCAGCTCTGGCTTATGATGGTACAGGGGATTGAACCTGGTACTTTGGAGCCTCAGGCATGAGAGTCTCTTTGCATAACCATTATGCTATGTACCCCTGCCCAAGCTAGAATAGACAGGAGGTGGGTGCAAATAGCATAATGGTTATGCAAAGACACTCTCCTTCCTGAGGTGCCAGAGTCTCAGGTGTAATTCCTGCACCACTGTAAACCTAAGCCACAGTGGAGCAGTGGTATTGAAAATAAAAATTAAAAAAAAAAAAAAAAAAGGCTACCAGGCCAATGATAGCTCACCTGGCAGAGCACAGCCTTTTTTTTTTTTTTCCTTTGGCACAAGCACTGCCATGCGAGCTGCTTGACAGGAAGTTCAGCAAGGCTGGACTCTCCGGGCCAAACTGAAACCATTTTGCCTTTTGCCATGTATAGGTTTGGGATTAAGCTCTGTGTGGTCTTAATAATCTTTATTTATGGCCAGGCTCAGAGCCTGACCAATAACAAAAGGAATGACGAAACCTGCACTGCACTCTGTAAGATCAATCATAATGGAACAAGTAATATCAGTAATGCAGAATTTTTCAGGAGACTCCTAGAGGAAGAATATTTTCCCCCTTTGTCTACACCACCAAAGTGTCCTGGAGCTCTGCTTCCCCAGAGCCCTTTCCCCACTAGGAAAAGAGAGGGGCAGGCTGGGAGTAAGAATCTGTCAACGCCCATGTTCAGTGGGGAAGCAATTACAGGAGCCAGACCTTCCACCTTCTGCATCCCACAATGACCTTGGGTCCATAATCCCAGAGGGATAAAGGGTAGGAAAGCTTCCAGGGGAGAGGATGGGATACAGAGTACTGGTGGTGGGAATTGTGTGAAGTTGTACCCCTCTTATTTATTCTATGGTTTAGTCAATGTTTCCTTTTTATAAATAAAAAATTAAATATATATATATATTTTAATGAACACACTTGGGCCCCATGAGGCCACTCAGACACTGCTGTGCATGTGGAAGGTCCAGATTTATTTTATGAGAAAATTTGCATGCATTCTGGTTAATGTATTTTCACATCAGGGCAAATGGCTCATGGCTCTCTGATCTGTCTTGGGCTTCTTTTTGTCCTTTTTTTTTTCCTCCAGGGTTATCTCTGGGGCTCGGTGCCTGCACCATGAATCCACTGCTCCTGGAGGCTATTATTTCCCTTTTGCTGCTGCTGTTATTATTTTTATTGATGTTATTGCTGTTGTTGTTGGATAGGACAGAGAGAAATGGAGAGAGGAGAGGAAGACAAAGAGGGAGAGAGAAAGATAGACACCTGCAGACCTGTTTCACTGCTTACAAATAGACCCACCTGCAGATGGGTAGCTGGGGGCTCGAACCAGGATCCATGCTCAGGTCCTTCATGCCATGTGCATTTAACCCACTGCGCTACTGTCGGGACCCCCTATTTTTTATATTTATTTATTTATTCTCTTTTTTTGCTCTTGTTTTATTGTTGTAGTAGTAGTTGTTGTTGTTGTTGATGATGTCATCATTGTTGGATAGGACAGAGAGAAATGGAGAGATAAGGGAAAGACAGAGAGGGGTAGAGAAAGACAGACACCTGTAGACCTGCTTCACTGCTTATGAAGCAACTCTGCTGCAGGTGGGGAGCCAGGGGCTCGAACCAGGATCCTTAAGCCGGTCCTTGTGCTTTGTGCCACCTGCGCTTATCCTGCTGCGCTACTGTCCAGCCCTTGTGGGGGTATATTTTCACATCCACATGTTTGTGTGTAACTCACCCTGCCTGCCACCAAAGTTGTGTGGGTCCCTTCCTTCCCACAATCACTGTAACTTTCATCTGGACTAAAAGATAGTTTGTTTCCAAATCATTTTTTGCAAGCTCCTTTGGGATATATACTCCACAGAATACTATTCTACAATGTAAAAAGGATGAGATCACGTGTCCTTTGGGACAAAATGGATGGAACTGGAAATGATTATGCTAACTGAAATAGGTAAAAAGATAAATGAATAAATAATGATGAATGAATAAACAGGACAGACCCTGGCAAAAAAAAAAAAAAAAAGCTACTTGTCGGGTTGGGTTGCAGGGGAGAGAATTCGACAGGAGCCAACCTGGGCTGCTGCTTACTCAGTGACGTGGGAGAGGAACCAGGAACTTGTGGCTGAGCGGGAATGCATTGCAATCCTTTATTGATCAGAGAAAATGACTTTATATCTTCTGAGACGGAGGTGGCAGGTCGGAAAAGGAAATGGCTTAGGAGAGGGGGTGGAGAGAAAAAAAGAGCACGAAGGTAGTAAGTTTCCATCTAACCAGGGCGGGTCTCAGGCAAAACAATGATTATGTAAATAGACCACAGCATCAAGCAATGCAGCATGGAGCAGGGGGGAGCTGGCATAATGCCCAACAGCTACTGAAAGTTTTCACTCATATGTGGAATATAGACGACTGGAGCAGACACTTGCCTTGGCTTTCTAACACATCTTAACTTGGTTCTGACTCACTGTGGCTGTCTGTATATCTCATTAGTTCATCATCTGCCTTGCTCTCCAAGTTTTCTTTCTCTTTCTTTTCCTCTTTCTTTATTTCTTGCTTTTTTATCACTGGGACTTCATCACTCCAGGCAGACTTTGTCATATAGGCAGAAATGCTTAAGGACTGAGTTCAGGTTCCTGGTCCCCACCTGCAGGGGGGAAGCTTCATGGGTGGTGGAGCAGTTCTGCAGGTGTCTCTCTTCCTCACTATCTCTCACTTCCCTCTTAATTTCTCTCTGTGGCTATCAAATAAATAAATATAAAAATGTTCCAGCCTGGAAGGTTGCATAGTGACTAGAGCATAGGACTTTAATGCTCTTGGTTCTCAATTCAACCTTGGCCTATATATAAGTTACCTTTATTTGTTTCAGCCCCCTGTCCCCACCTGCAGAGGGAAAGCTTTTTAAAAAAAAAAATTATTTATTTATTTATTTCCTTTTGTTGCCCTGGTTGTTTTATTATTGTAATTATTATTATTGTTGTCGTCGTTGTTGGACAGGACAGAGAGAAATCGAGAGAGAAGCGGAAGACAGAGAGGGGGAGGGAAAGATAGACACCTGCAGACCTGCTTCATCGCCTGTGAAGCGACTCCCCTGCAGATGGGGAGCCGGAGGCTCTAACTGGGATTCTCACGCCCGTCCTTGCACTTTGCGCCATGTGCGCTTAACCCGCTGAGCTACCGCCCGACTCCCGTGAAAGCTTTTTGAGAGGTGAAGCAGTATTGCAGGTGAAACAGTGTTGCAGGAGTATCTCTGTCTCTCTACCTCTCTATCTCCCCCTTTCCTCTCAATTTCTGACTATCTCTACCCAATAAAGAAAGAAAGATAGTGGGAGGTTGGGCGGCAGCTCAGGTTAATTGCGGGAGTTGGGTGGTAGCACAGCGGGTTAAGCACACGTTGCACAAAGCGCAAGGACCAGTGTAAGGATCCCAGTTCAAGCCTTCGGCTCCCCACCTGCAGGAGAGTCGATTCACAAGCGATGAAGCAGGTCTGCAGGTGTCTCTCTTTCTCTCCCCCTCTTTGTCTTTCCCTCATCTCTCCATTTCTCTCTGTCCTATCCAACAACAAAGACAGACAAGAATAATAAATACAATAAAACAACAAGGGTAGCAAAAAGGGAATAAATAAATCATTTAAAAAAAAAAAAAGAAGGTTAAGTGCACATTGCACAAAACGCAAGGACCAGTGGAAGTATCCCAGTGCCAGCCCCGGCACCCCACCTGCAGGAGGGTCGATTCACAGGTGCTGAAGCCAGTCTACAGGTGTCTATCTCTCTCTCCCCCTCTCTATTTTCTCCTCTTCTCTCGATTTCTCTCTGTCCTATCCAACAACAACAACTGCAATAACCACAATAACAACAACAATGATAAACAACAAGGGCAACAAAAGGGAAAAAAATGGCCTCCAGTAGCTGTGGATTCCTAGTGCAGGAACCAAGCCCCAGTGATAATCCTGGAGGCAAAAATAAATAAATAAATAAATAAACAAATAAATTTTTTATTTTTAATATTTATTTATTCCCTTTTGTCACCCTTGTTGTTTTATTGTAGTTATTATTGTTGTTATTGATGTCATCGTTGCCGGATAGTATAGAGAGAAATGGAGATAGGAGGGGAAGACAGAGAGGGGGAGAGAAAGACAGACACCTGCAGACCTGCTTCACCACCTGTGAAGCGACTCCCCTGCAGGTGGGGAGCTGGGGGATCAAACTGGGATCCTTATGCCAGTCCTTGTGCTTTGTGCCACGTGCGCTTAACCTGCTGTGCTACCACCCTACTCCCAAAAATAATTTTTTAATTACCTTTACTTCTTTATTGGATAGAGACAGCCAGAAATCGAGAGGGAAGGAGGAGACAGGGAGAGAGACAGAATACCTGCAGAACTGGTTCACCACTTGCAAGGCTTTCCCCCTAGAGGTAGGGAACAGGGGCTCGAACCTGGGTCCTTGTACATTGTAACATGTGTGCTCAACCAGGTGCTTCACCACCCAGCCCATCGATCCTGGATTTACCTGTGCCAGAACTATGCTCTGGGTCCCTGCTCCACTCTCATTAATAAATTGAAAATGTTCCTGGAGTGACCTTGGAGGTGATTCAGTGGATAAAGCATTGGACTCTCAATCATGAGGTCCCAAGTTTAATGCCTGGCATCACATCTGCCAGAGTGATACTCTGGTGTTCTTTCTCTCTCTCAATAAATAAACAAATCAACCTTTAAAAAATAAAGAAAGGTGGTCCGGGAGGTGGCGCAGTGGATAAAGCGTCGGACTCTCAAGCGTGAGATCCTGAGTTCAATCCCTGGCAGCACATGTGCCAGAGTGACGTCTGGTTCTTTCTCTCTCTCCTCCTATCTTTCTCATGAATAAATTTTTAAAAATCTTAAAAAAAAAAAGAAAGAAAGAAAGAAAGGGGAGTCAGGTGGTGGCACAGTGGGATAGGCACACATGGCCCAAAGCACAAGGACCGGTGTAAGAATCGCGGTTCGAGCCCCCGGCTCTGCACCTGCAGGGGTGTCGCTTCACAGGCGGTGAAGCAGGTCTGCAGGTGTCTATCTTTCTCTCCCCCTCTCTATCTTACCCTCCTCTCTCTATTTCTCTCTGTTCTATCTAACAACGAATACATCAATAACAACAATAATAACTACAACAACAAAAAACAAGGGCAACAAAAGGAAAATAAATAAATAAGCATAAAAATAAAGAAAGAGGGTATTGGGCGGTAGTGCAATGGGTTAGGTGCACGTGGCACAAAGCAGGATCTTGGTTTGAGCCCCTGGCTCTCCATCTGCAGGGGAGTTGCTTCACAGGCGGTGAAGCAGGTCTGCAGGTGTCTCTCTCTCTCTCTCTCTCTCTCTCGCCCCTCTGTCTTCTCCTACTCTCTCCATTTCTCTCTGTCCTATCCAACAACAATGGCATCAATAAAAACAATAATAACCACAACAACTATAAAACAACCAGGGCAACAAAGGGGAAAAATGGCCTCCAGGAGCAGTGGATTCGTGGTACAGGCACCGAGCCCCAGCAATAACCCTGGAAGCAAAGGAAGGAAGGAAGGAAGGAAGGAAGGAAGGAAGGAAGGAAGGAAGGAAGGAAGGAAGGAAGAAAATGTTCCCAGGGTTGGGGGTACCCCTTGGTGCCTCTTGGCAGTCAATCCCTTGCCCTCCCCCTTCCTGCACCCTAGCAATCATTGGCCTACTATGTATCACTACACTTTTTCTTTTTTCTTGAATTTCATGTAGATGATGTCTAACAGCTTTGTGTGTGTCTGGATTCTGTCACTCAGCATAACCACTGTGAAATTCATTTTTGTGAATGTACTCAGCAATTCATTCTTATTGCTGAATTGTATTTTATGCCAAGGATGTATCACACCATTTGCCAGTTGACACACATTTGGATCATTTTCAGTTTGGATTATAGAAAATGTATAATTGAGGAGTTTTGTTTTGTTTTGTTTTTTTTAACCACAGTCCTGCTCAGCTCTGGCTGCTAGTAGTACCAAGGATTGAAAGTCTTTTGCATAAACCTCTGTGATATTCCTCCTGGTCACTAATAGGCCTTAAAAGATTTATTTATTTATTTATTCATTCATTCATTCATTTGTTTATGAGAGAGAGACCTCACACACCAGAGCATCACTCTGGCTACATGCATTGGCAGGGATCAAACTTGGTACCTCACGCTTTTAAACCACTGAACTAGGGCCACTAACTGAGATTTAAATTTTTTTTATATTTATTTATTCCATTTTGTTGCCCTTGTTGTTTTATTGTTGTAGTTATTATTGTTCTTGTTATTGATGTTGTTGTAGGATAGGACAGAGAGAAATGGAGAGAGGAGGGGAAGACAGAGAAGGGGAGAGAAAGATAGACACCTGCAGACCTGCTTCACCACCTGTAAAGGGACTCCCCTGCAGGTGGGAAGCCGGGGGCTCGAACTGGGATCCTTATGCCCATCCTTGCCTTTACGCCACGTGCGCTTGACCCGCTGCGCTACAGCCTGACTCCCCTGAGATTTTTTTTTTAATATTTTTTATTTTATTTATTTATTCCCTTTTGTTGCCCTTTTTTATTGTTGTAGTTATTATTGTTGTTGTCGTCGCTGTTGGATAGGACAGAGAGAAATGGAGAGAGGAGGGGAAGACAGAGAGGAGGAGAGAAAGATAGACACCTGCAGACCTGCTTCACCGCCTGTGAAGCGACTCCCCTGCAGGTGGTTCGAACCGGAATCCTTATGCCGGTCCTTGTGCTTTGCGTCACCTGCGCTTAACCCGCTGCACTACAGCCCGACTCCCCTAACTGAGATTTTTATGAGAGCAACCAGAGTTAATGCTCAGCTCTGGCACAGGGCAATGCTGAGGATGAAACCCGGGGACTCAGGCAAATGAATCCTGTGCTTTATCGTTGAGCTATCTACTGGGCAGGCAGTATATTTTTAATTGGGGGTGGGGGGGTGGGGAATGATCCTAAATAAAACAAGTCAAATTTCATTTCATTTTATCCCCATCTATGACTCATCAATACTCTCATAGAAGCTTTGTAAATAAAAAGGTGTGATGAAAATGAATCTCACATATCGTGGTCATACAATCTTTTTTTTTTTTTTTTTTTTGTCTCCAGGCTTATTGCTGGGGCTCCGTAGCTGTACTAGGAATCCACTGCTCCTTGAGGCCATTCCCACCCCCCATTTTGTTGCCCTTGTTGTCGTTACGTTATTGTTGCTATTGCTATCGTTGTTGTTGGATGAGACAGAAAGAAATGGAGAGAGGAGGGGAAGACAGAGGGGGAGAGAAAGACAGACACCTGCAGACCTGCTTCACCACTTGCGAAGCAGCCCGCCTGCAGGTAGGGAGCCAGGGACTCGAACTGGGATTCTAATCCCGTCCTTGGGCTTCGCGCCATGTGCGTTTAACTCTCTGTGCTACCGCCCGGCCCCCTATTTTTTTTTTAATTTTAAGGAGAGAGATTCAGAGAGGAAGATACAGAGAGAAAACCAGAGTACTACTCAGATCTGATTTATGGTGGCAGTGGGAATTGAACCAGGGACCTCAGAGCCTCAGGCATAAAAGTCTTTTGCAGAACCATTATGCTGTCTCCCCCAACCCATCATCTAATGTCTTTAAATATGAATTTCTTGGACCAGGAAAGATAGTTCATTGGCAGAAGACAGAACTTGAATGTGAGAGGTCCGGGATTCTAGCCCCAGCATTACCAAGAAACAGAGCTAAGCGGTGCTCTGGAATGAATGGACAGATGGATGAATGAATTAATAAAATAAATCAGTAACGTGTGAGTGACATGTGTGTTACCAAAACAAGGACAAGAAGTCCTCAAGGCTCGGAAAGTATATTTTAGAATCAGTGGCAGAAAGTGCTTGTTGTCCCCAGAATCAGGTGATCCTCGGATAGCACTGGGTTTATTTGAGGAAAGTGAAGAGTTACTCCTCTTCCGCTCTCTTCCCCCAGAGAACTGATCTTTCTCGAAACACAGGAGACTTTGATGAAGAAAGAACTCCATTTATTCATCAATGGAGGCCCCTGATTCTGAGCTCCCGAAGTCCGGGTTAGAAAGGGCGGACAGCTTTGAATGCCGGGACTTGTAGTCCCAGCGAGAGCGTAGTGGTTATAGTCAAGATGGCGGAGTCACAATTGCCAGGGCGGGGGATGAAGTGGCCCTGCCGGAGTCTGGACCGCTAGGGGATTGGGCGCGACGGGGTGTGGGCTGGAAGGAAGCCAGGACGAGGTGTTAAAAAACAAACAAACAAACAAACAAAAACCCCTTTCCACCGAGGGGGGAGGCGCCGGACGTGCCCTGAAGTCTCGCGAGAATCTCGCAGGGGCCAATGGAACGCGGAGTCAGGTTTATCTTTGGGGCCCTATAGGGGCGGGGGGGACAGTGTCCTGCCGCGAGCTAGCCGAAAGCCGGAGCTACTCGGAGGCGGCAGTGGCTGTGTTGGCAGCGGCATCGAGGCCGAGTGGCCTCGATGAGCGCCATGAAGGATGAGAAGGACCACAGGCCTAAGGAGAAGCGAGTCACCCTCGTGGCTCCCTTGGGGGCTACAGGTAGCGGCGCTACGGCTTCGGGGGACAGCGGGAAGGGGGACGACAAACAGGATCGGAACAAGGAGAAGAAAGAGGCGCTGAGCAAGGTGCCTGACCCGGGAGAGGGTGGGACGGGTCCCGGGTACCCCAACCGGGGAGAGCGATTGGGAGCTGGGTTGCCCTCTTCCTCTCTCCTTTTCTGGCCGCATTTCTTCATCTGAACGCAGTCGCGGTACCCCGTTTCTTCGCCGTGCCCGAAACTAGGGGTGAATCCTTCTCCTGGCCGAGCCCCGGGCCTCGGGTGGCAGTGAGGGAAGGGGGGTGATTCCGGATGGGTAGGTTTTCGTTTGGGGCTGTGAGATGGGGCTGGTGGCGGCGGCGGGGCTGGAGGTGCGGGCGCGGGTCGGAGTGAAGTGAGACTTTTAGCGGTTAATTGGGGGGCAGTTATGAAAGAGCGAAGGGACCTGTCAAGGAAGTAATCAATGACAGGAGTATTCATGGGGACGGATTGAGAGAAAGGGGGGAGATGAATGATCTTCCCAGGCTGGGGGTAGAAGTGAACGGCGAAAAGATTGACGGGATCTTTTTCTTTTTTTGGGGGGGGGGCTGGCAATGATTGAATTGGGAGTATTCCTTTCGAGGAATTCCGTTTTGAATTGTTAGTAGTGAATGAGCCAGGATTTGGTTTTAGGATGTGTCCGCTGTGGTAGAGAGTAAGTTTGTAACAACACAACAAAACCAAACCTGGTCTGTGAATTTCTGCCACGCATCTTTTTTTTTTGAAATGTTTTTTTTATCTTTATTTATTTATAGGATAGAGACCGTCAGAAATCCAGAAGGAAGGGAGGGATAGAAAGGGTGAGAGACACCTGCAGCACTGCTTCACCATTTGTGAAGCTTTCCCCCTGCAGGTGGGGACTGGGGGATCTGGGTCCTTGCACATTGTAATATGTGCGCTCAACCAGGTGCGCCACCACCCAGTCCCTCTGCCACGCATCTTTTAAAAAAAAAATGGGTGGTAGAAAATGTTATTCACACAGTGCTCAGGTTTTTAAAAGAAATGGAAGAGGGAATCGGGTGGTAGTGCAGCAGGTGAAGTGCACTTGCTGTGAAGCCCAAGGACCGGCATAAGAATCGAGGTTGGAGCCCCCTGCTCCCCACCTGCAGGGGAGTCGCTTCACAGGCAGTGAAGCAGGTCTGCAGGTGTGTATCTTTCTCTCCCCCTCTCTGTCTTCCCCTCCTCTCTCCATTTGTCTCTGTCCTATCCAACAACGAAGACATCAATTACTACATCAATAAAAACAAGAGCAGCAAAAGGGAATAAATAAATAAATAATAATAATAATAAAGAAACTGAGTTAAAAAAAAAGACTTGAAAAAAATGGAAGAAATAACAGAGAGGGACTGACTCAAACCCAGTGAACTGTATCTTGGGATTCATAGAACCTGAGGTTTTCTTTGATCTAACCAGTTATTCATTCCTGTGAGTTTGTAAAAATCTTCACAACTCTTGGGGGGTCGGGCAGTGGCTCAGTGGGTTAAGCCCATGTGGCAAGTATCTTGGTTCGAGCCCCCAGCTCCCCACCTGCAGGGGAGTCGCTTCACAGGCAGTGAAGCAGGTCTGCAGGTGTCTATCTTTCTCTTCCTCTCTGTCTTCCCCTCCTCTCTCCATTTCTCTCTGTCTTATCCAACAACGAATGACATCAACAATGGCAATAATAATAACCACAACGAGGCTACAACAAGGGTAGCAAAAGGGGGAAAAAATGGCCTCCAGGAGCGGTGGATTCATGGTGCAGGCACTGAGCCCAGCAGTAACCCTGGAGGAAAAAAAAAATCTTCAAAACTCTTACCGTTTGACCAGTACATTTGAAGCAGAAAGTAGAGTACAGAGAGAGACCAGAGCACTGTTCAGCTCTGACTTATAGTGGTGCTGAGGGATTGAACCTAGGCCCTCAGAGCTTTAGCCATGAAAATCTTTTGCATAACCATTATACTATCTCCCCGCTCCTCTTCCTCCTTCTTCTGCTCCTCCTCCTTCTTCTGCTTCTCCTCCTTCTTCTCTTCCTCCTCCTTCTATTCTCCCTCCTCTTCCTCCTCCTTCTTAATCTTTTTTCATTTTTAGATCACTTTATTGGGGGAAAATGTTGATTTCCAAAACTGTTGTTATCACGGGTATACAGGTCCCTTCTGGGTGCTTATAAGTGACCTCATCATTTAGAGCCCACCTTTCTTCAGGGATGGTAAATCATGTATGCCAGGACATAAATCTGTACTAATTTCCTTTTTTTTTTTTTCTTCCCTCAAGGTGGTCATTCGGAGATTACCTCCCACTTTGACCAAGGAGCAGCTTCTGGAACATCTTCAACCCTTGCCAGACCATGATTATTTTGAATTTTTTTCTAATGATACTAGGTAAGACAAATACATGGAAGATGGAAGAGGAGAGGAGGGGGACTAGGCAGGGGTCAGCAGACAGAATGTTTCTTTCCATTTGTTGTGATCCAGTTAATGTTTCCCACTGGTTTAGAGCCCGTCTCTTTAATATCTATGCAAATTCACATTGAAGCCATTGCTTTCCTCCCTGCAGTCTGTATCCTCATATGTACTCCAGAGCGTACATCAACTTGAGAAACCAAGAGGACATCCTTTTATTCAGGGATCGCTTTGATGGTTATGTATTCCTTGACAATAAAGGTGAGTCCTTGTTACTGAAGGTCTTTTGTCATTTGTGTGTTTAAGACAGTGTGTATATAGCACAGCTTTTGCTTAGTGCCTTTTTTTTGTAATTTTTATTATCTTTATTTATTGGACAGAGACAGCCAGAAGTGGAGAGGGAAGGGGGAGATAGAGAGAAACCTGCAACACTGCTTTACTGTTTGCAAAGTTTTCCCCCTTTGGGTGGAAGTGGGGGGACAGCAATAACAACAACAACAATAAACAACAAGGGCAACAAAAGGGAATAAATAAATAAATAAATAAATAAAATAAATATTTAAAAAAATTTAAAGGGTTTTTATTATTATTATTATTGTCCCTTTTGTTGCCCTTGTTGTTTATTGTCGTTGTTGTTATTGCTGTCGTTGTTGTTGGATAGGACAGAGAGAAATGGAGAGAGGAGGGGAAGACAGAGAGGGGGAGAGACACCTGCACACCTGCTTCACCGCCTGTGAAGCTAACCCTCTGCAGGTGGGGACCTGGTGGCTTGAACCGGGATCCTGATGTAGGTCCGTGTGCTTTCCACCATGTGCGCTTAACCCACTGCGCCACTGCCAGCTCCCTATTTACAGGGTTTTTACACATTTCTATGAGCTTAGGACTAGCTATGTGCCTTTTCATGACACTAACTGGTTACATTGTTGAACTACTGAGTAACATTGTTCATTTTCTCTTTCTGTGACCATTTTTTTTTTTTTACCTTGGAGTAGCTGATCAGTTTTGACTGTTAACTAATTTCAACAGTAATACTGAACATGAGGCCAGGGCTCAAACTCTGGACCTCATGCTTTCAAGTACAACACATTACCCACTCCACCACCTCCTGAGTGGACTGATACCTTGCTGTAATAAAATTAGTGTGGAGGTTTTTTTCCCCCTATCAGAATATCACGATTTAGAAATTGGATTTAAATGAATACTGTGAGTGGTCCGGGAGGTGGTGCAGTGGATAAAGCATTGGACTCTCAAGCATGAGGTCCTGAGTTCAATCCCCAGCAGCACATGTACCAGAGTGATGTCTGGTTCTTTCTCTCTCTCCTCCTGTCTTTTTCATTAATAAATAAATAATTTTTTAAATAAATGACTACTGTGCTTCCCTGCTGTACCTTTTCACTATGTTAGCTGCATCAGTTTACATTCCCAACAGTAACCCACAGGTTTTCCATGTCTTCACCAATAGTTGTCGTCATTTCCTTAAATAGCAAACACCCTAGTGGGTGTGAGAAGATCTCTCATTTTGATTTGCATTTCCCTAAAAATTGTTGTGATATTAATTTGTTTGAATGCATGAACACCTTATGTATGATTTTCTAAATATTTATTTATTTTCCCTTTTGTTGCCCTTGTTGTTTTTTATTGTTGTTGTAGTTATTGTTATTGATGTCATCGTTGTTGGATAGGACAGAGAGAAATGTAGAGAGGAGGGAAAGACAGAGAGGGGGAGAGAAAGATAGACACCTGCAGACCTGCTTTACCGCCTGTGAAGTGACTCCCCAGCAGGTGGAGAGCCAGGGGCTCGAACTGGGATCCTTCAGCCAGTCCTTGCACTTCGAACCACATGTGCTTAACCCACTGCGCTACCACCCGACTCCCACATATGATTTTTTTTTGTCCATTTGTATATCATCTTCGGAGAAATGTATAATCAAGTTCTTTGATGATTTTGTTGTTTGTTTGCTGCCTGAGTTTTCACTTGGGTTTCATGCACACATGACTCCACTGCTCCCGGTGGACCCCCCCCCCCCCCCAGTAAAGGATGGGGGAAGAGAGAGAAATAGAGGAGAGGAGAAACATCGTAACACCACTCCTCCACCATTTGGAAAGCTTCCTCATGTGCTGTGCCATGGTCTTTCCCTCTTGGCCCTCTCTCCTTTGTATGTGTTCTCTCTCACTCAAATACATAAAACTTTTTTTTTTTCCCCACCAGAGCACTAATCAGCTCTGGCTTATGGTGGTGTGGGGGATTGAACCTGGGACTTTGGAGCTAAATAAAACTTTTAAAATAAAAAAAAAGATCAGTTAAGAAGTAAAAGTTGAGGGGCCAACTGTTTGGGTCACATGTTGCAATGCGCAAAGACCCAGGTTGGAGTGCTCTCAGTCGCCACCTAAAAGGGGATAGTTTATGAGGGATGAAACAGTGTTGCAGGTGTTTCTCTGTATCTCTCCCTTCTCTGTGACCCCGCCCCTTTCTCTCTCAAGTTCTGACAGTCTCTATCCAATAAATAAATAAAGGTAATTTTTTTTTTTAAAGTAGAAGTTGAATTTAAATCGCTAGTTCGGTTTCATTATAGTATGCATACAAATATGGGATTTCTTTCGTAGGTTGTTGATTTGAGCTGTGCTTTTTGAGAGACACCCCCCCTCAGATGACAGCCATCAGAAGAGGCCTAGAAAGCTAGGGATTGGGAGTCGGGTGTTAGTGCAGCGGGTTAAGTGCACGTGGTGCAAAGTGCAAGGACCAGTGTAAGGAACCCGGTTCGAGCCCCGGCTCCCCACCTGCAGGGGCGACTCTTCACAAGTGGTGAAGCAGGTCTGCAGATGTCTATCTTTCTCTCCCCCTCTCTATTTTCCTCTCCTCTCTCTATTCCTCTCTGTCCTATCCAGCAATGATGACAACAGTAATAACTACAACAATAAAAGGGGGGGCAACATGAGGGAATATTAAAAAAAAAATTTTTTTTAAGTTAAGGATTACCTTTTGCACCCATTTTTGTCTCTATTATAGCATAATGTGTTTTTGTTGTTGTTGCTTTTCTCTCCTAAACAGGTCAGGAATATCCTGCTATAGTAGAATTTGCACCTTTTCAAAAAGCTGCAAAAAAGAAGATCAAGAAAAGAGACACCAAAGTTGGGACTATTGATGATGGTACGCTATAGCCCTGGTTACTTAGTGCTTTTCTGATGGGTTTGACAGGTATTATCTTTGCGCGCCTTCATTTCATTTTTCAAATGAGCAAATGTGGAATGAAGTGAAGGAGCACTGAGGGGAACTTTGTTCGAGTGGAGGTGACTTTCCATTCTTTTTTTTTTTTATTTTGTTTTATATTTATTTTTCCTTTTGTTGCCCTTGTTGTTTTTCATTGTTGTAGTTATTATTGTTGTTGTTATTGATGTCATTGATGTTATAGATGGGACAGAGAAATGGAGAGAGGAGGGGAGACAGAGGGGGAGAGAAAGATAGACACCTGCAGACCTGCTTCACCACCTGTGAAGCGACTCACCCGCAGGTGGGGAGCCAGGGGCTCGAACTGGGATCTTTACACCGATCCTTGTGCTTCACGCTTCGCGCGCTTAGCCCGCTGCGCTACCGCCCAACTCCCTCCATTTCTATTCTTAACCAGTATGTTGTTGACTGTCATGTAAATCATCTTAATATATATTTATTTATTTATTTTGGATAGGGAAGTAGAAGAGTGAGAGATACCTGTGACACTGCTTCACCACGTATGACATTTTCTCCTTGCAGGTGGGGACTAGGGGCTTGAACCTGGATCCTTACGCACTTTGATGTGTGCACTCAACCAGGCGTACCACCAACTGGCCCCCATGTAAATCATATTAAGACAGTTGGAGAGGCTGCGTTGTGGCACACATGGTTGAACGCACATGCTAAATGCATTAGGACCTGGGTTCCGAGCCCCAGTCCCCACCTGCAGGGGGAAAGCTTTTCTGTCTCTCTCCCTACCTCCCTCTTCCCTCTCAATTTCTGTCTCTATCCAATGAGTAAATAGGATAGTAAAAAAAAAAAGTTAAAAAGACAGTTGGAAAACGTCAGATGTTTCAAAGTATAACTCCTTCAGACTGAACATTTTTATAATTAATTGACTTTTGGGCAGCCATTATTATTATTACCTTTAAATTTTATTTATTTGATTTGATAAGACAGAGAGAAATTGAAAGGGGAAGGGCAGATAGCTTGCATGAGTGAGAGAGAAAGAGACATGCAGCACTAAGCTTCCTCCCTGCAGGTGGGGGCTGGGGGCTTGAACCTGGGTCCTTGCGCATTGGTCAACGTGTGTACTCATCTAGGTGCACCACCAGCTGGCCTCAGGTCACCTTTATTTTTATAAAGAGGATGATAGTGGTCCAGGAGGTGGCATGGTGGATAGAACACTGGACTCTCAACCATGAGATCCTGAGTTCAATCCCCGGCAGCATATGTATCAGAGTGATGTCTGGTTCTTTCTCTCCTCCTGTCTTTCTCATTAATAAATAAATTAAAAAAAAATTTTTAAATAAAAGAGAGTGAATCATTCAGTGCTGTGGTAGAAGCATTTCTATACTTGGATGACTTAATAGAAAGTAGCTGAAGTGTGTGGTCCTATTTTCTAAGCTTTGATTTTGCAGTTGATACTATACATAGTAATTGCAGGAACTGAAAAGCGGGAATACTTGTCATGCAACATAAACTGAATATAGATTTTGAGATCTCTAGGGCTTTTATGCTGGAAAACTGTTGAATTCACACTTGTGTTGAATAAGGACTTGCCTACAATGTTTTAAATGAGGTTGCTATTTTAGAATTACCTACTTTCGGGCAGGGGAGATAGCATAATGGTTATGCAAACAGACTCTCATGCCTGAGGTTCCTAAGTCCCAGATTCAATCCCCTGCACCACCATAAGCCAGAGCTGAGCAGTGCTCTGGTGTTTCTCTCTGTGTCTCTCTTTCTCTCTCTGCATTTCTCTCAAAAAATATAATAAATAAAATATTTAAAAGAAAAAAAAAAACAAAAATATTTTGTGGTCCGTGAGGTGGCGCAGTGGTAAAGCTTTGGACTTTCAAGCATGAGGTCGCGAGTTCGATCCCCGGCAGCACATGTGCCAGAGTGATGTCTGGTTCTTTCTCTCTCCTCCTATCTTTCTCATAAATAAATAAAATCTTTAAAAAAAAAAAAGAATTACCTACTTTGATTTTCATTAATATTATTGTCATTATTATTTTTAATATTTATTTATTTTCCCTTTTGTTGCCCTTGTTTTTTTATTGTTGTTGTAGTTATTATTGTTGTTGTTGTTAATGTCATCGTTGTTGGATAGGATGGAGAGATGGGGAAGACAGGGGGAGAGAAAGATAGACACCTGCAGACCTGCTTCACTGCCTGTGAAGCGACTCCCCTGCAGGTGGGGACCAGGGGCTTTCACCTGAGACATTGCACATGGTATGACATGTGTGCGCTCAACTGTGTGTGCCACCACCACCTGACCCCCTGTTACTTTTATTTTTGTCTCTGGGGTTATTGCTGGGGCTCAGTGCTGTTGACTGGCTACGGAAGAAGGGCAAACGCTAGAAGAAGGAGAAGGAGAAGAAGGAAGAAGAAGGAGAAGAAGTAGTAGTAGTAGTAGTAGTGCTGGCACTACAAATCCACTGTACCCAGTAGCCATTTTTTCCTCCCCCCACCCCATTTTTTATTTGAGAGGACAGAAATTGAGAGGGGGGGGAATTGATTGGAAAGAGGAGATGAGAGAGAAAAAGACAGATACCTGTAGCCCTGCTTCACCGCTTGTGAATCGTCCCTGTTATGGGGGGGGGGCTCGAACCCGGGTCCTTATACATAGTACTATGTGTGTTTGACCGGGTGTGCCACTGCCCACCTAAACCCCTCATTACCCTTTTATTCTTTCTTTCTCTTTCTCTGTTTTTCTTTTCTTGCCTCCAGGGTTATCACTGGGACACCATGCTGGCACTACAAATCCACTGCTCCTGGAGGCCGTCTTTTTTTTTTTCGTTATTGTTGTTTCTGCTGCTCTTGTTGTTAAACAGGATAAAGAGAAATTGAGAGAGGAGAGTAAGACAGAGAGAAAGACACCTGCAAACCTGCTTCATTGCTTGTGAAGTGATGCGCTGGCCCCTCTCCCCCCGCAGGTGGGGAGCTGGGGCTTGAACCAGGATCTTTGCGCCAGTCCTTGCAAGCTTGGTGTACTATGTGCGCCTAACCTGGTGCTTAACCCTTTCTAATGGTATATGTACGAGATCTGGCTGGGCTAGTGGCTCTTTCTAATGGTAGATGTGTCTGGTAAAGAATTCCAGGTGTTGGGGCCAGGCGGTCACGCACCTGGTTAAGCACTCACATTATAGTGCACAAGGTCCCAGGTTCAAGCCCCTGGTCCTCGCCTGTAGAGGGAAAGCTTCACAAGTGGTGAAGTAGGACTGCAGGTGTCTGTCTTCCTCTCCCTCTCTATCTCCCCGATTCCCCCTCAATTTCTCTCTATCTCTATCCAATAATAAATAAATACATAAAAAATATTTTTAAAAATTTCAGGTGTTGCTATTACCATGTCCGGGTCACATCCCCTGACATATCTTTATAATGCCTAGTTTTCTTTCTTTTTCTTTTTTTTTTAATTGTTGTAATTTTTTTTTATTGATGTCGTCATTGTTGGATAGGACAGAGAGAAATGGAGAGAGATGGGGAAGACAGAGGGGGAGAGAAAGATAGACACCTGCAGACCTACTTCACCGCCTATGAAGAGACTCCCTGCAGGTGGGAGCCGGGGGCTCGAACCGGAATCCTTATGCCGGTCCTAGCGCTTTGTGCCACCTGTGCTTAACCTGCTGCGTTACCGCCTGACTCCCTGTTTATTTTTTTATTATTTACTTAGGATAGAGGTAGAAATTGAGCGGGGGTGGGGAGGGAAAGAGAAAGACACTTGCAGCACTGCTTCACTGCTAATGAAGCTCCCTCCCAACCCTGCCCCCTACCCCCCGATCGGGTGGGTCTGGGGGCTTGAACCCTGGTTCTTGCCCATTGTAACATGTGCCCTCAACTGGGTGTGCTACCACCTGGCCCCTAAAATGCCTGGTTTTCAGTCAGTGAGTTTTCTTAAAGCAAGTTCTAATCATACAGAAATTAGTTCCATGCTATACAAAGTTTCTCTTTAGCTCCCATGACTGTAACTTTCAGTTCTCCCATGGAATTACTGACTTTTAAAAGCAAACTGCAAGGTGATGGGGGGTGTGGTGAGTCTTCTACAAACCAGATGTTTAAACCTCTGAAATTCTATAGTATTATAAACTAATGATAAACCTTTTTGTTTAATTTTTTTTTTACCAGAGCACTGCTCAGCTCTGGCTCATGGTGGTGTGGGGATTGAACCTGATTTGTTGGAGCTTCAGGCATGAGAGTCTCTTTGCATAACCATTATGCTATCTACCCTCTGCCCGATAAACCAATTTTTAAAAAAGAATACCATATAGCACCCCTGGAGGTTTTGTTATGTGCTGTCGAGTCTTCCCAACGCCGTGTTATACCAACTCCACTGAGTTGGGTATATTGAATAAGAGTTTTGAGAGTGACAAATAAAACTCTATAAATAGCTTTCTCATTTAAGTATGATCTGATTCATTTCCAGTCTTCCATGAGGTAGAAAATTACCTTCATTGATAAACTATTGCCTTAGAAAATATTTTCATATTTTGTTTAAAGTTTGCTGTGGTTTCTGTTCAATTCAACAATTATCTAGATCCAGAATATAGAAAATTCTTGGAAACTTATGCAGCTGATAATGAGAAAATGACATCTACTCCAGAGACACTGCTAGAGGAAATAGAAGCAAAAAATAGAGAACTAATAGGTAAGTGGGCAGCAGGAAAAATGGCCTTTCCATCGGGACAACAGTTTGACTCTCACTTCTGTTGCTTGCTCGCTAAGTGGCATGGGGAAGGCACAAACATTTCTGAGACTCACTTGTACTGTATTATGCAGATCATAATATTTGCTGCAGAGGATTGAGAAAATGTGCTGACAAGATGGGGAAAATGCTCTGTATATTACCTATATATTTTAATATTTATTTATTCCCTTTTGTTGCCCTTGTTGTTTTATTATTGTAATTATTGCTGTCGTTGCTGTTGGATAGGACAGAGAGAAATGGAGAGAGGAGGGGAAGACAGAGGGGGGAGAGAAAGATAGACACCTGCAGACCTGCTTCACTGCTTGTAAAGTGACCCCCTCTGCAGGTGGGGAGCCGGGGGCTCGAACCGGGATCCAGTCCTTGTACTTTGTGCCATCTGCGCTTAACCTGCTGCACTACCGCCCGACTCCTGACCTGAAATATATTTTTAAAAAATGAAATCAGTTATTGCACAGTTGAAAAGCTCTTGAGAAATTCTGGTTTGGATAGGTGTGTTATCACTAATAGTAAGTTGTAGCCACTGTGTTAGCAGCTTTGTTTATTTATTTACTTACTTATTTATTGCTATAAGAGTGAACTCTGGGGTTCAGTGTTTGCATGATAAATCCATCACTCCATGGCCGTTTTTCCTTTTTTTTTAACTTTTATTTGATAGGACAGAGAGAAATTGAAAGGGGGCGTAAGGGTGGGGCTAGGGGAGACAGAGAGACACCTGCAGACCTGCTTCACCACTTGTGAAGCTTCTCCCCCGCAGGTGGGGAGCTGGACCTTGAACCCAGTTCCTTGTGAATGGTAATGTGTGCACTTAACCCAGGTGTGTCACCACCTGCCTCCCTCAACAGCTCTAATTATAAGCATATAGTCTTTGACCCAGAAGCCAAATGAAGTATATGTTCAAACTATAAGGCTAGATAGCATTCAGTTTTTTTCCAGAATTTAGAAAAATTAGCTAAATGATCATCTGAAACCTTCTTTTTTTTTTTTAAGATTTTATTTATTTATTTTTGAGAAAGATAGGAGAAAGAGCCAGACATCACTCTGGCACATGTGCTGCTGGGGATTGAACTCAGGACCTCATGCTTGAGAGTCCGATGCTTTATCCACTGTGCCACCTCCCAGACCACATGAAACCTTTTTTATTCATGGGTGTGGAGTATAAGCTCACCTCTGATAATTCCCTGAGATTAAATTCCCAGAAGTAGAATTATGGAGTCAAAAGAATTAGCATTTTGGTTGCTTGCATTGATTTTTTAAAAATATTTTATTATTTATTAATGAGAGGGATAGAAGGAACTAGAGATAGAAAGAACCAGACATCATTCTTGTACATGTGCTGCCAGGGGTCGAACTCAGGACCTCATGCTTGAGAGTTCAGTGCTTATAAATTGTTCTACCTCCTGGACCACTGCATTGATTTTTTTCCCCTTCAGTTGAATAACTTTATACTCCCATCAGTAAAACAAAGGAATGGTATCTTCTGCACTTAATTTTCACTGACACTGTGGTCACTGTTTTTTTTAAATGTTCCACTATCTTTTCCAACCAGATCACCACTCAGTTATGATATGGTGGTGCTGGGGATTGAACCTTAGACATCATAGCCTCAGGCACGAAAGTATTTATTTGCCACCAGGGTTATTGCTGTGAGACTTGTTGCCTGCACAGTGAATCCACTCCCCCTAATGGCCATTTGTTTTTCATCGTCATCATCGTTTTTTTTTTTTTTTTTTAATTGTTAATACTTATTTATTTTCCCTTTTGTTGCCCTTGTTGTTTTTTATTGTTGTTATAGTTACTATTGTTGTTGTTATTGATGTCATTATTGTTAGGTAGGACAGAGAGATGGAGATGGGGGAGAGAAAGAGAGATAACCTGCAGACCTGCTTCACCACCTGTGAAGCAACACCCCTGTAGGTGGGGAGCTGGGGGCTCGAACCGGGACCTTTACACCAGTCCTTGCACTTTGCGCCACGTGCGCTTAACCCAACCCGCTGCACTACCACCTGACTCCCTGTCATCATTATTATATAGAACACAGAGAAACTGAGATGAGAAGGGAGGGATAGAGAAAGACACCTGCAGCTTTTCTTCACCGCTTGTGAAGCTTCCCCCCTGCAGGTAGGGACCAGAGGCTTAAGCCTGGGTCCTTGTACATGTTAACAGCTGTACTCAACCAGGTGCACTGTGCTTTCTTTCTTTTTTTTTTTTTTTTCTAACTTGAGTCACTTTTTAATTATCAGAGCACTGCTCATCTCTTGCTCATGGTGGTGCAGAGAGTTGAACCTGTGACATCAGAGCCTCAGGCACTAAAGTTATTTTGTATAACCATTGTCCTATCTTCCGAGTCCTAACTTGAATGACTTTTAAAGATAACTTTAAACTCAAAATGGAAGTTGGAGAACCTTCTTTCTCAGAGTGTAGCTGTGAACTTTCTGCTTAAGGGGGGGGGGGTAGCTTTCCCACCTTGGGCGGTTGGTGGGGAATGTCAGAAAATGGATTTCTTTCCAGAGGCTGAAAAGTGTCACTAATAATCTGTTTACATTTATGTAGCTAAAAAGACAACCCCACTTTTGAGCTTCCTGAAAAACAAGCAGGTAAGCCTTTTGATTTTATAGTTTCCTCGATACTTTTGTCTTATTGGTTCACATTCTGTAAACATTTTTTAAGAGCACTGGGGTCCTAGCAGAGAAATAACTGCTTTTCCTACTACCATTCTTTAAAGACTAGGCTCACTGGCCTCACTCTCTGGCTCTTTCCTTCACCCTGATTGTTTGAACAAGGAAATCCTAGAAACCCAAAGAATCCTTCTTTGCTTGACCCAGAGATACGCCTGCTTTCCTGAAAGCCTCTGTAGATATATAACAAAGCAGCAACAGTGGGAGACTGATACTCGGGGACCCTGGTCTCTGTTCTGAGTGGCATGGGGTGGGGGTCAAGGAGGTAAAAATGCCACTTTGTAGAAAATAGAAAGGCGAGATGATTCAGGTTAGGGGATTCCCACTATGTCTTTGGGGTGAAATGCTTGGTGATTATCTTGTTTGATGGCTTACATGGATGTTTTTTGTTTGTTTGTTTTGGTTTGGTTTTTTCTAGAGAATGAGAGAAGAAAAACGAGAAGAAAGGAGGAGACGAGAAATAGAAAGAAAAAGACAAAGAGAAGAAGAAAGGAGAAAGTGGAAGGAAGAAGAGAAGCGAAAACGGAAAGATATCGAAAAGCTAAAGAAGGTAGAAAGAGTTCCAGAAAGGGAAAAAATTAAGGATGAGCCAAAGATTAAGGTATAAAAATAACTCAAAGTAGAAAAGCACATGTATGCTTTGAATATGCATGCATCTTGTGTTGGTATAAATATAGGTTTCTGTTGCCCCCCCCCTTTTTTTTGGTGGCGGGGGGTGGCTAGAGAGGGAGTAAAGCAGTAGAATTATAATCGTATTTTGAGACTTTAAGATGATTTAAGAGGATTAAGTAGTAGCGTCCATGTCCTTTCTCCAGTGCAGAACTGTTTTATTTTTATCATTATGATTGTTCAAAAAATTTTTTTTGAGTACTACTCTCTCAGTTCTTCATAATGAGGGCTTAGGGCTGGCTGGCATGATTTGTGGGTTGTATTCAGCTTTTCTTTCATATTTGATACATGAAATTGCCTCATCTGTTTGTTTTCCACTGTCTTCAGGTACACAGGTTTCTGTTACAAGCTGTGAATCAGAAAAATGTAAGGACCAAGTACATGATACAGAGCACCTAGTATCATGTCTCTCTCTCACACACACACACACACACACACACATACACACACACACACACACTCTCTCTCTCTCTCTCTTTCTCTCTCATATCTTAGTTATTACTAAGTCCTCTTGGTGGTGGTGATAGTGTTACTTGTAGACCATTTTGATACTGTACTGAGTTTTCCCCAAAGGTGTGGCCATTTAAAACTCCTACAAAGTGGAGTCTGATGACTTCCTGCTGAGCTACGGCGGTGCCCAGAATATACAGCCAGAGAATGGCCATGCTTACATAGCCCTTTCTGTTCTTATATGCCTGTCATAACTGACTGCTTGTGTGGGAGCACTAGGGATACACCCCCTCACTGTGTTTCCCCTCTCACATCAGGCCCCTGTAAGCAGCAGATTCTGACTGGAACACTGCTCAGAGGAAGAGGGAGAACCCATAGGCCCACCCTAGCCTAGCTGCTTCCCTTCTGAGGGCATGGCTTGGGCAGCCGTAGCTTTGCTGAACCTGCTGGAGGAATACTACCACCTAGCCCTTCAAAGTAACACATACAGTATCAGGGTCTCCTTAGACCTCATAAACATAGCAGTTGATGTGGCTAGGGCTCCCCTTTCAGCTCTCCCCTCCCCTAGCTCTGCTGGGCTCACTTTTGGTGGGCAAACAGGGGCTTGACCACTGGACGAGAAGCTTCTAGCAATTTCTTTGTCCGTAATGCCACTACTGACATGAAGGTAAACCCAACCACACTAGAGCCATCCATTCCCATCTTTGTGCAAGTAACGCGTATCTTGGCTTCTGACAAAGATGTTCCTTAGCGACGGCAGCAAACTCCTGGGGAAACCTGCACCTGGTCTCTGCACTTGGCACCGGGGCCTTGTTAGAGTCCAATCTGGACTCCCCATTCATAGTGGCTGTGTGCTGACATACTTCTCGTGGTGCTTTTGCTTTGGTGACCTGCATGTGTACGATGCCTTCACCCTGAGACAAACCTTTGTATAGTGCTTTCACTCTTGAAACTGAAAATTCTTCTGCCCTGCCCAAGAACCTCCCCAAATACCCAGCCCCTGGAGGAGAGGGTGTCCTGGAGAGATCTGCAGCAATGCTGTGAGAGACTGACTTGAGCAGTCCGAACTTTGTAAACCAGTGGTATTTTAGAATCGCATGTCATGTCGTCATCACGCATAAGGCATCGAGCTGAGCTTCTGCTCAGTCCAGCTGGAACTTCACTGTTCCACTTTGATAAAAGTATCTGGATTTTTTAAAAAATCAGATGCCATGTAATCTTCACTATTCACTTCTTATGATTCCATGATAATGATGCCATCATAAAGCATGCTGTTCTCAGGCTTAAGGCAAAATTCTTGCAATGGATCACTCCTTTGGTGACCAAGATAATTGTCATTCCTATTACTACCTGCGGTAAAAACAGTCAGCAGCACTCTGGAGAAATCCACACAGCATGTTAAATTTGTGGCACGTTTTCCCCGTCAAGTTACAGCAACGTGCTGGTTTGCATGGGAAATCATCTTTGGCTCACTTAAAGGCCAACCCATTTTAACCCAAAGGAGTCTGGATCCCATTGCCACAAAGTGATTTGACCACTTTCTTCAAGTGGGTAATGCTGTTTTGTTTTGTTTTTTTTAACATTCGTAGCATCCTTTTCATAAATTGCTGCTCTTGTGCACTCGTTCATCTGAAAGCCTAGATGAGTATCTGCAGAGAGAGGGGCCTTTCATAGAGAGTTAAGAGTTTCACTGGTTTCGTCTAGTGTTTTGTTTTTTGGTATTTCTTTTTCTTTTGATAGACTCAGAAGACAAGTGTCCCTTCCTTGAAAGTAAAAATAAATTAATTCTCTTTAAAGCTGCTCAAGAAACCAGAAAAAGATGAAAAAGAAATGGACAGGAGAGATAAACCTAAGAAGTTGGACAAAGAGAATCTGAGTGATGATAGAGGCATTGGGGCAGCCTGCGCACTACCCAGACGTTCTGAAATGGAATTTAAGGATGAAAGATCCAGGAGGTCAGTAATCAAGGATGCTTGGGTCCCTTTGTTTTCCATGTTTGTTTCTTTTTTTGCCTCCAGGGTTATTGCCGGGGCTCAGTGCCTGCACCATGAATCCACTGCCCCTGGAGGTCATTTTCTCCCCCTTTTGTTGTCCTTGTTGTTGTAGCCTTGTTGTGGTTATTATTGTTGTTATTGATGTCGTTCGTTGTTGGATAGGACAGAGAAAAATGGAGAGAGGAGGGGAAGACAGAGAGGGGGAGAGAAAGATAGACTCCTGCAGACCTGCTTCACTGCTTTTGAAGTGACTCCCCTGCAGGTGGGGAGCCGGGGGCTCGAACCGGGATCTTTCCGCAACCGGTATCCTTCCCCCGGTCCTTGCACTTTGCACCACGTGTGCTTGCTTAACCCGATGCGCTACCGCCCGCCCCCCACCCCCGCCCCCCTTTTTTTTATTTGCCACTGCACAATGAACTCACCACTACTAGTGGTCTTTTCCTTCCCTGTTTTGATACAGAAAATAAGGGGAGAGAGAGAGAAAGAGGAACACCTGCAGGGTGGAGGGTAGATAGCATAATGGTTATTCAAACAGACTCTGATGCCTGAGGCTCCAGAGTCCCAGGTTCAAGCCCCTGGCCCTCCACTCATAGGAGGAAAGCTTCATGAGTGGTGAATCAGTGCTGTAAGTGTCTCTGTCTCATTCTCTTCTCCCCTTTCTTTTTTTTTAATTTTTTAAATATTTATTTATTTCCCCTTTTGTTGCCCTTGTTTTTCATTGTTGTTGTTGATGTTGTCGTTGTTAGATAGGACAGAGAGAAATGGAGAGAGGAGGGGAAGACAGAGAGGGGGAGAGAAAGATAGACACCTGCAGACCTGCTTCACCGCCTGTGAAAGGAACCCCCACACACACAGGTGAGGAGCCGGGGCTCGAACTGGGATCCTTACGCTGGTCCTTGCGCTTTGTGCCACGTGCGCTTAACCTTCTGCGCTACCGCCCGACCCCCTCCTCTCCCCTTTCTATCTCCCTTTGTTCTCAGTTTCTCTGTCAAATAAAATAAATATTTAAAAATAAATAAGTAAATAAAAAGAATAATTTAAAAAAGAGAAACCCGTGCAGCTCTGCTTCATTGCTCATGAAACTTCTCCCCTGCAGGTGGTGACTGGGGCCTTGAACCCAGGCATGGTAATGTGTGCACTCTACTAGGTTCGCCACCACCCAGCCCTACTGCATTGTTTTTCTTTTTTTTTTAAATTTTTTTTGTTTTTCTTTTTTAATATTTGATTGATCTACAGAGAAATTGAGAGGGGAGAAGGAGACAGAGAAGGACAGAGACAACTGCAGACCTGCTTCACCACTTGTGAAGCTTCCCCCTACAGGTGGGGACTCGGGGCTTGAACTCAGGCTCTTGAGCATGGTAACATGGGTACTCTGCCAGGTTCGCTACCACCTGGCCCTTCCACATGTTTCTAAATGCTATCTTTTTTTAAATATTTATTTATTCCCTTTTATTGCCCTTGTTTTATTGTTGTAGTTATTATTTGTTGTTATTGATGTCATTGTTGGATAGGACAGAGAGAAATGGAGAGAAGAGGGGAAGACAGAGAGGGGGAGAGAAAGACAGACACCTGCAGACCTGCTTCACCACCTGTGAAGTGACTCCCCTGCAGGTGGGGAGCCGGGAGCTCGGACCGGGATCCTTACGCCAGTCTTTGGGCTTTGTGCCACCTGTGCTTAACCTGCTGCACTACCGCCCTACTCCCTCTAGATGCTATCTTTAATGCCGTCTCCTGACACCCAAATTAAGATAAGTTCCTTCACAGGTCCTGGGGATTGAGGAAGAAAGGTATAAAATAGCCCAGTATCTTAGTCCGAGTGAGTGATTTCTGTGTCCTGTTAACTATTTTTTTCACCCTATTCTAGAAGTACAGTGGCCAAGTCCGACTCAGAGTGCTCTGTTTCTGCATTCGCAGTGAGGAGACCCAGGAGGTTCACATTGAGCTTGTTTTCCCTGCAGAATGGAAGAGGAAAGCAGCAGAGACTACAGGGAAAGGGACCGGGATTATGAGCGAGACCAAGACCGTATTTTTCGGGAACGAGAAAGGCAGAGGCGTCAGGAAGAGGAGCAGCGCCGGAGGCAGAAGGAGCGCTATGAGAAAGAGAGGGCATTCAAAAGAAAGGAAGAAGAAATGAGAAAAGAGAAAGATGTGCTTCGCGATAAAGGAAGGAAGGCTGAAGCTACTGAAACTCTGAGCAGCCTAGAAAAAAATGAGAAGAAAGAAGAAGTGGTTAAGAGAGATCGCATAAGGAACAAGGTACCACATTTTCACCAAAGCTGTTGGTTTTCAGGATGGAAGTTGTTATTTCTTGCAAAGAGTCTCGAGGTAAAAGCCACTGGTTGTGGGAAAAGTCGTGACACAATTTTGTATAGTAAAACATCATTACTTTTCATATAACTCAGTAGTGTCTTTATTGTAGAGCCTTACCTGCAGCTTTTTTATTTTTTGGTTGTTTTTTTTTTTTTTTTTTTTTTTTGGGGGGGGGCGGGTTCCAGTCTTGGTTGAGTTCTTTTAGTAACCCATTGCAGAAATCTCAATGTAAAGAGAACAGAAAATAATATGATAAGCACCTGGATACTCATTTCCTAGTCCTAACAGATATCAACGCTTGACCAGTGTGTTTTCTTTTACTTTTGCCTTCCTTTTGTCTATTTTATTTGATGTTAAAGATTTTATTTATTTATTTGCCTCCAGGGTTATTGCCGGGGCTCGGTGCCTGCACCACGAATCCACTGCTCCTGGAGACCATTTTTTCCCCTTTTGTTGCCCTTGTAGTTTTATCATTGTCATGGTTATTATTATTATTGTTGTTATTGCTGTCATTGGATAGGACAGAGAGAAATGGAGGGGAGAGGGAAGACAGAGGGGGAGAGAAAGATAGACACCTGCAGACCTGCTTCACCGCCTGTGAAGCGACTCCCCTGCAGGTGGGGAGTCGGGGGCTTGAACGATTTTCTTTATTCATTTATGAGAAAGACAGGAGGAGAGAGGGAAAGAACCAGACATTACTGTGGTGCGTGTGCTACTAGAGATTGAACTCAGGACCTCATGCTTGAGAGTTCAATGCTGTATCCACTATGCCATCTCCCAGACCCCTATCTATTTTATTTAATTTTGCCTCCAGGGTTATTGCTGGGGCTCGGTGCCTGCACCATGAATCCATTGCTCTTGGAGGCTGTTTTTCCCATTTTGTTGCCCTTGTTGTAACTGTTATTGTTGTAAATAGCTGTTATTTAGGGGATAGGACAGAGAAATGTAGAGAGGAGGGAAGATGGAGAGGGGGAGAGAAAGATAGACACCTGCAGACCTGCTTCACCGCTTGCGAACTGACCCCCTCACCCCCCGCAGGTGGGGACCTGGGGGCTCGAACCTGGACCCTTGTGATTTGTGCCATGTGTGCTTAACCCGCTGTGCTACCGCCCAGCCCCCAATAAATTTTAAAATATTAAAGTTTTTTTTTAAAAGACTTTCATCACCATTATGCTGTCTCCCCAGCCAAATGGTTATAGTTTCCAAGCAAATAGAATTCAAGTCAATTTCACTCATCTGGAGACAAATTGAGCAAATTTTGGAATAGATTTTCTTCCCCAGCAATTTAGCTTCATGATACGTGGTTTCTTTTCTTGTCCCTTCCCTTTTCTTTGCTTCTTGAGGGAGAGAGTGAAAGAGACCATAGCACTGAATCTTCCATGTGATGGGGGCCAGGCTCAAACCTGGGTCTGACACATGGCAAAGCAGCACACTGTCCAAGTGAACTATTCAGCCAGCCCCCGGTTGCTTTTCTGTAGAGGCAGGGAATAGGAGTGGTCTGGGAGGTGGTGCAGTGGATAAAGCATTGGATTCTTCTTCTTCTTTTTTTTTTATCTTATTGCCTCCAGGGTTATTGCTGGGGCTCGGTGCCTACACCACGAATCCACTGCTCCTGGAGGCTATTTTTTCCCCTTTTTTGCCCTGGTTGTTTTATTGTTGTAGTTATTGTTGTTATCGATGTCATTGTTGTTGGATAGGACAGAGAGAGATCGAGAGAGAAGGGGGAAGACGGGGGGGGGGGGAGAAAGATAGACACCTGCAGACCTGCTTCACCGCCTGTGAAGCGACCCCCCCACACACCGCAGGTGAGGAGCCAGGGGACTCGAACCAGGATCCTTACGCTGGTTGGTCCTTGGCACTTTGCACCATGTGCGCTTAACCCACTGCGCTACTGCCTGCCCCCAAAGCATTGGATTCTTTTTTTAAAAAAGATTTTATTTATTTATTTATAAGAAATATAGGAGGAGAGAGAAAGAACCAGACATCACTCTGGCACATGTGCTGCCGGGAATTGAACTCTGGGACCTCATGCTTGGGAGGCCAAAGCTTTATCACTTTGCCACCTCCCAGACCACAGCATTGGATTCTTAACCATGAGGTCCAGAGTTCAGTCCCTGACAGCACAGGCTCCAGAGTGATACCTGGCTCTTATTCTCTCTCCTCCTGTTTTTCTCATGAATAAACTATTTATTTATTTATTTATTTATTTATTTATTTATTTATTTTTACCAGAGCACTGCTCAGCTCTGGCTTATGGTGGTGTGGGGGATTGAACCTGGGACTTGAGAGCCTTAGGCATGAAAGTCTCTTTGCATAACCATTATGCTTTAAAGAAATAGGGAATAGGATGCAGTCACTTTGCAAATTACCCATCAACAGGAGTCAGGCGGTAGCACAGTGGGTTAAGTGCACATGGCGGCGCAAAGGATTAAGTGTACATGGACAACAAGGGCAACAAAAGGGAATAAATAAAATAAATATAAAAAATATATATATAAGTGTACATGGCTGCGCAAAGCACAAGGACTAGTGTAAGGATCCCAGTTCGAGCCCCAGGCTCCCCACCTGCAGGGGAGTCGCTTCACAAGCGGTGAAGCAGGTCTGCAGGTGTCTCTCTTTGTCTTCCCCTCTCTGTCTTCCCCTCCTCTCTCCATTTCTCTCTTTCCTATCCAACAACGACGACATCAATAACAATAATAACTAAACAATAAAAAAAATCACCCATCAACACGTAGTATCATGTGCCTCGCCTTCGTGCTCTGGCTCTCACATGGGCTGTCTCACAGAACTTGTGCTGTGTGATTCCTTTGGAAGTATCCAGAGCACTGTTGTAATGTCCCCATGTCCGTTTTCCCTTTAGGATCGCCCAGCAATGCAGCTGTACCAACCAGGAGCTCGAAGCCGAAACCGACTCTGTCCCCCAGATGACAGCACCAGGCTTGGGGATTCGGCACTAGAAAAAAAGCAGGAAAGTGGTATTAGCCATAGGAAAGAAGGTGGAGAGGATTGATAGGTCCAGGTGCCCTTAGGTGTCCTGTCTAGGCAGCCAAAGAGCTAGTATTAAGCAATCCAGAAGTGCCTTCAGGGCAAAGGAATAGAGAGAGAGAGGGAGTCGCTGTGCTGGTGGGGTCCACTGTGGAGGAGTGTGTTTTATGTCCATGCATAACCAGGAACCAGGATTTAAGGTTTAGACTGGAAGTACAACTTTACTGTGTATGCAGTTCCTACAAATCAGTTTCCAAGTGGTGGACAGAGGTGATGGAGGGTACGTGAGTTACAATTTGCAGGCCAGGAAGAGGCAAGCGACGGCCTAGTTAGTTAGGACATAAGGAAACAAGCAAAAAAGGTCTTGTTACCCCTAGGTTGAATGTTCTCAGATTCGAGCAGAGCAGCCTTTTGGAAGTCTCATTCCTGTCAAGTATAGTCAGGCACTGTTGGGGATAACTGTTGCCACAGCACGAATGTCAGTGTAGCACTAAAATCCAGTGAGGGGTGGAGCAGATCCTCGCCTGTGTACATATTTTAGTCTCCCATCCCCCGTCTAGATCCCAGAGTTTCAGGATTAGTTGTAGCCGCTGCACTTATATGAGTTTAGGGTGCAGAGATAGTCTTTCTCATTATCCCCCTTTGGCCTTGGGCAAGATTTTTATTGGATGGGGAAAGCAGAAGCCTTGTCTGATTCTTGACAACCCAGTCTTTGTTTTAATCTTAGGTCTCATGATCTGGGTGCAAAAGCTCTCCAGTAAGGAAACTGCAACAAGTTCTTGTTCCTGTTCAGTTGCAACTTTCAGTCTTTGTTTTGTATTGATGTCAATAAATATCAGCATCATTCAAAGAGAAAGCTAAGTGTCTTTATTACTATATGTAAGAACTCTCAGATTTGGGCAATTATACTTTATTATTATTATTTTATTTTGCATGCAATGCCAGAGAATGAATCCAGAGCCTGGAGCAGCCTTCCCCGAACCACAACCCTTGGATCAGTCATGAGATGGCATCGCTGCCTCCTTGCCCAGCTTGGAGCTTGCTGCCAGCTCACTGCCAGGCCCTTGGCCTCATCTCTTTCCAGGAGCCGGTCCTTTCTGCAATCAGAGTCAGGCAATCAAACACTGATTCATGGGGAGGCGGGGGCTCGAACCAGGATCCTTGCGCAAATCCTTGCGCTTCGTACTGTGTGCGTTTAACCTGGTGCGCCACTGTAACCCCTACTCCCCTACCACCTCCCCCACACAGCAAGGAAGTATTTTCTATGGAAAAGCAAATCTTGTGGTCTTGAGAAATGGGGGGAAATATAGTCTCATAAAAAACAAAACACTGCACGTGGCTGAAAGCGCAAGGACCGGCATAAGGATCCCGGTTCCAACCCCCAGCTCCCCACCTGTAGGTCTGCAGGTATCTTATCTTTCTCTCCCCCCCCTCTGGCTTCCCTTCTCTCCATTTCTCTCTGTTCTATCCAACAACGACGGCATCAATAATAATTACTACAACAAGGGTAACAAAAGGGAATAAATAAAACAAAATAAAAAATTTAAAAGCAGCCCCACACTATGGACATCTAATCTTTGACAAAGGGGCCCAGAGTATTACATGGGGAAAGCAGAGTCTCTTCAACAAATGGTGTTGGAAACAATGGGTTGAAACATGCAGAAGAATGAAACTGAACCACTGTATTTCACCAAATACAAAAGTAAATTCCAAGTGGATCAAGGACTTGGAGGTTAGACCACAAACTATCAAATACTTAGAGGAAAATATTGGCAGAACTCTTTTCCGCATAAATGTTAAAGACATTTTCAATGAAACGAATCCAATTACAAAGAAGACTAAGGCAAGTATAAACCTATGCGACTACAACAAATTAAAAAGCTTCTTCACAGCAAAAGAAACCACTACCCAAACCAAGAGACCCCTCACAGAATGGGAGAAGATCTTTACATGCCATACATCAGGTAAGAGTTTAATAACCAACATATATAAAGAGCTTGCCAGACTCAACAACACGACAACAAATAACCCCATCCAAAAATGGGGGGAGGACTTGGACAGAATATTCACCGCAGAAGAGATCCAAAAGGCCGAGAAACACATGGAAAAATGCTTCAAGTCTCTGATTGTCAGAGAAATGCAAATCAAGACAACAATGAAATATCACTTCACTTCTGTGAGAATGTCATACATCAGAAAAGGTAACAGCAGCAAATGCTGGAGAGGGTGTGGGGTCAAAGGAACCCTCCTACACTGCTGGTGGGAATGCAAATTGGTTCAACCTCTGTGGAGAACAGTCTGGAGAACTCTCAGAAGGCTAGAAATGGACCTACCCTATGACCCTGCAATTCCTCTCCTGGGGATATATCCTAAGGAACCCAACACATCCATCCAAAAAGATCTGTGTACACATATGTTCTTGGCAGTACAATTTGTAATAGCCAAAACCTGGAAGCAACCCAGGGGTCCAACAACAGATGAGTGGCTGAGCAAGTTGTGGTCTATATACACAATGGAATACTACTCAGCTGTAAAAAATGGTGACTTCACCGTTTTCAGCCGATCTTGGAAGGACCTTGAAAAAATCATGTTGAGTGAAATAAGTCAGAAACAGAAGGATGAATATGGGATGATCTCACTCTCAGGCCAAAGTTGAAAAACAAGATTAGAAAAGAAAACACAAGTCGAACCTGAAATGGAATTGGAGTATTACACCAAAGTAAAGGCCTCTGGGGTGGGTGGAGGACTCTGGGGTGGGGAGAATACAGGTCCATGAAAGATGATAAATGACATAGTGGGGGTTGTATTGTTAAAGGGGAATCTGGGGAATGTTATGCATGTACAAACTATTGTATTTACTGTTGAATGTAAAACATTAATTCCCCAATAAAGAAATAAATTATTTAAAAAAAAAAAAAAGAAAAGAAAACACAAGTAGAACCTGAAATGGAATTGGCGTATTGCACCAAAGTAAAAGACTCTGGGGTGGGTGGGTGGGTGGGGAGAATACAGGTCCATGAAGGATGATAAATGACATAGTGGGGGTTGTATTGTTAAATGGGAAACTGGGGAATGTTATGCATGTACAAACTATTGTATTTACTGTTGAATGTAAAACATTAATTCCCCAATAAAGAATTTTTAAAAAACGGGCCAGGTGGGGTGCATTACAATGCACAAAGACTCAGGTTTGATCCCCCGGTCCCCACTGCAGGGGAGAAGCTTTGTGAATGGTGACACAGTGCTACAGGTGTCTCCCCCCGCTTTTTTTTTTTTAACTCAGAGCTATTGTCTATACAACAAAAAGTTTGAGATATTCAATCCACTTTTCCCCTCTCATATAAAATGAATAGTGACTTGTGAGACTATAAGTTAACAGGAGTGTATATTAACACCATTCCCATCTACTCTCACCCTCCACCTAGAGATTTTTACTTTGGTGCCCTACTCCGAACTCAGTCAGATTTTGCTTTGAGTTTCTCTTTCTGTTCTTCTTTCTCAACGTCTATTTATGAGTGGGATCACCCCATACTCCTCTTTGTCTTTCTGACTTAGCTCACTTAACATAAGTGCTGCAGGTGTCTCTCTCTCTCCTCTCTTTAAAAATTTTTATTATTATTATTTATTTTCCTTTTTGTTGCCCTTGTTGTTTTATTGTTGTAGTTATTATTGTTGTTGTTATTGATGTCGTCGTTAGGATAGGACAGAGAGAAAAGGAGAGAGGAGGGGAAGACAGAGAGGTGGAGAGAAAGATAGACACCTGCAGACCTGTTTCACCGCCTGTGAAGCGACTCCCCTGCAGGTGGGGAGCCAGGGGCTCGAACCAGGATCCCTACGAAGGTCTTTGTGCTTCGTGCCACATGTGCTTAACCCGCTGACCCCCCACACACACCCTCTCTTTTTTTTACCAGAGCACTATTCAGCTCTGGTTTATAGTGGTCCAGGGGATTGAACCTGGGATTTTGGAGCCTCAGGCATAAAAGTCTCTGCATAACCATTATGCTGTCTACCCCTACCCTTCTCTATCTCCCCTTTCCTCTCAATGTTTTCAAAGTATTTTATTTTAGTTTTTGAGAGAGATGCAGAGAGAGAAAGACACAGAGAGAAATACCAGAGCACTGCTCAGCTCTGGCTTATGGTGGTGTGGGGGGGGGGGATTGAATCTGGACTTTGAAGCCTCAGGCATGAGAGTCTCTTTGCATAGCCATTATGCTATCTCCCCCGCCCTCCTCTCAATTTCTGTCTGTCTCTATCCAATAAATAAATAAAGATAATTTAAAAATTAAAAACAAGAAAAACCAGGTCAGCTGGCAAACCTCTGGAAGCAGGGCATGCCCTCCTTCCTGCTAAGCAACTTCAAAGTCCATCTTGGGCTGGGAGGTGACTCACTAGGTAGAGCATACAGTTTGTCACGCTCAGGGACCTGGGTTTGAGTCCCTAGAACCAACCACCTGGGAGCACTGTGCACAATACCAGGGGCAGCTACATGGATGGTAGGCCAGTGCTATGGGCTCTTCCCTTCTCTCTGGCTAAGGTGGTAACAGATGAGAAAACGTCTGAGGTGATTCTATTTTGTAGGACTACAGGGGCAAATGAATTTATTTGCCTCTGTAAAGTCACCAGGAAATCACACTGACTCCCCCATCTTGGGTCTTATTTAACTCTTCAACCATCTATCTATCTATCAGGAATGGGAGAGTCCTTTGTCTCCCTGGGTCAGGGTACTAAGCAGAACAAAGTAACCACATATATTGTAAGATACACAGGAGAAACATAACAGGTGTTAGAGTGACTTTCACTTGTTGTCTTAAACACTAGTATCATAAGCACAATTAAGTGTAACAATTTTGACTACGTCATTGGGAAACAGAGGAATGAATTAAACACAGCAGATAGGAAATTTCTTACGCACATGGACTAGTAAAGGACTAACAGGAGTCTCTCTATATGGCTCTTTTTTTTTTTTTTACCCCCTCCCCCGATAGCTTTCCCATTCTCTATCCCTCTGGGAGCATGGACCCAGGGTCATTGAGGGTTGCAGAAGGTAGAAGGTCTGGCTTCTGTAATTGCTTCCTCGCTGAACATGGGCGTTGACTGGTCGGTCCATACTCCCAGTCTGCCTCTCTCTTTCCCTAGTAGGATGGGTCTCTGGGGAAGCTGAGCTCCAGGACACATTGGTGGTGTCTTCAATCCAGGGAAGTCTGGCTGGCATCCTGATGACACCTGGAACCTGGTGACTGAAAAGAGAGTTAACATACAAAGCCAAACAAATTGTTGAGCAATCATGGACCCAAAGCTTGGAAAAGTGGAGAGGAAGTATTAGGGAGGTACTCACTGCAAACTCTAGTATACTTCTGCTTTCTTACTTTGGTGCCATACTCCAAACTCAGTCAATTTCTGCTTTGCGTTTCTACTTCTTTTTTTTTTTTTTTTTTACATGCATAACATTCCCCAGATTCCCATTTAGCAATATAACCCCCACTAATTCATTCATCATTTTTCATGGACCTGTATTCTCCCCACCCACCCACCCACCCCAGAGTCTTTTACTTTGGTGTAATACTCCAATTCCATTTCAGGTTCGACTTGTGTTTTCTTTTCTAATCTTGTTTTTCAACTTCGGCCTGAGAGTGAGATCATCCCATATTCATCCTTCTGTTTCTGACTTATTTCACTCAACATGATTTTTTCAAGGTCCATCCAAGATCGGCTGAAAACGGTGAAGTCACCATTTTTTACAGCTGAGTAGTATTCCATTGTGTATATATACCACAACTTGCTCAACCACTCATCTGTTGTTGGACTCTATATGGCTCTAATCAGCTGAGGCCACAGTCTACAGGGTAATAAATAGAAAAGGCCAACATAATTGGGACAACACAGGTCACAAGGGTGAGGGGGCAGTGCATTTATTCCTGGTGATGATTCCTCAAGCTTCCGCCATGCGCAGGGCAGCCAGCTTCCGGTGGTGGTTGCAGCATGGTTGAAGATCATTTTTTGTTTTCTACGCTGCTGGATGGTACTATAAGGGACTCTTCTGGTTGGCCCTGTGCTCCTAGGCTGCTTGTCTGTTGTCTGGAGGAATCAGCTCTGTGAGTGTTTGGCAGCCTTTGTCACTCTAGGGCGACAGATCTGCAGAGCAGTGCCTGTGACTTTAACAAATAGCTTTTACTCAGATCCTGTCTTTGGGTTCAGATGAGGGAACTAAGTTTCTTGGGGACACAGGATTTTTCTTGTCTAAGCCTTCCTGATTTATTTGTCTCTAATCCTTTTTTTTATATTTATTTTCCATTTTTTGTTGCCCTTGTTTTTGTAGTCATTACTGTTGTTATTGATGTCGTCCTTGTTGGATAGGACAGAAAGAAATGGAGAGAGGAGGGAAAGACAGAGAGGGGGAGAGAAAGATAGACACCTGCAGACCTGCTTCACCGCTTGTGAAGCGACCTCCCCGCAGGTGGGGAGCCAGGGGCTCGAACCAGGATCCTTACGCTGATCCTTGCACTTTGCGCCATCCACGCTTAACCCGCTGCACTACCGCCCAATTCCCTTCTCTCTAATTTCTCTCTAATCTTACCAGATATGGGGTCACACTTATTTTACTAACTGGTGGGGGGGTCACTCTTTAGTTGTACAGAATCTCAAAGGTTGAATAACCTGAGACTTTGCGGGGGCGCATCTAACTCACAGTAGGGATGGGGGAATAAATCTACTCAGGGCATGTTAGTCTCTTACAATATTTGGCTAAAGTAGCTTAAGGGCCCTATTCATATGTCTAACTTTCCCTGAACTCTGTAACCTATTGGTGGCATGTAGTTTCTAGCTTATCTTCAAAATCCAGGCTAGTCCTGGCACAGTCTTTACCATAAATGCAGGCCTGTGGTCCCTGCAGATTGATGTGGGGAGGCCATGTCTAGGAATTGTTTCTCGTAGCAAAACCTTCGCTACTTCTCTAGCATATTTCAGTGCAAGAAAGGCTTCTACTCACAGTTTATGTAGACAAGTGCTAAGAGGTGTTTGTCCCTACCCCACCTCCCCCACACACACTTCTGCTTTTGTAAAGTCTACTTCTGTACCTTCAATTAGCATTGTCCCAGTATATTGAATTCCTGGGGGCTTGAGAGGGCCCGGGCACGTTACATGGTTTCTAGTCACTCAGATACAGAGGGATGGTATCTGGGGATAAGGTAATATCTGGCTAGGAGTTCTTTTAATACAGTTTTTTCTTTTCCTCCAGGGTTATTGCTGGGGCTTGGTGCCTGCACCATGAATCCACTGCTCCTGGAGGCTTTTTTTCCCCCTTTTGTTGCCCTGGTTGTTTTATTGTAGTAGTAGTAGTTATTATTATTGTTTTTGTTGCTGTCATTGTTGTTGGATAGGACAGAGAGAAATGGAGAGAGATGGGGAAGACAGAGAGAGGGAGAGAAAGACAGACACCTGCAGGCCTGCTTCACCCCCTGTGAAGCGACTCCACTGCAGGTGGGGAGCCAAGGGTTCGAACTGGGATACTTACGCTGGTCCTTGCGCTTTGCGCTACCGTGCGCTTAACCTGCTATGCTACCGCCCGACTCCCCTAATGCAGTTTTTTATGGATGAGCCAGTTTATGGTATTGGCTTGCAAAATGATAACTTGTTACAGCTGTGATAATTATCATGCCACCTGTGCTTAACCTGTTGGGCTATGCCCAACTCCCAACATTCCCAATTTTAACTACACTGTCTAACTAAAACAGACACAGATCAGTTCTATCTCAGGCTCAACTTCCAAGGCTTTAGGGGTGGAATAGATAGGATAGGATCTGTTCTGCCTCTGGCAAAGAGCACCCACTGTCACTCTGGCACTCAGTTTCAGGGGACTTATGAACTCCTGGCGGGATGATCAAACCTCACACTGGCTCCTTCTACCTAAAATGGGCCCACTGTACTCACCCTCTGGACATACATACTTGGTACCAGTTCAGTGTCTCATTTTTTATTTTTTTGTTATTATCTTTATATATTTATTGGATAGAGACAGCCAGAAATCGAGAGGGAAAGGGGTGCTAGAGAGGGAGAGAGACAGACACACCTGCAGACCTGCTTCACTGCTTGCAAAGCTTTTCCCCTACAGGTGGGGGCCGGGGGGCTTGAATCTGGGACCTTGAGCATTGTAACGTGTGGTCAACCAGGTGTGCCACCACCCAGCCCCCAGTGTCTCATTTATTTATTTTTATTTTTTAATATTTATTTATTTATTTATTCCCTTTTGTTGCCCTTATTGTTTTATTGTTGTAGTTATTATTGTTGTTGTAATTGATGTCGTTGTTGTTGGATAGGACAGAGAGAAATGGAGAGAGGAGGGGAAGACAGAGAGGGGGAGAGAAAGATAGACACCTGCAGACCTGCTTCACCGCTTGACTCCCCTGCAGGTGGGGAGCGAAAGGCTGGAGCCCGTCCTTGCGTCACGTTCACTTAACCCGCTGCGCTACCGCTCAATTCCCCAGTGTCTCACTTCTTATGCTTGTCCTTGCGCCACCTGCGCTTAACCTGCTGCACTACTGCCCGACTCCCTAGTGACTCATTTCTTTTTTTTAAGATATTATTTATTTATTTATGAGAAAGATAGGAGGAGAGAGAAAGAACCAGACATCACTTTGGCACATGTGCTGCCAGGGATCGAACTCCGGACCTCATGCTTGAGAGTCCAAAGCTTTATCACTGCGCCACCTCCCGGACCACTCCTGGTGTCTCATTTCTAAGCCTCCATCTAGGTGAACACTCGTCCTGGGTACTTCATCCTGTCACTCTGACCTGGAAGGGGACTCTGGAAAGCTTCAGAGGTGCGTACTACCCAGTTCCAAGGTCAAACTGGTGAACTAGGGCTCCCAGGAGGATTGAACCCCAGACCCAACATTGGGGTCATGGCCAGTCAGTCTCACTGTGAAAAGCCTTCAAAATGTTAAGGAACTCTATTAAAAATCAAGATGACTGAAGCCCATGTGGGTGGAGGAAGAAAGAAGGCTTTTTTTTTTTTTTTTTTTTTTTTTTGCCTCCAGGGTTATTTCTGGGGCTTGGTGCCTACACTGCGAATCCACTGCTCATGGAGGCTATTTTTTCCCTTTTGTTGCCCTTGTTGCTTATCGTTATTAGTATTGTTGTTATTGCCATCGTTATTGGACAGGACAGAGAGAAATTGAGAGAGGAAATAAAAATCAACTCCAAGTGGATCAAGGACCTGGATGTTAGACCAGAAACTATCAAATACTTTGACGAAAACATTGGTGGAACACTTTCCCACCTAAACCTCAAGGACATCTTCGATGATACAAACCCAATTGCAAGGAAGACTAAAGCAGAAACAAATCAATGGGACTACATCAAATTGAAAAGCTTCTGCACAGCCAAAGAAACTATCACACAAACAAGGAGAACCCTCACAGAATGGGAGAACATCTTCACATGCCATACATCAGACAAGAGATTAATCACCAAAATATACAAAGAGCTCAGCAAACCTAGCAACAAAAAAAGCAAATGATCCCATCCAAAAATGGGCAGAGGATATGAACAAGACATTCACTTCAGAGGAGATCCAAAAGGCTAACAAACACATGAAAAACTGCTCCAGGTTGCTGATTGTCAGAGAACTGCAAATAAAGACAACACTCAGATACCACCTCACTCCTGTGAGAATGGCATACATCAAAAAGGACAGCAGCAACAAATGCTGGAGAGGCTGTGGGGATAGAGGAACCCTTCTGCACTGCTGGTGGGAATGTAAATCGGTCCAGCCTCTCTGGAGAGCAATCTGGAGAACTCTCACAAGGCTAGACATGGATCTACCATATGACCCAGTAATTTCTCTCTTGGGAATATACCAGGAACCATTTCTCTGCTTGATAGATGATAAGCTTTGAAACAATGGAAGCCCTCGAGACGAGTTTTATTTCCCCTCTGGGCAGGCCATTTCCCCTCAGTTAAACCATTTATCAGTAATCAAGTGAGACAACACACAGTTGTGGTAATAAACATGGTTTCGGCCATTGTTTGTTGCAAGGAACATTCCACTTTGAAGTTTGCTCCCTCTCCTCCAGCATCTCCCCCCCCCCTTCCCAAAGCCTTATAATGCCTGTGAACACAATATAATTTTGCAGCTTGATCAGAAACCTGTCTTGTCGTTCTTTCGTGTCTCTTGTCCCTGTCATTCCAGGTCTTTAGGTTCCTAGCCCCTGTTCACCGCCCCGCTGGTCGGGGCAGGAATATACCCCAAGGACTCCATAACACCCAACCAAAAAGATACTTGTACACCTATGTTCATAGCAGCACAATTCGTAATAGCTAAAATCTGGAAGCAACCCAGGTGCCCAGCAGCAGATGAGTGGCTGAGAAAGCCGTGGTATAGATACACAATGGAATACTATGCAGCTATTAAGAACAATGAACCCACCTTCTCTGACCTATCCTGGATAGAGCTAGAAGGAATTGTATTAATTGAGCTAAGTCAGAAAGATAAAGATGAGTATGGGATGATCCCACTTATCAACAGAAGTTGAGAAAGAAGAACAGAAAGGGAAACTCAAAACAGGATCTGACTAAATCTGGAGTAGGGCACCAAAGTAAAAACCATGGGGTGAGGGTGAGGGTGGATATTTGGCTTCCTGGGGTGGTGGGGGGAGGTGGGGAGATGGGATGGGACACAATCTTTTGGTGGTGGGAATGGTGTTTATGTATACTCCTATTAATTTGTAGTCATATAAATCTCTAATATGAGAGGGGAAAAATTGATTGTATGTCTCAAACTTTTTAAAGCACAGACTGAGTCTTTTTAATACATAGGGTGAGTCTTTAATATGCTGACTCTCCCAAAAGCCTAGACCAGGGAGAACAGAAGCAACTGTTGACACAGCTATATACAAATAATGTCAAAGGACATAAATTATGGTGATGTTGGGGTATTATACAGCAAATCCTAACAAAGGGATTTTTCAAAGTTAACCCAATTACCAAACAATGTGATTATAACAATAACTATCTATTGTCTTCTTGAACCCTCAGACAGCAGTAACCTCACATTTCCACTATAGAGCCTTTATTTCCCCCAGTCCTGGAACCTTAGGGTGGGGCGCACTTTCCTGCATACTTCTCTCAATTCATATCAAATAATATTACATCCGCCCATCCCAACCTAATCAACGCCACGAGTACCACCTCAGCATGCTTCAGTTCAGACTGTGTCCAGAGACTTCAGGTGTGGAATGACAACCCTTCAGCTTCATCACTCGGGTGAGACCTTTCCTTTCATAGTATTCTCTAATTCCATTCCAGGCGTTTCACTTCCTAACAAAGTCCCAAAACCTAGACTTAGATCAGTCCCGTGAGATAGAGCATATGTTCACACGTATCCATAAACTAGGGGAAAATATATACCTGAAAGCAAAAGTACAGAATAGTCTGCAGTGAGTACCCCCCAACACTTCATCTGCACTATTCTAGCCTTTAGATCCATGATTGGTCAACAATTTGTTTGGCTTTGTATGTTAACTCTCTTTTCAGCCTCCAGGTTCCAGATGCTAGCATGTTGCCGACCAGACTTCCCTGGACAGACGACCTCACCAATATGTCCTGGAGCTCCGCTTCCCCAGAGCCCCACCCTACTAGGGAAAGAGAGAGACAGGCTGGGAGTATGGATCAACCAGTCAATGCCCATGTTCAACGGGGAAGCTGAACGGTATCATCTGTTTTCCATCTACACCATGCCTCGGCCTCGCGTGAGCTTAATGTGCAGCTTGGCGATACGAGAATCCGGCATGAAGCCCAGCCAGTCTATCTTGGCGTTACTCTCGATCGCACTCTGTCATTTCACGAACATCTCATAAAAACTGCAGCAAAGGTGGGCGCGAGGAATAACATCATTGCAAGACTGGCCAGCTCCTCATGGGGCGCGAGCGCTTCCACACTACGATCATCATCTCTGGCATTATGCTATTCCACTGCAGAATACTGTGCCCCAGTATGGTTCCGTAGCCCCCATGTCCACTTGGTCGATTCCAAATTATATTCCTCCATGAGGATAATTTCTGGAACCATCCGTTCCACCCCGCTTCCATGGCTGCCAGTTCTTAGCAACATCGCCCTGCCAGATATTCGTCGGGATGCGGCATCATCTAAGTTCATTTCCCACGTCTACGCTCGACCGGACCTGCCAATATACGCGGATATCTTCGCCCACCCTGTCCAACGCTTGACGTCTCGTCACCCAATCTGGTCCCCTACGCCTACACTGAACTTCTCTGTTCCAGACTCTTGGAAACAGAGTTGGCAGTCAGCTGAGGTAAAGAACAAACACCTCATCACAGACCCCTGCAAGCGTCAACCCGGCTTTGACCTAGCACGTTATGATTGGGCCCTCCTCAATCGCTATCGAACAGGCCATGGCCCCGGTGCGCCGCTATGTTCCATCGCTGGGGAGCCAGAGACGACCCGAACTGCCCCTGCGGCTCCAGACAGACTATGACCCACATAGTCAACGACTGCCACCTCTCCAGATTCAAAGGAGGTCTCGAAACTTTACATGAGGCTCAACCTGACGCTGTTGACTGGCTATGGAAGAAGGGCAAACGCTAGAAGAAGAAGAAGCGGGGAAGCAATTACAGAAGTCAGACCTTCCACCTTCTGCATCCCACAATGACCTTGGGTCCATACTCCCAGAGGAATAAAGAATAGGAAAGCTATCAGGGGAGGGGATGGGATACAGAGATGTGGTGGTGGGAATTGTGTGGAGTTTGCAGTTGTACCCCTCTTATCCCATGGTTTTGTTACTGTCTCCTTCTTTTAAATAAAAAAAAAAAAGCAGTGCACAAGGGCAGGGCAGGGTAGGGGTAGATAGCATAATGGTTATGCAAACAGACTCTCATGCCTGAGGCTCCAAAGTTCCAGGTTCAATCTCCTGCACCACTATATGCCAGAGCTGAGCAGTGCTCTGGTAAAAAAAAAAGGGGGGGGGTCGGGTGGTGGCGCAGTGGGTTAAGAGCAGGGACTGGTGTAAGGATCCCTGGTGTAAGGATCACCAGCAGGGACTGGTGCAAAGCGCAGGGACTGGTGTAAGGATCCCGGTTCGAGCCCCCGGCTCCCCACCTGCAGGGGAGTTGCTTCACAGGCAGTGAAGCAGGTCTGCAGGTGTCTGTCTTCCCCTCCTCTCTCCATTTCTCTCTGTCCTATCCAACAATGAACAACATCAACAATGGCAATAATAACCACAATGAGGCTACAACAACAAGGGCAATAAAAAGGGGGAAAAATGGCCTCCAGGAGCAGTGGATTCATGGTGCAGGCACCAAGCCCATCAATAACCCTGGAGGGGAAAAAAAAAAAAAAAGGCTTTCTATACATTCTTTACCCTTTTATCCTCAGTTACTCTGTTCTGTGTTAAGGCCTTCTTACAAACACACCACAATCATAAGCATGTATTCTGAAGTTACAATTTTGGAAATTCTCTATCATTTGGACAACTGGACTCTCAAACATGAGGTCCTGATTTTGATCTTGGGCATCACGTGTGCCAGAGTGATGCTGTGGTTCTCTCACTCTCTCACTAATAAATAAATCTTTAAAAAAAGGGGGTTGAGGGTAGATAGCATAATGGTTATGCAAAGAGACTCATGCCTGAGGCTCCAAAGTCCCAGGTTCAATCCCCCGCACCACCATAAACCAGAGCTATGCAGTGCGCTGGTATTTCTCTATGTGCCTATCTCTCTCAAAATAAAATAAATAAAATACCTAAAAAAAAAAATCTCTGATGGGACTAGGGAGACAGGCTCTGAGATCCCAGGTTTAATCCTCAGTACTACCTTTAACAAGAGCTGAGCACTGCTTTGCTAAAATAAATAAATAAAATTATGGGTTCAAGCTGGCCTGCATTGAAGGAAGCTTCAGTACTGTGGTCTCTTTCTCTCTTTCCCTAATATATAGATGGCATGATTTATTTATTAAAAAAACAAAAACCCAGGGCTAGAGAATGGGAAAGCTATCAGGGGAGGGGGTGGGATATGGAGATTGGGCGGCGGGAATTGTGTGGAGTTGTACCCCTCCTACCCTGTGGTTTTGTTAATTAATCCTTTCTTAAATAAAAAAAAAAAAAACCCAGGACAGGTAAATAGCATAGTTCTACAAAAAGACTCTCATGCCTGAGGCTCTGAACTCCTAGGTTCAATCCCCAGCACTACTGTAAACCAGAGTACAGCACTGCTCTGGTGTCTCTCTCTCATTAAAGTAAAAGTAAATAAAGCATGTAACAAAACACTATATTATATATATATATATATACACATATATATATATGTATATATATATATATATTGTTGTGTGGGCTGGGGAGACAGCATAATGGTTATGCAATTAGACTCTCATGCCTGAGGCTCCCAGGTTTCAGGTTCAATCCCCAGCATCATCATAAACCAGAGCTGAGTAGATTTCTTGTTTTAAAAAAACCCCATACATGAGGTCCAGGAGGCAACACAGTGGATAAAGCATTGGACTCTCAGGCATGAAGTCCCGAGTTCAATTCCTGGCAGCACACGTACCAGAGTAATGTCAGGTTCTTTCTCTATTTTTTTAAAGCCCGGGAGTCAGGCGATAGCGCAGCATGTTAAGCACAATGTGGCGTGAAGCGCAAGGAGCGGCGCAAAGCGCAAGGACGGGGTAAAGATCCAGGTTCAAGCTCCTGCCTCCCCACCTGTAGGGGAGTCGCTTCACAGGCGGTGAAGCAGGTCTACAGGCATCTTCCTCTCCCTCTCTCTGTCTTCCCCTCCTCTTTCCATTTCTCTCTTTCCTACCCAACCATGACGACATCAATAACAATAACTACAACAATAAAACAACAAGGGCAACAAAAGCAAAAATAAGGGAGTCGGGCGGTAGCGCAGCGGGTTAAGCACACTTGGCGCAAAGCGCAAGGACCGGCATAAGGTTCCCGGTTCGAGCCCCCGGCTCCCCACCTGCAGGGGAGTTGCTTCACAGGTGGTGACACAGGTCTGCAGGTGTCTTTCTCCTCTCTGTCTTCCCCTCTTCTCTCCATTTCTCTCTATCCTATCCAGCAACGACGACATCAATAACAACAACAATAACTACAACAAAACAAGGGTGACAAAAGGGAATAAATAAATATTAAAAAATAAAAATAAAAAATAATAATTCTTTTAAAAAGTTTTAAAAAACTGAATGGGGAGCGGGGTACTGGTGCACCTGGTTGAGCGCACATGTTACAATGCACAAGGACCCAGGTTTGAGCCCCCTGGTCCCCACCTACAGGGGAGAAGCTTTTCGAGTAGTGATGCAGTGCTGCAGGTGTCTCTGTCTCTCTCCCTCTCTATCAACCCCTTCTCTCTTGATTTCTGGCTGTCTCTATCCAATAGATAAAAATAACGCAAAAATATATTTAAAAAACTGGATGGGATTAATGTGCTATTGAAATATTGCAGTTGTTAAACTGGGCTAATTTCCTACAACTTACTTTTTTTCCCTTAAGTTACTAGCATCCAATTGCCCACTGTAGAAAGCTGGGACCAGGTACTGTTAGGTTTATGCCCCAGCTTGTGTGAGCTCTCTTACTTATTTACTTATTATTGAATAGAGACAGAGAGAGAGAGACACCTGCAGCCCTGCTTCACCACTTGTGAAGCTTTCCCCTTGCAGGTGGGAACCAGTGGCTTGAACCTGGGTCCTTGCACACTGTAATGTATGCACTTAACCAGGTGCGCCATTACTCAGCCCCTTCTCTTATTTATTTATTCATAGATTTTTATTTTTTTTAATTTTTAATATTTATTTTCCATTTTTGTTGCCTTTGTTTTTTATTGTTGTAGTTATTATTGTTGTTACTGATGTCTTCGTTGTTAGATAGGATAGAGAGAAATGGAGAGAGGAGGGGAAGACAGAGGGGGAGAGAAAGATAGACACCTGCAGACCTGCTTCACCACCTGTGAAGCGACTTCCCTGCAGGTGGGGAGCCGGGGGCTCGAACCGGGATCGTTACGCAGGTCCTTGTGCTTTGTGCCACCGCCCGACTACCACATTGATTTTTATGTATCATCATTGGGTTTTGTATCTTTGTGGGATTCCACTGCTCCTAGTAAACTCTTTTACTTCCTTTCAAAGTCAGATAGAGAATACTGGGGAGGTAACATCGTGCTTCTGCACAAAGACTTTCAAGGCTGAGGCATCAAAGGTCCCAGGTTCAGTCCAGGCACCACCAGAAGTCAGAGTTGGTAAAACAAGAACAAAACAGAAAAGCAGAGAGATGGAACGACAACACAACACCTTTTCATCTTCATGAAGATTCCCTTGTGTACGGTTCTCCCATATAGTTCTGGGGGCTCAAACCTCAGGTCCTCAAGCACGGTGAAGTGAGTGTTGGATGTGAGGGCGATCTGCCTGCGAAATCTGTCACCCCAGTGATTGCCAGGGTTGACTGTCTGATCTGGCCAGGAGGCAGGCATCCCCTTCCTCCCTCAGAGCTCCCTGTGTGTCTCTCCCTGTGCTCAGTTGAAGAGGACGGCCTTCCCCTGCTACCACCTCTGAACAAGCACTCAAGGTAAAGTGAGTGTTATACCAGGCGAGCTAGCTGCTGGTTTATATCACAATGATATCTTGATTTCGTTTATTTTTATTTAAAAAAATTCTTTTTGTACTTGAAACAAAATTTAGGCTGGCAAAATATCTCAGTTGAATAGTGTGCTGCTTTGCCATGTTGACGACCCAGATTCAATATTGGCTCCCACTATACTGAAGGAGCTTTGGAACTGTGGTCTCTCTCTCAAAAAGAAAAAAAAAGCGGGGCGGGTGGTAGCGCAGTGTGTTAAGTGCACATGGTGCCAAGCTCAAGGACAGGCATAAGGATCCCGGGTCGAGCCCCCAGCTCCCCACATGCAGGGGAATTGTTTCACAAGCGGTGAAGCAGGTCTGCAGGAGTCTCTGGCCCTCTCTGTCTTCCCCTCCTCTCTCCTTTTCATCGACGACATCAATAACAACAATAAAACAATAATGGCAACAAAAGGGGAATAAACAAAAAAAATTAAAAATAAATAAAAAGAAAAAAGGACATCCACATCCACTGTAATGTGATAGGAAACCAACTTCCATTTCTGTCGGTGACTAGATGACAGTCCTAATGCTGTTTATGCTTGTTGCTCACATTTGTGAATGAAAGAGCTCTGTATTTCAGCCAGAGACTGATGAAGACAAAGTTGTGCTTTTTCCTCAAACAAGTTCACATACTCTCTAGTTTAATTTTTTTTTTAACTGAACCACTTGTCAATTCTGGCTTTATGGTGATGCTGGGGATTGAACCTAAAACTTCTAAGCCTCAGGCAGGAAAGTCTGTTGCAGAATCCACTGTGTTAGTTCCTCTGGTCTTAACCTACTGTCTGAATGTTATTTTATTTTCTAAATCTTTTATTTCAGGGGCCAGGCAGTAGCACACCTGGTTAAGCACACACATTATAGTGTGCAGGGACCCGGGGTCAAGTCCCTGGTCCCCACCTGCAGAGCTGCAGGTGTCTCTCTGTCTCTCTCCCTCTCTATCTCCCCCTCCCCTCTCAATTTCTCTCTGTCTCTATCCAATAATAAATCTTTTATTTTTCAATATCCTCCTACCATCTATCAGAAGACAACCCACTTCTGGTTTATGGTGGTGCTAGGGACTGAACCTGGGAATTCGGGGCCTCAGGTATGAAAGTTCTTTGCAAAACCCCTATGCCATCTCCCTGAGCTCTTTTTAATAGAGGCAAAGTCAAGTCTACTGCCTGACAAAGTCCAGGTAGACTGAGGCTGCCTGCAAAGCGTTAAGTCTTGGATAAAACGGAAGCTACTCAGCCTTTTGCTTATGATCACAATGATAATTTGGGGGACTTATTGGCTACTTTAATCATAAGAACCTTACAGGGGAAGTACATAAAAATAGCAATCACAGCAGTGAGTGTAATAAGACCAAAGATGGCCTAGAAGCAGAGTCTACTGTACTCATCAGAAAGCTCACAGAGAAAGAGCTGTTTGTTCCCTAGCCTGTGGCTACTACAGAACCAAACTGGCTAAACAGATACAAGATAACAAGAGCCTTGGGTTCTTCCCACCTTACAAGCGCCGCCTTGGGTAGCTTATAGGATAGGTGGTAGATTGTAGTCTCCCCCAAAGTGTAAGGGCCCATACCAACTGCCCCCACCTACTGACCCCCCTCTTCCATTTCTGGGCATCTATGATGAATGCCTCGGTCATGTGGTTTACATTAAAGGCAAGCAGGTTGAGCTTCACAGGTGGTGAAGCAGGTCTGCAAATGTCTATCTTGCTCTCCCCTCTCTCTTCCCATCTTCTCGCCATCTCTCTCTGTCCTATCCAACAACAACAACACCAATAACAACACCAATAATAACAACAGCAAAGATAAACAAGGGCAACAAAAGGGAAAAATAGCCTCCAGGAGCATTGGATTTGTAGTGCAGGCACCAAGCCCCAGCAATAACCCTGGAGGCCAAAAAAAAAAAAAGTCTCTATGCATAATCATTATATCTCTCCCACTCTAAGTTTTTGTTTAATATTTTTATTTTTGAGAGAGACACGGAGAGACGGAGACAGAGACTTCAAAGCACTACTCAGTCCTGGTTTATGGTAGTGCTGGGGACTGAACCTGGATATTTGGAGCCTCGGGGTAAGAGTCTGTTTGTATAACCATTATGCCATCTACATCACCCTGTTTTTTTTAATCTTTATTTATTATTGGCTAGAGACAGAGAGCAATAGAGAGGGAAGGCAGAGATAGAGAGGGAGAGAGACAGAGAGACACCTGCAGCCCTGTTTCACCACATGGAAAGCTTTCTCCTGGCAGGTGGGACCAGGGGCTTGAACTTGGGTCTTTGCGCATTGTAACCTGTGCGTTCAGCCAGGTGCGCCACTGCCCGGCCACCCCACCCTAAACTTTTTTTTTTTTAATATTTATTTATTCCCTTTTGTTGCCCTTGCTTTTTTATTATTGTTGTAGTTATTATTGTTGTTGATGTTGTTGTTGGATAGGACAGAGAGAAAATGGAGAGAGATGGGGAAGACAGAGGGGGAGAGAAAGATAGACACCTGTAGACCTGCTTCACTGCTTGTGAAGCAACTCCCCTGCAGGTGGAGAGCTGGGGGCTTGAACCAGGATCCTTAGGCCGGTCCTTGTGCTTTGTGCCACCTGGGCTTAACCTGCTGCGCTACCGCCTGACTCCCACCACCCTAAGTTTTTAACTGAAGAAAATGGGATGATAGTTGGAACATTAACACCTAAAACATATGCCACTAATTCCAGTACAAACTAGGTTTACAAAATGCTATCCGGGTTTCACAGCAGCTAACGAAGTAGTTATGTCCAGAACTTTCTCAACTGTAGTCTTTGCATGAGGTCTTGAGTTGAATTGTTCTGTTTTTCCTTATCCCGTTAATAACTGTATAATTTTTTGTTATTTTTTTCTTTTATTTTTTTGGCCTCCAGGGTTATTGCTGGGGGCTCGGTGCCTGCACTGCTCCTGGAGGCCATTTTTTCCCATTTTGTTGCCCTTGTTGCCCTTATTGTTATCGTTATTGTCATTTTACTTTTTTTTTAAAGATTTTATTAATGAGAAAGATAGGAGGAGAGAGAAAGAACCAGACATCACTCTGGCACATGTGCTGCCTGGGATCAAACTCAGGACCTCCTGTTTGAGAGTTCAAAGCTTTATCACTGCGCCCGGACCACCGTTATTGTTATTGTTGCCATTGATGTCGTTGTTGAATAGAACAGAGAGAAATGGAGAGAGACGACAGAGAGGGGGAGAGAAAAACACACTTGCAGACTTGCTGCACCGCCTGTGAGGCGACCCCCTGCAGGTGGGGAGCCAGGGATCAAACCCGGATCCTTACGCCGGTCCTTGTGCTTTGCACCATGTGCGCTTAACTCGCTGCGCTACCACCCGACTCCCTATTTCTTCTTTTTAAGTGCAATTAACTTATTAAAAAGATTTTATTTATTTATGAAAAAGATACGAGAAAGAACCTAACATCACTGGCACACGTGCTGCCGGGGATCGAACTCAGGACCTCAAGCTTGAGAGTCCAAAGTTTTATCACTGCGCCACCTCCCGGACCACTTAAGTGCAATTTAAAATATACTTTATTTACTTATTAGATAGAGACAGGGAAAAGTTGAGATAGGAGGAGGGGGGGGGGGAGAAACACACAGAGATCTCCAGCACTGCTTTACCACTCGCAAGGCTTTCCCCCTTTAAGTGGGGACCAGGGCTTAAACCCGGGTTCTTGAGCACTGTAACTTGCACTCAACCAGGTGCGGCCCCAACTATGTATTTATAAGCTTTGATTAGATAACCTGGGAACTGGTGTAGTGGCTAAGTCATTGGACTTTCTTTTTTTAAAATATTTATTTATTTATTAATGAGAGGGACAGGAGAGAAAGAAAGAACCAGACATCATTCTGGTACATGTGCTGCCGGGGATTGAACTCACGCATGCCTGAGAGACCAACACTTTATCCATTGCGACACCTCCCGGACCACAAGTCACTGGACTTTCAAGCATGAGGTTTTAAGTCTGATCCCCTACATCGCATGTGCCAGAGTGATGCTCTGATTCTCTCACTCCTAAACAAACCAACAAAGAAAGCCTTGATTGGAAACCGCTCACCCAGTCTAACATCCCAAAGCCATTCTTTAGGTTTCTCAAGACCCTCTAGTCTCATCCAGCCCTGCCCAACCCATTTCTCAAGTTCCCTCCTTTCCTGTCAATCCCCGTTTGGCACCGCCCACTCAAGTGCAAACTAGCGGTAGTGGAGCAAGGATACGGTGCTTCACCAACCAATCCTATCCCTGCGTTCCCTGGCCACAGCCCTTGGCGCGCTCTCTCCCAAGCCGCAGACGGAAGTGACGGGGCCACGCCCACTTCCTTGCCTAACCCTGCCCACCCTACTTTGCCCTACGGCGGGGCTCCACAGTGGCTTTATCACAGGCCACCTGCCTCCTCTACGGGGCTGCGCGGCCCCAGACCTACTGACGGGCTCCTGAGACACTCAGGGAAGTAAAACAAATTGTATTTCGCACCTATGAGCGGAGATTCCCACCGTCCAACGGGAGCGCCCTGGGAAGGGGGCGGGCCGCCAGCAGCAGGCGGTAGGCGCATGCGTCACACTTCCAGCCCCGCCCCCGACTGCGCTTTCTAAATACGTCCTTCCGCCCCCTTCCTTCTTTCTCTCCTTTTCTCCGCCATCGTGGTGGCGGACTGACTTGTCTTCGCCATGGTAAGTCTATCCATTGTCATCTGCCTTGGTGTAGCTTCCTTAAGACCCGAGGTCTCCTCCAGCTCGTTGAAGCTGTGGGCTGCGTCGAGGTGGAGAGAGTCTTTTTTAAATGACTTTTGGGGAAAAAGATAGATTGCGGTCACCCTTTCCAGGCCGCGCGTCCAGTGGGACGCGAGCAACGGGAAGGGAGGGGGAGGGCTTCGCTGGCGCCGCGAGGTGGGGGGGTGCGCTCTGCCTGGAACTTGCGGGGAGGGCGGGAATTCCGCCTTTTCAGTCTCCCTTCTCTCCGAAAGAACTGTTTCTGCCGTATGGAGACAAGTTGATACAATTTATCCTACAGTTGACACAACTTAGAGAGGGACTTAAATCAGGTCACTCATTACTCCGCTCTTTTGCGCCGGGAATTTAAGTTGGGGACCTCAGCCTCAGGCATGAAAGTTGTCCGCATTAACCGTGGTGGTGTCTCTCCAGTCGTAAGTTTTTGATCATAGCAAAAGTTGCGACGAAGAATTGGGCTAAGTTACATTTTTTTAGGAATAGAGTTAGAATCGGTACATACGCGACCAGAGGGTTCCGATAGACCAGCCGGGTTTAAGGGACTAGAAGTATTTAATCGCAACGACTCTTAAGAATAAAGTAAGTACCACTGTCTTACCGCACTAACGCTCATTTTACATGCAAGTGATACTTTGTTGTGTTTGGTTCAAAGTTGCATTCTTTGCTTCAAATCACGTTCCCTGTCCCTAATCATGGTCAGTGTGGTGGTTTGGGTCTAAACGGGAAAGACTGAAGTTGGTCCTTAGCTTTGATGTAGAGAACCTGGGTTGACTCCTTCCCGGTACATAGATTGGGGTAATTTGTTTACTTCCCTGACTACTTAATCTGGATTATGATCTCTCCTCGCCAGGAGATTGGGGGAGTAGTTTCCCGAGCGTGTTTTTGGTACTGGAGCAGACAAGAGTGTGGAAATGTTTGTTGGGTTGAAGGAGCTTCCTGACTTGAGATCACTTAAGTTGTGGCTCGCGGATCTAAATCGGTTGTTTTCTTCCCCAGTCTTCCCACAAGACTTTTAGAATCAAGCGCTTCCTGGCTAAGAAGCAAAAGCAGAACCGTCCTATTCCTCAGTGGATTCGGATGAAAACTGGTAATAAGATCAGGTAAGAACTCAACATCCTGGACTTTACTGTTGCTAATTTGAAGGTCACCTTTTGTGCAGGAACGGACAACTTAAAGTTAAATGGTGCTTCCTTTGAGTATCCCCTGGGTTTTAGGAAGACTTACCGTTATGGCCTGTTGAGGGTCTTGATGCCAAATCTTTTTAAGCTACACTGCTTGGCTCCTGCTTATGGTGCAGGGGATTTGACTTGCCTGGAATCTTTGCTTTGGGCATGGAAGTCTTTCAGTATAACTATTGAGCTAGCTATCTCCCCAGCCCACGAGTAATGCTGTGGGGAGGGAGGGGTGACTAATGCAGAAGCAGTGGAATTGTTAAGGGCTTGTAAAATTTCCAAAGTACAGCCCCACGCTTTAATGTGTATAAACTTAATCCACGTTTTTGTGCCATTTTCATTTGTCAGGTTACCCCTTTCCTTTCGTCTGCCCCACCTTCCCACTCTGATAATCATCCTTACTTTTGGAGCCTTGAGTTACTTATTTTTTTTTTCTTGCTGTGAAATGATTAAGGAAGAAAGACATTAGTTTCTTGAAGTAGGAATTGGTGTGAGAACTTGCTTTGCTGCTAATGGGCCTGGGGCCCCACTTGTAATGTGTCCGTCTGTATGGGCAGTTTTGCTGTTGCAGGTGCACTCAATTTTTAAGATACCTTCCCATTATACAATACTGAGAAAACAGTGGTTTTTTTGGCATTCGACATCCACAGTGAAGCCACCTTTTAAAATTAAAAGATCTATGATCAGCATTGATTTCTCTGCCTTGTCACTATCCAGCGGTGCTGCGACCTACATTTGCAGTTCATTAGCAGTCAAATACTTGTGTGTAAAGCTTGGGGCCAAACTCAAGGGGTCCCTGCAGTGAACAATTTAGAGCCTTTAGTTTTGGTCCCCTAGAACTGGGGAGGTTGTGTTCACGATGGATCTTAACGCTCTCAGGGAATTGCTGCTGTTGGGGTTATTTCACTTAACTTGCAACTTGTGAAATGTATTAAAAGCAGGTTGCAATTACAGTGCTTCATGTCTGTGGAAGTACTGCCATTACCCTGCTGAGAGAAAACCTGTGTCAATCGTTTTTGTTTTTCCTTTTTTTTTCTTTTTCCTTTCTGATTTTTGCCTTGATGAGGATAAAATCATGACAGATGGACACGGACAAGTGCTTCAGTGTCACTGAATGTGTAGCATAGTGTGGTAAATGGCAAAATGACTGTTGAGAAGGCAGCTCATCCTCTGGGTCTATCATGTGTCATTTGAATCAGAAGTTGACAACTGTCCAGTTGGCTCAGGGGGAAAGGATCGCTCCCATCCCGGATAAGAACCCCAGGGTGTTTTCCTAGCCTGGAATCATTTTGAGAGGTAAAAAATTGATTTGACTAGTTCTTACGTACATCTAGCAAATCACTTTTTACTCTCCAAAAAGAGCTCCAAACATGTTAAAGGAAGGAAAACCACCTTTGCCTTTCCAGGATTCCATGGTACTTCAAAGGAAAGTTATGAATGAATGAGTGGGTGAATGAATGAGACAGCAAGAGCAGCCCAAATGACCACAGCTGCCTCTGTTAACTTTCAATTTCCTTCTGTGTAGGTACAACTCCAAGAGGAGACACTGGAGAAGAACAAAGCTGGGTCTATAAGGATTCCTCTCTAAGATGCGCACATGTTTATGCTGGGCTAGACTGCTAGGATTCTGAGCGGAGCTCTGTCTTGCACACTTGATTAGGACCCCACTCAGCCTTGTATCTCTTCCTGTTACCTGACTTAGTAATAATAAATATGTGAGCTATTTGAACTGTTGTATCTTGGTTTATAAAAAGCAGTGGATCCCCCTCAGCACCACCCTTGTCCAGTGAAACTTCAGATAAGTGTTCTCCTGATCCCTCCCCCACCCCCTTCTGGGTTGTCAGGAGGGCACTGCACTTAAAAAAAAAAAAAAAAAGCTTGAGGTCCTGAGTTCAGTCCCTTCATCATGCCCCGGCTGGTTGTCTTTTTGTGCTGTGCCCCCCCCCCCCCACCGTAGTCTTTCACAATCCTGCTTCCTTACTCCAGGGTCAGCAGAGTGGTGGCAGTCTAGATGAGGTGATCATACTCTTGAGTTCAAATCCTGCCCTTCCACTCACTTGTAAAGGTGTTTTTCCCCACCCCATGGGAACCTCCCTCACGCTGACATACAGCCATGTGCGCTGTTGTTCATTTCCTAGCTTAGTCATGGGAAAGTGGGTGGGCTCCCATCCCAGTCAGCTCTGCAGGACTGGAGATGGTGGGTGTCCTGCTGGGTAAACATTTAGCTAGTTAGCAATCCCTTTCTTGACTCCCATAATTTAAATTTGGAGGACTGGGTGATTGACCTGAGTTTTTCTCTTTTTAAGACCTGAAATGGTAGGAAGGTTGGGAACCAGAAGATCTAGACTTCTGGGTCATATGACAAACTTAAATATTTTTACTGGACAGAGACTAATTGAGGAGGCAAAAAGAACACTGCAGGGGGTGGCGGCCAGGGGCTTGAACCTGGGCCTTTGCACACACTTCAGTATATGTGCTTAACCATTAACCAGGTGCACCACTGTCTGCCCCCTGTTTTTCTATCATGAGTATGTGAAACCATGCTACCAGATGGCTTCCTTCCCCTCTCAATTTCTGCAAATAAGTTAAACAGCTGGGGATTGGACTCACTTTACCCACCTGGACTACCTAATTTTACAGCCATAACATGTCCCAGCAGCTGCTGCTCCACTGGGGTGGCAGTGAGAACCAGACTGAACAGGAAATGACAATAGCCAGAGGCTTCCACAGCTGCTGCCTGGAGCAGTGTTGGGGGTTGAACCTGGGAATGTGAATTTTCTTTAATTGGGGTTGGTAATTTTTTTTTTTTTTTTTACCAGAGCACTGCACAGCTCTGGTTTTGTTTTTAATTTATTTTCCCTTTAGTTACCCTTGTAGTTATTGTTAGTGATGTTATTGTTGGATAAGACAAATGGGAAGCGAAAGATAGGTGTTGCAGACCTGCTTCACCACCTGTAAGCAACTCCCCTGCAGGTGGGGAGCCGGGCCTCAAATCGGGATCCTTACGTTGGTCCTTGTGTTTCATGCCATATGCACTTAACCTGCTGCTCTACCACCCAACTCCCCACAGCACTGGTTTTAGGTGGTACAGGGGATTGAACCTGGGACCTTAGAGTCCCAGGCATGAGAGTCTGTTTGCATAACCATTATGCTGTCTACCCCTGCCCAGTTTTTTTTTTTAACCAGAGCACTGCTCAGCTCTGGCTTGTGCTGGGGATTGAACCTGGGATTTTTGGTGCCTCAGGCAAGAAAGTTTTTTTTTTTAAGACTATATTTTCCCTTTTGTTGCCCTTGTTTTTTGTTATTGATGTCACCATTGTTTGACAGAAATGGAGAGAGGGCAAGAAAGAGGAAAGATAAGATACCTATAGACCTGCTTTACTCCCTGTGAAGGGAACCCCCCTCCCTGCAGGTGGCGAGCTGGGGGCTTGAACCGGGATCCTTATCGCTGGTCTTGGTGCTGTATGCACTTAACCTGCTACGCTACTGCCCAACTCTCAAGAAAGTCTTGTATAACCGTTATACTATCCTCCTCAGTCTTTAAAATCTTGCATAACCAGTATGTGTGTGTGTGTGTGTATGTATATCCATATATATATGTATACACATACATACATATACACAATTTGGAACTTCTTTACCTTCACTTTAATTTTTTTAAAAGATTTTTTATTAATGAGAAAGAACCAGACATCACTCTGGTACATGTGCTGCCAGGGATTGAACTCATGCTTGAGAGTCTAGTGCCTTAGCCATTGTGCCACCTCCCGGACCACCACTTTAATTTTTTTTAATATTTACCAGAGCACTACTCAGCTCTGGTTTATGGTGATGCAGGGGATTGAATCTAAGACTTTGGAGCCTCTAGCACGAGAGTTTCTTCGCATAATTATACTGTATCTACACCCCCCCACCACCCAGTATGCCCAGGGATAGGTCTTTGTCTCACTGAGACACAGCAATGTTCTGCCATTTCCTACTGTGGCCAGTATCTAGCCCGGGACCCCATTCATGTAAAGCATGTGCATATTACTGAGCCACCTCTTTGGCCTAGGAGTAGAAAGAAGGGGGTGGGGCAGTGGCTCATCTGGCTAAATGCACACCTTACCATGTCCAAAGACCTGGGTTCGACCCCCAACTCATCTGGATGGGTGTGCTTCACTATCAGTGAAGCAAATACTGTGAAGCAAGTACAAATACTTCTCAGTTTCTCCATGTTATCAAGGCTACCAGGAGCTGTGAATGTACCCTGCAGGTGCTAAGCCCCAGCAATAACCCTGACTGGCAAAAACAAAAGGCAGGAGACAACATGATAATGAGACTATGCCTGAGGCTCCCTACTCCTAGATTCTATTCCCTAGCACCAACATAAACCAGAGCTGAGTAGTGCTCTGTTAAAAAAAAGGGGGGGGGGAGTCTCCTGGGCAGCGCAATGCACAAGGATCTGGGTTCAAGTTTCCCCAGTCTACCTGCAGGGGGAAAGCAAATAAAGATACGTGGTCTGGGAGGTGGCACAGTGCATTAAGCTTTGGATTCTCGAGCATGAGGTCCTGAGTTCGATCCCTGGCAGCACATGTACCAGAGTGATGTCTGGTTCTTTTCTCTCCTGTCCTTCTCATGAATAAATAAATTATTAAAAAAAATAGATACAGGGCGGGGGAGACAGCATAATGGTTATGCAAAGAGACTCTCATGCCTGAGGCTCCGAAGTCCCAGGTTCAATCCCCCTCCCCACCATAAGCCAGAGCTGAGCAGTGCTCTGATGTTTCTCTCTGTGTCTGTCTCTGCATCTCTCTCAAAAATAAAATTAATTTAAAAAAATAATAAAGATACTAAAAAAAGAAGTAAGTAGAATTTTTTAGTGGGGGTGAATGGTTGTTGGGTGCAGTAGAAACAAGCAGGCACCAAGCCCCAGTGACAACCTTTATGATATTAAGAACACTTCCACTGGAGCAAAGTGGGATTCTATTATTTTGAGCACTGCTCAGCTCTGGATTATGGTGGTGCTGGGGATTGAACCTGGGACTTTAGAACCTCAGGCATGAGTGTTTCTTTGCATAACCATCAAGCTATCTACCCCCGCCCCAAAGTAGGATTCTAACCCTCTCTTCACTCACGCTGGCCTGTTGATCACTCAGCACAAACCTTCACTCTGCCTTGGATCTTCCACCTGGAATGAACACTGCTTAATTGGTTTATGGGTGGTGCTGGGGACTGAACCTAGGAGCTCAGCCTCAGGCATGAAAAGTCTTTAGCAGAACCATTATGCTAAACAACAACAAAGAATTCTATCTCCCTAAATCCATCCCCCTTTTTTCCCCTTATTGCCTCCAGGGTGTTGCTGGAGTTTGGTACCTCTACAACAAATCTGCTCCTGGCAGGCATTTTTTAAAATATTTTATTTATTGATTGATGAGAAAGACAGGAGGAGAGAAAGAACCAGACATCACTGGTACATGTGCTGCCGGGGCTTGAACTCAGGACCTCACACTTGAGAGTCCAGCACTTTATCCACTGCGCCACCTCCCGGACCACTCCTGGCAGGCATTTTTAAAAACAGTTTTTAAATTGGGAGTCGGGCGGTAGCGCAGCGGGTTAAGCGCGGGTGGCGCAAGGCACAAGGACCGGCGGAAGAAACCTGGTTCAAGCCCCTGGCTCCCCACCTGCAGGGGAGTCGCTTCACAGGCAGTGAAGCAGGTCTGCAGGTGTCTGTCTTTCTCTCCCCCTCTGTCTTCCCCGCCTCTCTCCATTTCTCTCTGATCTATCCAACAACTACGACAACAGTAGTAACTACAACAAAAAAACAAGGGCAACAAAAGGGAATAAATAAATAAATATTTAAAAAAATTTAAATTATCTATTGGATAGAGACAACCAGAAATTGAGAGGGTGGGGAGGGGGAGACAGAGAGAGACACCTTCACCACTTGCAAAGCTTTGCCCCTGCAGGTGGGGCCTGGGGGCTCAAACTGGGGTCTTTGCATATTGTAACATGTGCTCAACCAGGTGTGCCACCACCTTCCCCCCCCCCCCCGTGGGCACTCCCCCCCCCTTTATTTCTCTTTTTATTTTGATAGAAACAGATTGAGAGGGAAAAATGCCTGCAGTGCTGCTTCACCTCTTGTGAAGGGCTTGAACCATGACCCTTGCATATGATGTGTGTGTTTGACCTGCTGCACTACTACCTGCCTGTCCCCCCACATCTACCTGAAAAAGTCTCAGTGATGACAAAACACATCACTAATAATAGCTGACGGAGGAAAGGGATGTTCGCTGCTGGTTTCTCTAATCCAGCAACATGAGGCACTAAGGAGGTGTCTGAGGAAATAGTTGATGTATGTGAATAGAGTGAACAGGGAGGTGAACCCTGTGCCTCAGCGGGTGGTCCCGAGAGCTGAGGAGCAAGGGCTGTCCCCTGAGGGGATCAGCAAAGACTTCCTCCAGGCTTGCTGGGGTTTCAGGCACTTGGAAAGGATCCCAAGAACCAGGAAAGGGCAGGGCTGGGGAGGTAGCCACTGGGGTTTACACAACAGGCTGAGGCTCTGAGGGTTTTAGGTTCAATCCCAGACAACACTGTAAAAGGCAGAGATGAGCAGTGCCTTAGTCAAGAGAATGAGCTAGGTCCAAGAGAAGCATGGTAGGGCCGGGCATTTCCACGCCAACAACTCAGGTTCCAACACTTTTTTTTTTTTTTTTAAATATTTATCTATTCTCTTTTGTTGCCTTTTTTTTTTTTTGATAGCACAGAGAGAAATGGAGAGAGGAGGGGAAGACGGGGAGAGAAAGAGAAATATAGACACCTGCAGACCTGCTTCACCGCCTGTGAAATAACTCCCCTGCAGGTGGGGAGCCGGGAGCTCGAACCCTGATCTTTACGCCAGTCCTTGCCATCTGCGCTCAACCCACTGCTGCCGCCCGACTCCCAGGTTCCAACACTTATGGTAGAATCCCTGACAGGGCCACTTGGAGCGGAAGTACAAAGCAGCTGATGGCGGTTGTGGCGGGGTGCAGCGATTCACAACTGGATTCAGCCAGCCCTGCCCCTAAAGACAGATGTTTTCTCTCTCTCTCTCCACCAAGGTTATTATATATCTTTAATTTATTTATTTTTAAGATTTTACATCCCATGAAATGAGGCTTTCACATCACTCCAGCTCATGTGGCACTGGTGGCAGCAGGGTTGGTAATTTAACCTGGAACCTCAGGCCTGCAAATCCTGTGCTCTACCACCATCAAACTAGTGGGCTGTCATGACGCATTTTGTTAGAAAAATAGGAAAGAATGTGACACGACTTTTCCGACAACCTGATATTTCCCTGGCTGCTTTATTATTTAAAGATTTTATTTATTAATGAGACAGTAGGAGAGAAAGAACCAGACATCACTCTGGCACATGTGCTGCCAGGGATCGAACTCAGGACCTCATGCTTGAGAGTCCAACACTTTACCTTCTGCGTCACCTCTTGGACCACCTTTTTTTTTTGCCTTTTTTTGTATTTTTTTTTCCTCCAGGGTTATTGCTGGGGTTCAGTGCTTGCACCACGAATTCACTGCTCCTAAAGGCTACTTTTTTCCTTTTTTGTTACCCTTGTTTTTTTTTATCGTTGTTGTGATTATTATTGTTAATTGCTGTCATTGTTGTTGGATAGGACAGAGAGAAATGGAGAGAGGAGGGGAAGATGGGGAGAGAAAGACAGACACCTGCAGACCTGCTTCACAGCTTGTGAGGTGACTCCCCTGCAGGTGGGAAGCGGGAAGCGAACCAGGATCCTTTCTTGTTTGTTTTGGATAGAGACAATGTGAGAGGGGAAGGGGGAGTCAGAGGTGAGAGGGTGAGAGACACCTGCAGCACTGTTTCACCACTCAGTGAAACCTCCCCCACTGCAGCTAGGAACTGGGTTCCTGGGCATGGTAGTGTGTGCACTCAACCAGTTGCGCCTTCACCCGACCCTGTTATTACTAGAGAGACAGACCAGAGCACTGCTCAGCTCTGGTTCATGGTGCCGCCAAGGTTATCGCTGATCTCAGTGCCTGCAGGACTCCACCATTTCTGGTGATCATTTTGTTTGTTCCCTCTAGAGAAAGGGTGAGAGGCTGCTCTTGAAGCTTCACTGCTCTTGAAGCTTCTCCCTTGTAGGGGCTCCCATGTGACCTAGGGGCTGGAGCCCGGGTCCTAGCACATGGTAATGTGTGCACTCTACTGGATGAACCTTGCCCGCTGGCCCCCACAACTGTGTGTTCACTTCGTCACTTTGATTTGGATCCCAGCTGAGCTGATGCTGTTACTATTTTGTAAAGGCAGCGATGCACAAAATAGCAGTGAGGGAAGTGATAGAACAGATATGCCCCCGAAACATAGGCCAGACCAGAGTCATTTTCCAGATGAAGCAAAGACAAAGTGGAAGTTTGTGCCCTTAGAGGGCATTGGACTTGGCATCATGAGCTCCTGAGTTCAATCCCTGGCATCTCATGTACCAGCTGATACTCTGGTTCTCTCATCTCCTCTCATGATTGGAAGTCCAATGCTTTATCTACTGCACCATCTCTGGGGCCGCCTCCCATCTCCTCTCGTCCCAATCATCTCCCATCATTAATAACTAAATAAATCTTTTTTTAAATTTTTTTATTTAGGGGCCGAGTGTTGGTACACGTTACAGTGTGCAAGGACTCAGGTTTAAGTCCCTGCTCCCCACCTGCAGGGGGGGCAAGCTTCAGGAGTGGTGAAGCAGGTCTGCAGGTACCTCTGCCTCTCAATCTCTCCTATTTCCTCTTGAATTCTGGCTGTTTCTATCCAATAAATAAAAGTAATAAAAACTACAAAAAAGATTTATTCATACGACAGAAACAGTGACGTGGTGCCAAGGATTGAACCAGGAACGTCAGGCACAAAACCCCAGGGCTTTACTAACTGAGCCATTTCTCCAACTACATTAAATAAATCTCTCTTTCTCTCTCTTATTTTTCCAGAGCACTGCTCAACATTGGCTTATGGTGGTGCTGGGGGTTGAACCTGGGACCTCAGAGCCTCAGGTATGAGAGTCTCTCCTCATTACCATTGTGTTATCTCCCTTGCCCTAAATGAATCTTTTTTATTTTTATTTATTCTTTAAAAATCGGGGCGCTGCTCAACTCTGGCTTATGGTGATGTGGGAGATTGAACCTGGGACTTTGGAGCCTCTGGCATGAGGGTCCTCTGCATAACTATTATGCTATCTCCTGCCCCCCCATGAATCTTTTTAAAAATATTTCATTTATTTTCCTTTTTGTTACCTTTGTTATTTTTATTGTTGTTGTGGTTATTATTATTGTTTTTTTTTTCAGAATTTATTTATTTTTATTTATGAGAAAGATAGGAGGAGAGAGAGAAAGAACCAGACATCACTCTGGTACATTTGCTGCCGGGGATTGAACTCAGGACCTCATGCTTGAAAGTCTAATGCTTTATCCACTGTGCCACCTCCCGGACCACTGTTGTTATTGATGTCATTGTTGCTGGATAGGACAGAGAGAAATGGAGAGGGGAGGGGAAGACAGAGAGGGGGAGAGAAAGGACCTGGGTTCAGGCCCCCAGTCCCCATCTGTGGGGGTAGAGGAAGCTCCCTAAGTGGTACAGCAGTGCTGCAGGTCTCTTTCTTCCTCTTCCTCCCTCCCTTTCAAAAAATCACTTTAATTGAGGAAATAATGGTTTATAATACAGTTATTGTCCCATGTGTAAACATTCTTTAAAAAATATTCTTTTGTGGGAGTCGGGCGGTAGCGCAGTGGGTTAAGCGCAGGTGATGCAAAGCGCAAGGACTGGTGTAAGGATTCGGGCTCGAGCCCCGGCTCCCCACCTGCAGGGGAGTCATTTCACAGGCGGTGAAGCAGGTCTGCAGGTTTCTATCTTTCTCTCCCCCTCTGTCTTCCCCTCCTCTCTCCATTTCTCTCTGTCGTCTTATCCAACAACAACAACAAGGGCAACAAAAAGGGAATAAATAAAAAAGAAAAAGAAAAGATTTACTTATTTAAAAAAATGGGAGTTGGGCGGTAGCGCAGCGGGATAAGCGCACGTGGCGCTAAGCGCAAGGACGGGCATAAGGATCTGGGTTCAAGCCCCCGGCTCTCCACCTGCAGGGGAGTTGCTTCACAGGCGGTGAGGCAGGTCTGCAGGTGTCTGTCTTTCTCTCCCCCTCTCTGTCTTCTCCTCCTCTCTCCATTTCTCTCTATCCAACAACAACAACAACAATAATAACTACAACAATAAAACAACAAGGGTAACAAAAGGGAATAAATAAATAAATATATTTTTAAAAAAAAGCCAAGCACAAGGACCAGTGTAAGGATCCCAGTTCGAGAACCCGACTCCCCACCTGCAGGGGAGTCACTTCACAAGCGGTGAAGGAGGTCTGCAGGTGTCTCTCTTTCTCTCCCCCTCTCTGTCTTCCCCTCCTCTCTCCATTTTTCTGTCCTATCCAACAACGATGACATCAATAACAAAAACAACAATAACTACAACAATAAAACGACAAGGGCAACAAAAAGGGGATAAATAAATAAATAACTTTTAAAAGTTTTAAAATATTCTTTTGTTTCTTTTTTTATAAATATTTATTTATTGCCTTTTGTTGCCCTTGTTGTAATCATTATTGTTGTTATTGATGTCATTGTTGTTGGATAGGACAGAAAGAAATGGAGAGAGGAGGGGAAGACAGAGAGGTGGAAGACAGACACCTGCAGACCTGCTTCACCGCCTGTGAAGCGACTCCCCTGCAGGTAGGGAGCTGGCGGGATCCTTCCGCTGGCCCTTGAGCTTTGCACCACGTGCGCTTAACCCGCTACACTACCACTCAACTCCCTATTGTTGTGGTTATTACTGTTGTTGTTGTTGTTGGATAAGACAGAGAGAAATGGAGAGAGGAGGGGAAGACAGGGGGAGAGAAAGAGAGACACCTGCAGACCTGCTTCACCGTTTGTGAAGTCACTCCCCTGCAGGTGGGAAGCTGGGGGGCTCAAACCGGGATCCTTATGCTGGTCCTTGCACTTTGCGCCACATGTGCTTAACCCTACTACCGCCCAACTCCCTAAAAAATATTCTATGTACTTATTGGATAGCCTGTGGTCATACCACCATGAACAGACCTGATCTCTGAAACAGAGCGAAGTTAAAAAGGTAGGGGGAGATAGAAAAAAAGAGAGACACTCACAGTAATTTTCACCTTCATAAAGCTTCCCCACTGCAGGCAGGGACCAGGGGCTTGATCTTGGGTCACACTGAGTATTGTAACTTGTGCGTCCTCCTTGTTGGCACTATGAATCTGCTGCTCCCGACAGCCATTCCTCCCTTCCTTCCTTCCTTCCTTCCTTCCTTCCTTCCTTCCTTCCTTCCTTCCTTCCTTCCTCTTTCCTTTTTGCCCTTCTATTACACTTGATGGGATAGAGAGAAATTGAGAGGGGGAGAGAAAGACACATGCAGACCTGCCTCACCACTCGTGAAGCACCCCCTGCTGGTGGGGAGCCAGAGGCTCTAACCGGGATCCTTACACTTTGCACCATGTGCGCTTAACCCACTGCGCTACCGCCCAAACCCCCCCCCCCATGAATCTTTCCTTTTTTTAAAAAATTTATTTCTTTATTGGGGAATTAATGTTTTACATTCAACAGTAAATACAATAGTTTGTACATGCATAACATTCCCCAGTTTCCCATTTAACAGTACAATCCCCACCAGGTCCTCTGTCATCCTTCATGGACCTGTATTCTTTTACTTTGGTGCAATACCCAATTCCATTTCAGGTTCTACTTGTGTTTTCTTTTCTGATCTTGTTTTTCAACTTCTGCCTGAGAGTGAGATCATCCCATATTCATCCTTCTGTTTCTGACTTATTTCACTCAACATGATTTTTTCAAGGTCCATCCAAGATCAGCTGAAAACGGTGAAGTCACCATTTTTTACAGCTGAGTAGTATTCCATTGTGTATATAGACCACAACTTGCTCAGCCACTCATCTATCGTTGGACACCTGGGTTGCTTCCAGGTTTTGGCTATTACAAATTGTGCTGCCAAGAACATATGTGTACACAGATCTCTTTGGATGGATGTGTTGAGTTCCTTAGGATATATGCCCAGGAGAGGAATTGCAGGGTCATAGGGTAGGTCCATTTCTAGCCTTCTGAGAGTTCTCCAGACTGTTCTCCACAGAGGTTGGACCAATTGACATTCCCACCAGCAGTGCAGGAGGGTTCCTTTGAGCCCACACCCTCTCCAGCATTTGCTGCTGTTACCTTTTCTGATGTATGACATTCTCACAGGAGTGAAGTGGTATCTCATTGTTGTCTTTATTTGCATTTCTCTGACAATCAGAGACTTGGAGCATTTTTTCATGTGTTTCTCAGCCTTTTGGATCTCTTCTGTGGTGAATATTCTGTCCAAGTCCTCCCCCCATTTTTGGATGGGGTTATTTGTTGTCTTGTTGTTGAGTCTGGCAAGCTCTTTATATATGTTGGTTATTAAACTTTTTAAAAAAATTTTTATTTATTTTCCCTTTTGTTGCCCTTGTTGTTGTTTTATTGTTGTTGTTATTGATGTCGTCGTTGGATAGGACAGAGAGAAATGGAGAGCGGAGGGGAAGACAGAGAGGGGGAGAGAAAGACAGACACCTGCAGACCTGCTTCACTGCCTGTGAAGCGACTCCCCTGCAGGTGGGGAGCCTGGGGCTCGAACCTGTTTATTAAACTCTTATCTGATGTATGACATGTAAAGATCTTCTCCCATTCTGTGAGGGGTCTCTTGGTTTGGGTAGTGGTTTCTTTTGCTGTGAAGAAGCTTTTTAATTTGATGTAGTCCCATAGGTTTATACTTGCCTTAGTCTTCTTTGTAATTGGATTCGTTTCATTGAAAATGTCTTTAACATGTATGCGGAAAAGAGTTCTGCCAATATTTTCCTCTAAGTATTTGATAGTTTGTGGTCTAACCTCCAAGTCCTTGATCCACTTGGAATTTACTTTTGTATTTGGTGAAATACAGTGGTTCAGTTTCATTCTTCTGCATGTTTCAACCCATTGTTTCCAACACCATTTGTTGAAAAGACTCTGCTTTCCCCATGTAATAGTCTGGGCCCCTTTGTCAAAGATTAGATGTCCATAGGTGTGGGCCATGAATCTTTTTTAAAAGAAGGAAAAAGTCGGGGGAGGGTCTGGTAGAGCACACGTTACTATGCACAAAGAGCTGAGTTCAAGCCTCTGCTTCCCCACGTTCAGGGGGAAGCCTCACAAGCAGTGGAGCAGTGCTGCAGGTGTCTCTTCTCCATTTCTCCTTTTCCCCGCCTCTCAATCATCAAATAAAAAGAATAAGAAATTGGGGGAGGGGTTAGGCGGTAGCACAGCAGGCTAAGTGCACATGGGCAAAGTGTAAGGATCCCGGTTTGTGCCCCCCAGGGTTTTAGCCCCTGGCTCCCCACCTGCAGGGGGGGCTTCACAAGTGGTGAGGCAGGTCTGCAGGTGTCTCTCTTTCTCTCCCCCTCTGTCTTCCCCTCCTCTCTCCATCTCTCTTTTTTGAAAGGGAGGGGGGAAGAGGAAGAGAGAGACCTGCAGCACTGCTGTACCACTTAGGGAGCTTCCCCTACCTCCACAGGTAGGGGGTCTGAGGGCCTGAACCCAAGTCCTCCTGCATGATAGCATGTGTGCTCTACTAGGTGCACCATTGCCTGGCCCCAAGTGGAGAATTTTTTATTATTATTTTTTTTTTCTTTTTTAATTTTTTTTTTAATTTAAGAAAGGATTAATTAACAAAACCATAGGGTAGGAGGGGTACAACTCCACACAATTCCCACCACCCAATCTCCATATCCCACCCCCTCCCCTGATAGCTTTCCCACTCTCTATCCCTCTGGAAGCATGGACCCAGGGTCATTGTGGGTTGCAGAGGGTGGAAGGTCTGGCTTCTGTAACTGCTTCCCCGCTGAACATGGGCGTTGACTGGTCGGTCCATACTCCCCTCTTTCCCTAGTCGGGTGGGTCTCTGGGGAAGCAGAGCTGCAGGACACATTGGTGGGGTTTTCAGTCCAGGGAAGCCTGGCCGGCATCCTGATGACATCTGGAACCTGGCGACTGAAAAGAGAGTTAACATACGAAGCCAAACAAATTGTTGAGCAATCATGGACCCAAAGCTTGGAATAATGGAGAGGAAGTGTTAGGGGGATACTCACTGCAAACTCTAGTGTACTTCTGCTTTCAGGTATATATTTTGCAGTAGTTTATGGATACGTGTGAACATATGCTCTCTCTCACAGAAACTGGTGTATATCTAGGTTTTGGGACTTTGTTAGAAAGTGAACCACCAGAGATGGAATTAGAGTATACTATGAAAGGAAAGGTCTCACCCGAGTGATGAAGCTGAAGGGTTGTCATTCCACACATGAAGTCTCTGGACACAGTCTGAAGTGAAGCATGTTGAGGTGGCAATCATTGCGTTGATTAGGTTGTGATCGGCAGATGCAATATTATTTGATATGGATTGGGAGAGGCATACGGGAAAGTGGGCCCTATCCAAGGGTTCCAGGACTGGGGGAAGTAGAGGCTCTATAGTGGAGATGTGAGGTTCCTGCTGTCTTAGGGTTCCAAAAGACAATCGATAGTTAATGTTATCATCACATTATTTGGTAATTGGGTTAACTTTGAAAAGTCCTTTTGTTGGGGTTTGCTCTACAGTACCCAGTATCTTGTATATAGCTGGGCTATTGGTTGCTTCTGATCTTTTGAGAGAGTCTGCATATCAATTACACAGCCTATATATTAAAAAGTTTCAGTCTGTGTTTTAAAAAACTTTGAGACATACAATTAATTTTCCCCCTCTCATATTAATTAACTAGTGATTTATATGACTAAATTTTACTAGGAGTGTACATAAACACCATTCCCACCACCAAAAGACTGTGACCCATCCCTCCCACCCACTCCCACCCCCCACTGGCCCAGGAAGCTGCATGTCTATCCCTCACCACAGGGTTTTTACTTTGGTGCCCTACCCAAGTGGAGAATTTAATAGAAACCTGTAAAGACACCCCACAGTGGGTAAAGTGTTGGACTCTCAAGCATGAGGTCCTGAGTTTGATCCCCAGATGTTTCATGAAACCCAAATCGGGGGTGGGGGGGAGGCGGGCAGCTACACTCAGGAAGAATCTGTAGTCCTTTCCCCTGGTGGTGTCTATATGGAGGCAGGGCTCGAACCCAAGTTCTCCTGCCTGGCAGAGTGTGTGCTTTACCGGGCAAGCTATTTCCTAGCCCTCTGGGCACATGGCTGAATGTGGTCTCCTTTCTGTCCCAGATCAGACATTCAGAGGGAACGGGCAGAGGCCATGCCTGCTGACGTAAGGGCGAGCCAACAGATCTGCACTGTGGCTGAAGGGGCAGCACCCTATGTAGACATGGCTGCCCTATGGGTGGGTTGGGGCCTGGCCGTTCTCTAAGGTGGGCTGGCTTCTTTCCTTTAGCAGGGTGCCCTCCAGTTCCAGCCATGTTGTAGCCAGAGACAGGTCTCACCTTTTCTTACAGCTGAGCAGACTTCCATTGTGTCCAGAGGCTGCATCTTCCCAAGCCGTTCTTGGCGCTTGGCTTGTTTACAACTTGGCATTTGGCTTGTTTACAAACCTTGAGTATTATGTGTAGGGTTGGAGTGAACATTGGTGGGGCACAAGTAAGTCTTCAGATATGTGTCCATTTATTTATTTTTGCCTCCAGGGTTATTGCTGGGGCTGAGGATCCCCTTTTCTTTCTTTTTTTTAAAAAAATATTTATCTATTTATTCCCTTTTGTTGCCCTTGTTTTATTGTTGTAGTTATTATTGTTGTTATTGCTGTCATCGTCCTTGGATAGGACAGAGAGATAGAGAGAGGAGGAGAAGAGAAAGATAAGACACCTGCAGACCTGCTTCACCACCTGTGAAGGGACTCCCCTGCAGGTGGCTCGGAGCCGGGGCTCGAGCAGGGAGCCGGGGGCTCGAACCGGGATTCTTATGCTGGTCATTATGCTTCGCGCCACGTGCATTTAACCCACTGCGCTACTGCCCGACTCCCGGGATCCCCTTTTCTAAAAGGCTCTCATACCTGGGTCTCCAATGTCGCATCACCACCATTAGCCATAGATGAGCAGTGCTCTGGTAGGTCTCTCTCTCTTTTTCTCTCCCATCTCTCTCTCTGTCTTTATCTCTTGTTAAAATTAAATATTAAAAAGGTATAACAGGGCCAGCAAGATGTGCACAACTCAGGTAGAGCCCAGCCCCCACTGCACTATGGAGAGCTTTGGTGCTGCAGTCTCTTTCCCTTTATTTCTCTTTCAGAAAAGTCAGCAAGGAGCCGCGAAGCTCTGGCAACAACTAAGTGTTATAAAGTAATTAAGGAATATGACCAACTCGGCACCTAAACGGAGAGCAACATCAGTTCCATTTGGGTTACAGTGTGACACTGGAGGTTTTACTTATTTTTTGTTGTCCTCCACTGACTATGTCTCCATCATAAGTTCTTGTCTTTTCTTCCTCCGCCCCTTCTCCCGCCCCCCCCCCTTTTTTTCCCTAGAGCCTTGCTCAGGTCTGGCTTATAGGGATGTTGGGGATTGAACATGGGACCTCAGAGCCTCAAGCATGAAGACTTTTCACTTAAACATTGTTCTATCTCCCCAGCTACACGCACCACAATCTAAGGATCGCTAAATGGTTTGGTTCCCTTAGGCTAACAGAAAAATGTAAAATGCTGTCCAGTTTCAGCATCAACCTTCATGTATTGCAGGTGCTTTGGCTGACCGCTAGGGGGCAGCAGAGTATCGTGGCAGGCTCAGAGCTTTGGAACTGACTGGACAGGCCTGGATTTACAGTGCAAACCTGTCCTGTGCCTTAAAGATTTGCTTAATTTATTTTGAAAGCGAGAGGGAGAGAGAATCAGAGCATCACTCTGGCACATGTGATGCTGGGGACTGAACTCAGGACCTTGTGCTTGAAGGTCCAATTCTAGATTTATGCCACTACCCACTTTTCCCCCCCCATTTTTGTTGCCCTTGTTTATTGTTCTTGTCGAACTTGGATGCCTGAGTTGCACAGCAGATGTCATCGGCGTAGATGAACTTCCTTGAAGAAGTTTCTGGGAGGTCATTGATGTAAATATTAAATAGCGTAGGAGCCAGAACAGAGCCCTGGGGGAGGCCACTTGAGACAAGTCTCCATCTGCTAGACTTGTCACCCAGATGCACCTGGAATCTTCTGTTTTGGAGAAGAAACGATATAGTGTTGGCCACCCATGGAGGCAAGCATCTTGAGATCTTGACTAGGAGACCACGGTGCCATACCGTGTCATAGGCTGCTGTGAGATCAACAAAGACAGCACCCGTCTTTAACTTCTTCTGGAATCCATTTTCAATGTAAGTTGAGAGGGCCAGGACTTGTTCGCAGGTAGATCTTCCTGGGCGGAAACCAGCCTGGGCGGGTGATAGGAATTTCTCTGTAAGAGGAGAAATTCGTGACAGAAGCAGCCTCTCAAGGAGTTTGTAACACACGAAGAGGAGAGAAATTGGTCTATAGCTGGCGGCCAGTGTTGGGTCTTTCTTTGGTTTCAAAATTGCTATTATCTTCACACGACACCAAATTTTGGGCATAGATTCGGATTCCAAGATGTGGGACAGGAATGTAGTGAGCCACTTCTTTGCCGCGGGGCCCAAGTTAAGAATGAGTTCTGGGGTGATGTTATCATAGCCAGCAGCCGTTCCCGGTTTAACTCTCTTCAAAGCGTCTTCCAGTTCAGACAGTGTAAAGGGAGAGAGTTTTGGAGATGTCTCTGATATCTGATTACTGTAAAAAATGGCGACTAATCCCTAGCACTGCAAAAACGGTATCATCTGTTTTCCATCTACACCATGCCTCGGCCTCGCGTGAGCTTAATGTGCAGCTTGGCGATACGAGAATCCGGCATGAAGCCCAGCCAGTTTATCTTGGCGTTACTCTCGATCGCACTCTGTCATTTCACGAACATCTCATAAAAACTGCAGCAAAGGTGGGCGCGAGGAATAACATCATTGCAAGACTGGCCAGCTCCTCATGGGGCGCGAGCGCTTCCACACTACGATCATCATCTCTGGCATTATGCTATTCCACTGCAGAATACTGTGCCCCAGTATGGTTCCGTAGCCCCCATGTCCACTTGGTCGATTCCAAATTATATTCCTCCATGAGGATAATTTCTGGAACCCTCCGTTCCACCCGGGTTCCATGGCTGCCAGTTCTTAGCAACATCGCCCCGCCAGATATTCGTCGGGATGCGGCATCATCTAAGTTCATTTCCCACGTCTACGCTCGACCGGACCTGCCAATATACGCGGATATCTTCGCCCACCCTGTCCAACGCTTGACGTCTCGTCACCCAATCTGGTCCCCTACGCCTACACTGAACTTCTCTGTTCCAGTCTCTTGGAAACAGAGTTGGCAGTCAGCTGAGGTAAAGAACAAACACCTCATCACAGACTCCTGCAAGCGTCAACCCGGCTTTGACCTAGCACGTTATGGTTGGGCCCTCCTCAATCGCTATCGAACAGGCCATGGCCGGTGCGCCGCTATGTTCCATCGCTGGGGAGCCAGAGACGACCCGAACTGCCCCTGCGGCTCCAGACAGACTATGACCCACATAGTCAACGACTGCCACCTCTCCAGATTCAAAGGAGGTCTCGAAACTTTACATCAGGCTCAACCTGACGCTGTTGACTGGCTTCTTCTTCTAGCGTTTGCCCTTCTTCCGTAGCCAGTCGACTGGCTACGGAAGAAGGGCAAACGCTAGAAGATGAATTGTTCTTGTTATTATTATTGTTGTTGTTTGTTGTTGTTGGCTAGGACAGAAATTGAAAGAGGAGGGGAAGGCAGACTTGCTTAGCTGGTCCTTGCGCTTTCCGCCATCTGTGCTTAACCCACTCCTCTTTTTTTTTTTTTTTTTTTTTACCAGAGCACTGCTCAGCTCTGGCTCATGGTGCTTCAGGGGATTGAACCTGGACCTTCAGAGCCTCAGGCATGAGAGTCTCTTTGCATAACCATTATGCTATCTATCCCCCCCCCCCACTGTAAACCTTTTACTTTTGAGCTATGTGACTTTAGGGGAGCCATTTAACTTCCCTGAATATGTACAGAATGGGGCTTATTGCTATTGTGCTACAGGCTTGCTGTGACAATTAAATGAGAGGGTGTGTTAGAAGCTATTGGTCTGTTTTGGTGACTTAGTAAATAGGAGTGATTTTTGGCCTTGGAGGTGATGCAGTGGATAAAGTGTTGGGTTCTCAAGCATGAGGTCCTGAGTTCAGGCCCTAGCTGCACATGTAGCAGTGTGATATCTGGTTCTCTTTCTTTCTTTCTTTCTTCCTTTTTTTTTTTTTTCCCCTCTCCAGGGTTATTGCTGGGGCTTGGTGCCTGCACCACAAATCCACTGTTCCGGGAGGCCACTCTTCCCATTTTTGTTGCCCTTATTGCCCTTATTGTTATTATTATTTGTTGTCACTGCTGTTGTTGTTGGATAGGGCATAAAGATAGACACCTGCAGACCAGCTTCATTGCTTGTCAAGTGACCTCCCTGCAGGCAGGGAACCGGGGGCTGAACTGGTCCCTGCGTTTTGCACCATGTGCCCTCGACCCACTGCACTACCACCTGGCCCCCTCTGGTTCTCTTTCTCTCTCCTCCTGTCTCATTAATAAATATTAATACATAAATTTTTAAAATTTTATTTCTTTATTGGGGGATTAATGTTTTACATTCAACAGTAAATACAGTAGTTTGTACATGCATAACATTCCCCAGTTTCCCATATAACAATACAACCCCCCACTAGGTCCTCTGTCATCCTTCTTGGACCTGTATTCTCCCCAACCACCCACCCACCCCAGAGTCTTTTACTTTGGTGTGATACGACATAAATTTTTTAATACTAATGATTTATCTCTAAGAGTTTCTGGCAGGAACTCATAACTTTTTTTTTTCTTCCTTCCATCCCCCTTTGTTTCTTTCTCTCACTCGCTTTCTTTCTCCTCTTTCTCTCTGCTTTCCTCTCTCTCCTTCCCCTTTATTTATTTCATGGCTTGATCAGGGAGGGGGGTAGGCAGTTTCATTTGGGCTGGGTCAGAAAACTGAAAGCAAATGGACGGCAAATCAACTGCTATGGGACTCCCTCAGTTACTGAGGAAGTGAGGAGTTTGGAACCCCGTGCTATTCTTAGGAAACAGGAACAACGGGTCAGTGGGTGCGGGTGGAGAAGATGAGGATGTTTACCCCCAAACATCAGCAGTCCAGAATAACACTTACTCGACTACCCGGTTATTTAGAAAAGATGACTCCTGTCGTTTGCAACAACTTGGATGGGTCTGGAGAGCAGTGTGCTAAGTGCAGTGAGACACAGAGAGACAAACCTGGGGGCAGTCTGCACATCTGTGAAAGGAAAAGTCTCAAAACCAAACCCAGAGGAACTGTTAGACTTTTTTTTTTTTTTTCTTTTTTGGCAAGTTGATGTGACTCAGATCTCTAGATCCCACATATGAGGGAAACCATCTGGTCATTGTCTTTCGTCTCTTTGCTTATTTTGATAAGCTTAATCACCTCCAGTTCCATCCCTTTGGTCCCAAAGGGCACGATGGATGTCTTTTGATAGTAGAGTAGTATTCCATGGGTTATGTACCCATAACAACAACAACAATTTTAAAAAAAATATTTACTTATTTATTTATTTTCCTTTTGTTGCCCTTGTTGTTTTTCTTTGTTGTTGTAGTTATTGTTGTTGTTATTGATGTCGTCATTGTTAAATAGGACAGACAGAAATGGAGAGAGGAGGGGAAGACAGAGAGGGGGAGAGAAAGACACCTGCAGACCTGCTTCACTGCTTGTGTCCCAGGTTTAATCCCCTGCAGCTCCATAACCCAGAGCTGAGCAGTGCTTTGGTTAAAAAAAAAAAAAAGAGGAGGAGGGGGGTTGGGTGGTGGTGCACCAGGTTAAGCTCAAACAGTACTCAAGTGCAAGGACCCTTCCTGGATTCCTTGGCTCCCCACCTGCAGGGGGTCACTTCACAAGCAGTAAAGCAGGTTTGTAGATCTCTCTCTATTTCTCCCCTTCTCTATCTCCCCCCCCCAATTACTCTGTCCTATCCAAAAAAACAAAATAAAAAGGGGGGGAAATGGCTGCCAGGAGCAGTTAATTCATGAGCCCCAGTGATAACCCTGGGGGCCAAAATAAAAGGAGAAGGAGGAGGAGAAGCAGCAGCAGCAGCAGTAGTGTGGTCCTGGAGGTGACGCAGTGGTTAAGGCACTAGACTCTCAAGCATGAGGTCCTGAGTTTGATCCCCAGCAGCACATGTACCAGAGTGATGGCTGGTTCGTTCTTTCTCTCTTCCTATCTTTCTCATGAATAAATAAATTCTTTAAAAAAAAAAAGCAGTAGTAGTTGTTGTTGGGAGTCGGGCGGTAGCGCAGCGGGTTAAGCACAGGTAGTGCAAAGTGCAAGGACTGGCATAAGGATCCTGGTTCGAGCCCCCGGCTCCCCACCAGCAGGAGCGTCGCTTTACAGGCGGTGAAGCAGGTCCGCAGGTGTCTAATCTTTCTCTCTCCCTCTCTGTCTTCCTGTCTTTCGATTTCTCTCTGTCCTATCCAACAACAACAGCAATGACAACAATAACAATAAATACAACAACAAGGGCAACAAAAATGGAAAAAATGGCCTCCAGGAGTGGTGGATTCATAGTGTAGGCACTGAGCCCCAGCGATAACCCTAGAGGCAAAAAAAAAAAAAATTGATTGAGAGAGAGAAGAGAGGGAACCAGAGCAAGAGTCTAGCATATGTGATGCTGAGGACTGAATTTGGGGCCTCATACTTATAAGTCTTGTACTCTATATGCTGCAAATTTTCTGGGCCATGATCTTGTTTGTTTGTTTACTTACTCACCAGAACATTGTTCAGTTCTGGTTAATGGTGATGTGGGGAACTGAACCTGGAACTTTGGAGACTCAAGCACAAAAGCCTTTTTGCATAACGACTATGCTGTCTTTCCCAACCTACACAGATATTAATGAGGGAGTGGGAGAGGTACAGAACAAAAGGTACAGAGAAAGAGAGAACAGAGTACTGCTCAGCCCTGACTTACGGCGGTGCTGGGGATTGAACCTGGTATCTCAGAGCCTCAAGAATGAGGGTTTTCCCCCCCTTTTGTTGCCCTTGTTGTTTTTCATTGTTGTTGTAGTTATTATTGTTGTTGTTATGGATGTCATTGGTGTTGAATAGGACAGAGATAAATGAAGAGAGGAGGGGAAGATGGGGAGAAAAAGATAGACACCTGCAGACCTGCTTCACCGCCTGTGAAGCGACTCCCCTACAGGTGGGGAGCCGGGTCTCAAACTGGGATCCTTATGCTGGTCCTTTGCACCATGTGCGCTTTACCCGCTGCGCTACCACCCGACTCCCTCAAGAATGAGTTTTTCAGGTTGGGGTTATGGATCCACCTGCCAACACCCATGTTCACCAGAGAAGCAATTATTCGAGCCCCTGGCTCCCCAACTGCAGGGAGGGTTGCTTTTCAAGCTGTGAAGCAGGTGTCTTTCCCTCTCTGTCTTCTCCTCCTCTCTTGATTTCTCTCTACCTATCCAACAACAACAGCAATAACAATAATAACAGCAAGAAGGGCAACAAAAATGGGGGGGGGGAAGATGGCCTCCAGGACCAGTGGATTCATAGAGCAGGCACTGAATCACAGCGATAATCCTGGAGGCAAAAAAAAAAAAAAAAAAGACTGTAGTGAATAGCAAGTCAAACAAGTAAACATATTCCAAGAGTAGGTATTGGCAAAATATTTCTGTCAAGAATCCATTAATAAACAATTTAGACTCTGTGGACCCTAAGGCTTTTGCTCACCTCTATTGTGAAAGAAGTCATAATAATAAAGAATTAGGGGAGTCGGGTGGTAGCGCAGCAGTTTAAGCGCAAGGAGCCCCGGGCTCCCCACCTGCAGGGGAATCCCTTCAGAAGCAGTGAAGCAGGTCTGCAGGTGTCTGTCTATCTTTCTCTCTTCCTCTCCGTCTTCCCCTCCTCTCCATTTCTCTCTGTCCTATCCAACAATGATGACAACAAGAATAACTACAACAAAAAACAAGGGCAACAAAAGGGAATAAATAAATAAATAAAATAAAATTTTTTAAAAGAATGAGTTTTTTTTATATATATTTGTTTTGCAGAACCACTACGCTACCTCCCCTGCCCGACCAATTATCTTTTTTTTCTCTTTCTTTCTTTTTTTTTTTTTTTTTTTAACCAGAGCACTGCTCAGCTCTGGTTTATGGTGGTGTGGGGGATTGAACCTGGGACTTGACAGAGCCTCAGGCTTGAAAGTCTGTTTGCATAACCATTATGCTATCTACCCCTGCCCCAATGATCTTGTTTTATAAAAGAATTTATTGACTATGATTGAGCGTAGACGTGGGAAATGAACTTAGATGACGCTCGACCGGACCTGCCAATATACGCGGATATCTTCGCCCACCCTGTCCAACGCTTGACGTCTCGTCACCCAATCTGGTCCCCTACGCCTACACTGAACTTCTCTGTTCCAGACTCTTGGAAACAGAGTTGGCAGTCAGCTGAGGTAAAGAACAAACACCTCATCACAGACCCCTGCAAGCGTCAACCCGGCTTTGACCTAGCACGTTATGATTGGGCCCTCCTCAATCGCTATCGAACAGGCCATGGCCGGTGCGCCACTATGTTCCATCGCTGGGGAGCCAGAGACGACCCGAACTGCCCCTGCGGCTCCAGACAGACTATGACCCACATAGTCAACGACTGCCACCTCTCCAGATTCAAAGGAGGTCTGGAAACTTTACATCAGGCTCAACCTGACGCTGTTGACTGGCTACGGAAGAAGGGCAAACGCTAGAAGAATTGACTATGAGAGAGACAGACAGGCCCAGAGCCCTGTTCAGAAGCTTAGAGATTGCTTCCAGTTTACAGCTTGTTGTCCTGTGGTGAGTTTCTTTCTCAGTGTCTTCACTAGCCAGATGCTGAGTTTTTTCCTCCTTTGCTGAGGGAAGCTTGGTCCACTGAGTTCCAGGTCCACATTTCATGCTGGTCGTTCCATGTTTTGGTGTCGCTTTGCTGTTACTGTGGGAGAAGGCAGACCTGGGTCTGCCCTGTTCAGCCATTTTAGCTCTGAACCTCCAACTCACAGATTTGTAACTGAGAAGACCTCGGTAAGGCCTCTGCCGAAACAGCTTATTTCCCTAGTGCGAGATACATTGTTTCAGATACTAATCATCAAGGTGACACTCTTATGGTCATAAATACGCATACACTGTAGCCATAGAGGTGGCACAATGGCTAGAGCTCTCAAGCATGAGGTCTAAAGTTCAATCCCCCGGTATTGCATGTTTCAGCGTGATGCTCTGATCTTCTCTCACATTTATAGAGGGCTCTTTAGAACTTTATAACATGCATATTTATGTATTTTTAACTTTATTTTACTTGATAGAACAGAGAAATTGAGAGGGAGGGGGAGAGGGAGAGAGGCAGACACCTGCAGCATTGCTTCACTACTCGTGAAGCTTCTCTTCTGCAGGTGAGACTGGGGGATTGAACCAGGGTCCTTACACACGGTAATATGAGCACTAAGTCAGATGCACATTGCTACTCAGCCCCCTTACTCATATATTTTATACATAGTTTGGGTTTCCCAGGGTGGTTACATTTGATTTGGACGAGAAACTTTGTATTTTAAAAGAAGACTTTGCACCCAAGATTTCTTTGAAGTACACTTAGAGACAGTGTATTTTCCATTATCTATTTCTGGGTGACAGATTAGCTCCAAACACAGTGGCCTAAAAGGGACATTTTGTTTCCAGTGTCATTTTCAAGGAGACCTTGGTAAGAGGGAGGGACAGCCAGAAGGGCAGGAGCAGCTTCCAAAATTGTGTCTTCACTAGTATGCTGAGTACCCGGATGCTCTCACTGGTAGTGAGAGCTTGTGGTCATCTTTACTTCCTTATAGCGTGGTGCAAAAATAGCAATGGACAGGGAACTGGAATTAAGTATTATGAGCACTAACTCCTCCCTTTGTCATCTGGGCTCAACTCAGCAGGCTGATTCCTGCCAAGAAAGGTGGCAAGAGGGGCCGGGCAGTTGCACACTTGGCTAAGGGTTCATACTACTATGCTGAGGACTTGAGTTCAAGCCTCCAGTCCCCACCTGCAGGGGGGAAGCTTCACAATAGGTGAAACAGGTCTGCAGGTCTCTCTCTCTCTCTCTCTCTCTCTCTCTCTATCCTCCCCTCCCTTCTCAATCTTTATATGCCCTATCAAATAAAGAAAAAAAGAAAGAAAGGAAAAGGAAGGGGGGCAAGAGGGGTCACTCTGCCATCACGTCATTGTCACCATCATCATTCACATAAGCACCCATGAAGTGGGCTTCAAGAGATATGGCCCTTGAGCCCTCAGAGACCTGGGGATTTGCCTCAAAGGATATGGACACTCCAGATGTGTGCCAGGCTCGGTGCAGCTGTCTGGGCCCGAGGTACATGAAGTGTCCCATCCTGTACCAACCATGCATCATGTGGTAGGATGAAGTGTCCCCAAACTAGCTGTGTGTGTTTTCATCTGGCATAACTTTCCAGAATCTTCCAACAGGCGCCATGGATAAGAACTAGCCATGGATTGTCAGAGTTCTTTCTTTCTTTCTTTATTTCCTTTTGTTGCCCTTGTTTTATTGTTGTAGTTATTATTGTTGTCATCATTGTTGGATATGACAGAGAGAAATGGAGAGATGGGGGAAGACAGAGAAGGGGAGAGAAAGATAGACACCTACAGACCTGCTTCACCGCCTGTGAAGCGACTCCCCTGCAGGTGGGGAGCCGGGGGCTCGAACCGGGATCCTTATGCCAGTCCTCGCGCTTTGCACTACCTGCGCTTAACCCGCTGTGCTACCGCCCGACTCCCGGATTGTCAGAGTTCTAACACACACACACACACACACACACACACACACACACACACACACACACACACACACAATCTGAAGCCTGCTTTAAATAGTTTATTTATTTAATTTTTATTATCTTTATTTATTTATTTATTTGGATAGAGACAGCCAGGAATTGAGAGGAGGAGGGGAGATAGGGAGAGAGACAGATACATCTGCAGACCTGCTTCACCACTCCAGCTTTCCTCCTGCAGGTGGGGACCAGGGGCTTGAACCTGGGTCCTTGTACACTGTAATGTGCACTTAACCAGGTGCGCTGCTGCCACCTAGCCCTATTTTATTTAATTAATTAATTAATTTACTTATTTAGCCCCCAGGGTTATTGCTGGGACTCGGTGCCTGCACCATGATTCCACTGCTCCTGGAGGCTATTTTTTTCCCCTTTTGTTGCCCTTGTGTGTGTGTGTGTTTTATCATTGTTGTGGTTATTGTTATTGTTGTTGGATAGGACAGATAGAAATGGAGAGAGGGGAGTCGGGCGGTAGCGCAGCGGGTTAAGTGCAGGTGGTGCAAAGCACAAGAACCAGCTTAAGGATCCCGGTTCGAGCCCCCGGCTCCCCACCTGCAGGGAAGTTGCTTCACAGGCGGTGAAGCAGGTCTCAGGTGTCTATCTTTCTCTCCTCCTCTCTCTGTCTTCCCCTCCTCTCTCCATTTTTCTCTGTCCTATCCAACAGCAATGACATCAATAACAGCAACAATAACTACAACAATAAAACAAGGACAACAAAAGGGAATAAATAAATATTTTAAAAAAGAAATGGAGAGAGGAGGGAGAAAGAAAGATAGACACCTGCAGACCCACTTCAACCCTTGTGAAGCGACCCCCCCCACACAAGTGGGGAGCTGGGGGCTTGAACTAGGATTCTTGCACCAGTCCTTGCACTTCATGCCATGTGCACTTAACGTGCTGTGCTACCACCTGAGCCCCTATTTATTTATTTTTTTGACCAGAGCACTGCTCATCTCTAGCTTATCATGGTGCTGGGAATTGAATTGGGAACTCAGAGCCTCAGGCATGACATTTATTTACATAATCAATATACACTCCCCCCAACCCTAATTTTCTTATTTTTAAAAGTTTTATTATTATTTGAGGTTCATTTACTTATTAGTGAGAGATAGGGGGTGGGGGAAACAGGAAGGCAGGGGAGATAGCATATTGGTTCTGTAAAGAGACTCTCATGCCTGAGACTGCAAAGTCCCAGCTTCAGTGCCACGCACCACCATAAGCCAGAGCTGAGCAGTGCTCTTGTAAATTAACTGAAAAATAAACTTTTTTTTTCTTTTACCAGAGCACTGTTCAGCTCTGGCTTATGATGGTGCAGGGGATTGAACCTGGTACTTTGGAGCCTCAGGCATGAGAGTCTCTTTGCATAACCATTATGCTATTTACCCCTACCCTTTTTTGAATCTTTTTTTTTTTTTTAACCAGAGCACTGTTCAGCTCTGGCTTATGGTGGTGCGGGGGGATTGAACCTGGGACTCTGGAGCCTCAGGCAAGAGAGTCTGTTTTCATAACCGTTATGCTATCTACCCTCTGCCCTTGAATATTTTTTTTTCTGAAAAATAAATTTAGGGGAAAAAAGAGAGAAAGAGGAGGGAGAGAGAACCAGAACATCACTCTGCCACATATGATGCCAAGGATCAAACTCAGGACCTCATGCTTGAGAGATCAAAGCTCTAGCCTTTCTATCACTTCCTGGGCCTCTTATTACTATTATTTAAGATTTATGTCATTAATATGAGAGAGGAGAAGAAAACAGGACATCACTCTGGCACATGTGATGCTGGGGATCAAACTTGGGACTTTGTGCTGGAAAGTCCAATTCTTTATTTTTTTTTCAAAAATTTAAAAATATTTATTTATTCCCTTTTGTTGTCCTTGTTGTTTTATTTTTGTAGTTATTATTATTGTTGTTGTTGTTGGAGAGGACAGAGAAATGGAGAAAGGAGGGGAAGACAGAGAGGAGGAGAGAAAGACACCTGCAGACCTGCTTCACCACTTGTGAAGCGACTCCCCTGCAGGTGGGGAGCTGGGGGCTTGAACTGGGATCCTTCAGCTGGTCCTTGCGCTTAACCCGCTACGCTACCACCGGACTTCCAAGAGTCCAATTCTTTGTCAACTGCACCACCGCTGGGTATGTTTCTTTAGTTCATATGAGACAGAAAGAGAAGCTAAAGCACCATGCTAGTGTATGAGGTGCCAGGGATCAAACTAGGAACCTCAGGCATGCAAGTCCAGTGCTTTGCCGGTGCAGTTATATCCTCAGCTACGGCCTAGTTCCAATTGTACAGTTAGAACTGCACCCCACCCGTGTCCCCAAAACCAGATTTTGCAACTTCAGTTACTTTCCATCTGAAGTGAGGAGGATGGTTCTGGAATGCTGAACCTCAAATGCCACATTTCTAATTCTCTGTCCATCTGATAGGATGCTCACAGGCAAAAGCATGTGTGAGGGGCTGGCGGGTGGTGCTCCTGGTTAAGTGTACACACTACCAAGATTCAAGACCCAGATTCAAGCCCCTGGTCCCCACTTACAGAGAAGTTTCCACAAGTGGTAAAACAGGTCTGCAGGTTTGTCTCCTTCCCGCCCTCCCTTTCTCTCCTCCCTCTCAATTTCTCTATAAAATAAAATAATAAATAAAAGGAAAAATGGCCTCCAGGAGTAGTGGGTTTGTAGTACTGGCACCTAGCCTCAGTGATAACAACCCCGGTGGCGATTAAAATAAAAGGGGGTGGGGGTTGGCGGTAGCAGAGCAGGTTAAGCGCTCATGGTGCAAAGCGCCAGGACCTCCTAAGGATCCCAGTTAGAGCCCTGGCTCCCCACCTGCAAGGAGGTCGCTTCACAGGCGGTGAAGCAGGTCTGCAGGTGTCTCTCTTTCTCTCCCCCTCTCTGTCTCCCCCTCCTCTTTCCATTTCTCTCTGTCCTATCTGGCAACAATAACAACAAGAGCAACAAAATGGAAAAAAAAAATGGCCGCCAGGAGCAATGGATTCGTAATACAGGCACTGAGCCCCAGCGATAACCCTGGAGGCAGAGAGAGAGGGAGGGAGGGAGGAAGGAAGGAAGGAAGGAAGGAAGGAAGGAAGGAAGGAAGGAAGGAAGGAAGAGAGATAGAGAAAAAGCATTTGTCCTCCCCTGGGGAAGGAGGGCCTGGGAGCAGCAAGCAAAGAAGGTTCAAAGGAAACAAGTGTCAGTTTAATCAGAAAGTCTAAAATCCAAGGTCAGCTGCCTCCGGCTCCTACTTGTTCCTTCCACAAACACCCAGTACAGACAAGTGGCTGGGCAGTGGCACACCTGGTAGAGTGCACACATTACAGTGCACAAGGACTGAGGCTCAAGCCCCTGTCCCCACCTGCAGGAAGTAAGCTTCACGAGTGGTGAAGCAGTGCTGCTGGTTTCTTTGTCTCTCTCTCTCTCTCTCCCTCTTTTATCTCCCCCTCCCCTCTCAATTTCTCTCTGTCTCTATCCAAATACAAAACTTAAAATTTTTGGCCCAGTGAAATAGCTTACTTGGATAGTGCATTGCTTTGCCATGTGTACAACCCAGGTTTGAACCCAGCCCACACGACACTGAAGGAAGCTTCAGTGCTGTCTCTTTTCTCTCTCTCTCTCCCTCCCTCCCTCCTTTTTTTAATATTTATTTTCCCTTTTGTTGCCCTTGTTGTTTTTCATTGTTGTTGTAGTTATTGTTGTTGTTGTTGATGTCGTTATTGTTAGATAGGACAGAGAGAAATGGAGAGAGGAGAGAAAGACAGATACCTGTAGACCTGCTTCACTGCCTGTGAAGTGACTCCCCTGTAGGTGGGGAGCTGGGGCTCGAACCTGAATCCTCATGCTGGTCCTTGTGCTTCGCGCCACGTGCGCTTAGCCTGCTGTGCTACCGCCCGACTCTCCCCCCCTCCTTCTTTGCCTTCTTTATCTCTGTGAAAAATACACAAATGGACCTGGCAGAAGCACACCTGGTTGAGCACACATATTACCATGCACAAGGACCCAGGTTCAAGTCCTTGGTCCCCACCTGCAGGAGAAAAGCTTCACAAGTGTTGAAGCAGTGCTGCAGGTATCTCTCATTCTCTCCCCCCCCCCTCAGTTTTTTCTCCTATCCATCGAAAGAGGGAGAGAACACATGGAACTGACGGTGGGATTCAAGGAGGGAATTCATCCTCACCAGGGAGTGAGGACTGGTTTGTATATTGACAAGGACGGAGGAGAGCACAAGTGGGAACACAGAGGGATCAAGATAGTCAGTGGATCAAAACTGAGGAGTGGCAGTGGGTGAGGCAAAGCACAGGACTAGTCACTGGGGAAATAGCTCAGCTGGTGAAGTGTGGGACTTGCATGCCTCAGGCTCCTGGTTCAAACCCTGGTGCTGCATGGACCAGAGGGGTGCACCCTCTGTACCCCCACCTCGAAACTCTCTCTGCTGCATATGGAATGAACAAAATAAACACAGAACTAGGGATTTGTCTCACAGAGATAAGGACCTAAGCCTTTTAAAAAAAATTATATCTTTTAAGATTTTCTTTATTCATGAGAAAGATAGGAGGAAAGAGAGAAAGAATTAGATATCACTCTGGTACATGTGCTGCTGGGGACTGAACTCAAGACCTCATGCTGGAGTCCAATGCTTTAACCACTGCGCCACCTCCCAGACCACTTTTTAAAAAATTATTTATTTTCTACAGCCATGAACAACCTATACCTCAGCTGATAATTGTTTATCTTATGGGACTGAACTTTTTTTTTAATATTTATTTATTTTCCCTTTTGTTGCCCTTGTTGTTTTATTGTAGTTATTATTGATGTTGTAATTGTTGGATAGGACAGAGAGAAATGGAGAGAGAAGGGGAAGACAGAGAAGGGGGAGAGAAAGATAGACACCTGCGGACCTGCTTCACCGCCTGTGAAGCGACTCCCCTGCAGGTGGGGAGCCGGGGGCTTGAACCAGGATCCTTAAGCCCATCCTTGTGCTTTGCGCCATCTGCACTTAATCCGCTGTGCTACCGCCTGACTCCCTAGGGACTGAACTTTTGATAGCTATACTCAAACTTTATGGACTTAGCGTACTCTGAGCCCCTGATGATAACTGATTATTTTGTGTATCTAAAATATATGTCCCATACTTTTGTAATGCCCTAATAAAACCTTTTATGGTTTAAACCTGTAAAAAAAATCATTTATTTTATTTATATTGGATAGAGTGAGAGATAAATCGAGAGGAAAGGGAAGGAAAGAGGGAGAGAGATACCTGCAGCCCTGCTTCACCACTTGTGAAGCTCCCCCTTTACAGGTTGGGAGTGGGAGCTAGAGCCCGGTGTACCACCATCCGGCCACAGGGCCTAGGACCTGAGAGTTCAGACTCCAGAATCAACAGCTTTGTCCAGATAGCAACATGCTTTGTCACACATGTGACTGACCTTTAAGCCCGGCCCCCGCTGCAATGGAGGACATTTTGGCACTGTGTTGTCTTTCTCTTTCTTCAAAAGAAGTTGTTTATTTATTCATGAGAAAGATAGGAAGAGAGAGAGAAAGAACCGGACATCACTGTCTGGTACATGTGCTGCCAGGATTGAACTGGGGACCTCATGGTTGAGAATCCAATGCTCTATCCACTGGGCCACCTCTCGGACCACTCCGTTTATCTATCTGAAAAAGTTGGAGTGGTAAAGCCCTGGTGACAACAACAAAAAAGATTTCAGAGGCCCAAGAGGTGAGGTCCTGATCCCTCTCCCTCTCCCTCTCCCTCTCCCTCTCCCTCTCCCTCTCCCTCTCCCTCTCCCTCTCCCTCTCCCTCTCCCTCTCCCTCTCCCTCTCCCCCTCCCCCTCCCCCGCCCCCTCCCCCTCCCCCTCCCCTCCCCCTCTCCCTCTCCTCCCCCTCTCTCCCCCCCCTCTCTTTCTATTTACCAGAGCACTGCTCAGCTCTGGCTTATGGTGTTGCTGGGGACTGAACCTGGGATGTTTGGTGTCTCAGACATCAGAGTGTTTGCACAACCACTGTACTGTCTCCCCAGCCCTCTGTCTCTTTCCTCACAAGTAAATAGACAAGTCTTTTTAAAATATTTATTATTTATTTATTTATTCCCTTTTGTTGCCCTTGTTATTTTTTTATTATTGTTGTTATTTGATGTCATTGTTGGATAGGACAGAGAGAAATGGAGAGAGGAGGGGAAGACAGAGAAGGGGAGAGAGAAAGATAGACACCCGCTTCACTTATGAAGCGACTCCCCTGCAGGTGTGGAGCCGGGGGCTCGAACCGGCATCCTTATGCTGGTTCTTGCGCTTCACGCCACCTGCACTTAACCTGCTGTGCTACTGCCTGACTCCCTCTTCAAGACATTTTATGGAGGGGTTTACAGTACAGTTGTTGGCACATGGGTACAGTTCCCCATCTCCCTGTGATAGGTGTCTGCAGAACACTCTCACCCCCAACTTGGGTCCTTTTCCATCATGCACCAGGACCCCAAGGCCATCTCTTCGCCCTCCTCCTCCAGGGTCCTTTGCTTTAGTACAGTCCACCAAACTCAGTCCAAGTTTCCCTTTATGTCTGTTTCTCTCTCCCTCTCCCTCTCCCTCTCCCTCTCCCTCTCCCTCTCCCTCTCCCTCTCTCTCATGCTCTTCTAGGGTGGGTGGAGTAATTTCAGAATATCACTCTGGCACATGCATTGCCGGGGATGGAACTCAGAGCCTCATGCTTGAGAGTCCAATGCGTGAGAATCCACTGCACCACTCCCCAGGCTGCTCTTTCCTTCTTTCCTAAATTTCACCAACTAGATAAATCTTTAGAAAAAAGAAAAAAGGAGTCTAGACTCCAGGGCTGGGACCTTGCTTGGCAGTAGACCACAGAACTGGTCCGCCTTTTCCATTAAGACTTTGTCAGATGCCCTTCTCACAAGTAGACTGAGTTCACAAAGTCTGAAGGCGGAAAAGCACAGAGCCCAAATGCCCTTATCAGAATAGGTCAAGGGCACCTGTTAGCAAGGCATGTTAACGCAGCTGCCACTGACCTTGACCATGCTCGCCTGGCTACAGCAGCGCTGGGCCTGCTCCACAGGAAAGTCCCTCTGTCCCTCCTCCCTGGCTGTGTTCTGGGGAACAGGGTCCCCACGTTCACCCTTCCCCAAAGGAATAGGGGAGCAGAGCTCTCCCCTGTGGCTGAGAATCAGCTCCATGAATTGTCGGGATTTTCCCTATTTGCTTACTAGTGTCAGTCCTGGCTTTGTGTCTCAGCTGGTAGAATGGTAGACTGGCCTGCCTTGGGTTCCTGGTTCCAGCCCTATTCTCTTTTTTTCCTTTCTTTTGTTCTCTTTAATATTTATATCAGGGTTTTTCCCCCCCTTTTGTTACCCTTGTTTTATTGTTGTTGTAGTTGTTATTGATGTTGTTGTTGGATAGGACAGAGAGAAATGGAGAGAGGAGAGGAAGACAGAGAGGGGGAGAGAAAGATAGACACCTGCAGACCTGCTTCACTGCCTGTGAATTGACCCCCCTGCAGGTGGGGAGTCGGGGGCTCGAACCGGGATCCTTAAGCTGGTCCTTATGCTTCGCACCACGTGTGCTTAACCCGCTGCGTTACTGCCTGACCCCCATTTTTTTTTCTCCAGGACTATTGCTGGGACTCAGTGTCTGCACTACAAATCCACTGCTTCTGGAGGCCATTAAATTTTTTTTTTATTGGATAGGACAGAGAGAAATTGAGAGAGGAGAGGAAGACAGGGGGGAGAGAAAGATAGACACCTGCAGATCTGCTTCACCGCTTTTGTAAAGTGACCTCCCCTGCAGCTGGGGAGCCAGGGGCTCAAACCGGGCTCCTTGTACAGGTGCTTGTGCTTTGTACTGTGTGTGCTCTACTGCCTGGCCCCCTGTGTGTGAGTCCTTCATGAAATCAAGTCCTGCCGCCTATTCCCACTCCTTTCTCAAAGGAAAGCCCTAAAAAGATGATTTAATTTATTGGACAGAAATAGAAATCAAGAGGAAAGGGGGAGATTGAAAGTAAGAGTGAAAGAGAGACACCTGCAGCACTGCTTCACCGCTTGTGAAGCTTCTCTGCAAGTAGGGACTGGGGACTTGAACCTGGGTCCTTGTGCATGGGAACATGTACACTCAATCAGGTTTGCCACCACCTGGACCCTATGAGCCCTATACTTACAAGCACTCTGGTATCTCTCTTTCTCTCTCTCTCCTTTAAGAACTTATTTATTCATGAGAAAGGTGGAGAGAGAGAAAGAACCAGATATCACTCTGGTACATGTGCTAATGGGGTTTGAACTTACGGTTGAGACTCCAATGTGTTATCTACTGCACCACCTCTTGGATCTCTCTCTCTCTCTCTCTCTCTCCTGTCCTTTATATGTGAGAACTAAAATAACATTTTTTTCTCTAGACAGGCAGAGACAGAGTGAAAGAAATCACAGCATCAGCTTCCTTCAGTGCAGTAAGGGCTGGGCTTGAACCTGAATCACACACATGGCAAAACGGCACACTAACTATTCAAGTGAGCTATTTCACCAGCCTTTAAATCTTTAAAAAATAATTTTCTGTCCCCTTTTCTGCACCTGGAAGTCTTTGATCCATCTCAAATTAAAATCTCCCCCAAGCAGAACCCTTGAATCCTACTTTCTCCTACTCACCCCCCTCAAAAAAGAATCTTCTCGGGGTCTTTATCTATTTATTTTTCCATTTTTTTAAATTTTCTTTATTTATTGGATAGAGACAACCAGAAACTGAGAGGGGTGGGGGAGATAGAGGGAGAGAGACAGAGAGAAACCTGCAGGCCTGCTTCACTACTCGTAAAGCTTTTCCCCGGCAGGTGGAGACTGGGGACTTAAACCTAGGTTCTTGTGCATTGTAACATGTGCACTCAACCAGGCGTGCCACCACCCGGCTCCTATGCTCTGGTTCTTTCTCCATCTCTTTCTTGTGTTGAAAAATAAAGGAACATATATTTGGAGGCCAGGTGGTGGCGCACTTGGTTGAGCACACGTCACAATGCTCAAGGACAGGTTTCTACCTGCAAGAGGGAAGAGTCACGAGTGGAAAAGTTGTGTTGTAGGTGTCTCTCTTACTCTCTCCCTCTGTCTCTACCAAATAAATAAATAAACAAACACATACAAAGAAAAATATTTTTAAGGGGGCTGGGCGGTAGCGCAGCGGGTTAAGCGCATGTGGTGTGAAGTGCAAGGAATGACCTGTGTAAGGATCCCAGTTAGAGCCCCCGGCTCCCCACCTCAGAGGGTTCACTTCACAAGCAGTGAAAGCAGGTCTGTAGGTCTTTCTCCCTGTCTGTCTTCCCCTCCTCTCTCAATTTCTTGCTGTCCTACCCAACAAAAACAATAGGAATGGCAACAGTAACAAGAGCAACAAAAATGGCCTCCAGGAGCAGTGGATTGGTAGGAGGCTCCAAGCCCTAGCAATAACCCTGGAGGCAAAAATAAATAAATAAATAAAATATAGAGACAGAGAAGCAGCAAGACAGTGAAAGAAACACCACTGAGGAAGTTGGGCGGTAATGCAGTGGGTTAAGCGTAGGTGGCACAGAGTGCAAGGACCAGCATAAGGATCCCAGTTTGAGCCCCTGGCTCCCCACCTGCAGGGGAGTCACTTCACAATCTTTCTCTCCCCTTCTCTGTCTTCCCCTCCTCTCTCCATTTCTCTCTGTCCTATCCAACAACGACGGTATCAATAACTACAACAATAAATCGACAAGGGTAACAAAAGGGAATAAATAAATATTTAAAAAAACAGCACTGAAGCTTCCTTTAATGCAGTGGGCTTGGGTTAACCTTCCTCTGTCTCTCATTGAGAGAGGGAGGGAGAGAGAGAGAGAGAGAGAGAGAGAGAGATGGATAGATAGCACACTTTTATGTGGTAGAGGCTGGGCTCAGACTTGGACTGCACACATGGTAAAGCAGTACACTATCCAAGTGAGTTGTTTCACTGGCCCAGGGCCTTTATGCTTTTGGTCTTTGTACCAAAGGGTATCTATGATCTGCCCTGTCCTTCCCAGTTATGTAAACCAAGACATTCCCTTGTCCTCTTGTGCTTACTCAACCTCGGTTTCTGCACTTGCGAATTTCCTAACTGAAATGGAAGCTGGCTGTCAGAACAGAATCAAAGAGCTTGCTTGTTTTTTCTTCCTTCTTTCCTTCCTTCCTCCCTCCCTCCATTTCTTTCTTTCTTTTTTTCTTTCTTTCTTTCTCTCTTCTTTTTCTGTTTGTTGTCACTGGGGTTTCACTGCTCTAAGCTGACTTTTTCAGACCTAGACGAGAGATAGAGGGGTGGGTAAAAGAGACCACAACACCCAGGCTTTCTTCAGTGCAGTGGGGGCTGGACTTGAATCTGGGTCTCGTTCATGGCAAAGCAGCACACTGGAAGGAAGCTATTTTTTTTTTTTTAATTCTTAGCTTTTTAAAAATTTTTAAAAAATATTTATTCATTTCCCCTTTTGTTGCTCTTGTTGTTTTATTGTTGTAGTTATTATTGTTGTTATTGATGTCGTTGTAATTGGATAGGACAGAGAAATGGAGGGAGTAGGGGATACAGAGGGGGGAGAGAAAGACACCTGAAGACCTGCTTCACCGCCTGTGAAGCAGCTCCCCTACAGGTGGGTGGGGGCTCGAACCAGGATCCTTAAGCAGATCCTTGCGCTTTGTGTCACGTGCGCTTAACCCGCTGCGCTACCGCCTGACTCCCCTAGGGAAGCTATTTCACTGGCCCAAAATAAATCAATCTTGAAAACATTTTTTGAGGTGGTATCTTAGTGTAATTTTAATCTGCATTTCTTTTTTTTTAAAGTTTTTAGTTATAAAATGGGAACACTGACAAGACTATAGGATAAGAGGGGTACAACTCCACACAATTCCCGCCACCAGAACTCTGTATCCCATCTCCTCCCCTGATAGCTTTCCTATTCTTTATCCCTCGGGGAGCATGAACCCAGGGTCATTATACAGAAGGTGGAAGGTCTGGCTTCTGTAATTGCTTCCCTGCTAAACATGGGCGTTGGCAGGTTGATCCATACTCCCAGCCTGTTTCTCTCTTTCCCTAGTGGGGCAGGCATCTGGGGAGGCGGGGCTCCAGGACACATGGTGGGGTTGTCTGCCCTGGGAAGTCCTTGAAAACATTTTTAAAAGATTACCACCTAGGTTTAAAAAAAATTGGGGGGAGTTGGGCTGTAGCGCAGCGGGTTAAGCGCACGTGGCGCAAAGCGCAAGGACTGGTGAAAGACCCTGGTTCGAGCCCCCGGCTCCCCACCTGCAGGGGAGTCGCTTCACAAGCGGTGAAGCAGGTCTGCAGGTGTCTGTCTTTCTCTCCCTCTCTTCCCTTCCTCTCTCCATTTCTCTCTGTCCTATCCAACAATGACGACATCAATAACAACATTAATAACAACAACAATAAAACAACAAAAGGGAATAAATAAATAAATATTTAAAAAAATTTTTTTAAAGTGGGGTAATCTGGGAGGTGGCGCAGAGGATAAAGCACTGGACTCTCAAGCATTAGGTCCTGAGTTCAATCCCTGGCAGCACATGTACCAGAGTGATGTCTGGTTCTTTCTCTCTCTCCTATCTTTCTCATTAATAAATAAATAAAATCTTAAAATAAAAGGTGAGGGGGCCAGATGGTGGTGCATCTGGCTGAGTGCACATGTTACAATATGCAAGGATCCAGGTTCAAATCCCTGGCTCACACCTGCAGGGAGAAAGCTTCATGAGGTGTGAAGCAGGGCTGCAGGTCTCTCTCTCTCTCTCTCTCTCTCTCTCTCTGTCTGTCTGTCTCTCTCTCTCCCCCTTTCCCTCTGGATTGCTCTCTGTCTCTATCCAATAAATAAAATAATATAAATAAATAAATAAAGGACTTGTTTTTTAGCAGGATAAAGTATTTGGTGTTTCCCATGCAAGACATTTTTCTGTCTTCTCCTGTGGACTTGTCTTCAAAGATAAGTGTGTTTCTCAAGAATGGCCTCACTGTGTGTAGGGGGGGGGACAGTTCTTTCTGGGAGATGACATTTGCATACCTGAAGAGTTCATTTGTCATTATATCTTTTGAATCAGGTAAATGAGTGGTTAAGTGAATGACAGCTGGGGGTCAGCAAAAGCAAAGTGTCAACAAAAGCAACTAGATGACCTCTTGAGCCACTTGCCTACTAGTTCGGAAGATCATTTTAAAGGGGCTAACCCAAGAATAGATGTGGCCATGCATCAGGGTGTATAGTACATAGTCTCTGCATGATACTTTATAAAAATAAAACTCACTTGATAATGCAAACAAACAAACAAAGGCACACCATAAGCATCCCTGCCTTATTCGGCAGAAACCACTAAACACCATAAGCCACCCACATGGCTTGGCGTCCCCAACGTCAACATGGAACTTAGCGTCACACCCAAGGCCCCACTGCTGCCTTCTCTGCTTCCTCTGGGGGTATTTCTCTACTTCCTCTTCCTTTCCTGCCTCTACACTGCTGTACACAGGGCCCCATGGGTGGTGAGAAAGGGCTGGGGGTTAGGGAGGGCAAGAGTCCACACAGAGTGAGAGTTGGGTGGTAGCACAGTGGGTTAAGCACAGGTGGTGCAAAGCACAAGAACCAGCGTAAGGATCCTGGTTTGAGCCCCCGGCTCCCCACCTGCAGGGGAGTCGCTTCACAAGCGGTGAAGCAGGTCTGCAGGTGTCTATCTTTCTCTCTCCCTCTCTGTCTTCCCCTCCTCTCTCCATTTCTCTCTGTCCTATCTAACAATGATGACATCAGCAACAACAATAATAACTACAACAATAAAACAACAAGGGCAACAAAAAAAAATAAATAAGAGTCCACAGAGTGTGGTGGGTGCACGGAATCTTCTCTTCAGGGGCTCCCCTCTAGTCCTTGGGGCCAGGAAAAGTATGACATGTATATTGGGGGGGGGTAAAGAGGAACATTTGTGTTTCTGTGCTGGGTGGGAATAAACAAAGACAAGTTGAGACTTCACTTTGGGGCAGTGTGACAGCTCACCTCCTGGGTAGTGCACTGCTTTGCCATGTGTATGACCCCAGTTTGAGTCCAACCCCTTGCAGCACTGGAGAAAGAGTGGGTGCTGTGGTCTCTCTCTCTCTCAGTTTACTATTATTTTTTTTAACTTGATAGCAGCATAGATAAATTGAGTGAGGAATAGAAAATAGGGAGGGAGGGAGAGAGAGACCTGTAGCCATGCTCCACTACTCATGAAGCTCCCCCCATGCAGGTGACGGAGGGGGCTTGAATCTGGGTCCTTGCACGTGGTGATGGGTGCGCTCAACCAGGCACGTCACTACCTGGCTCTGAAAAAAAGAAACTAATTCTTTTTTTTTATTGTTGTTGTAGTTATTATTGTTGTTATTGATGTTGTTGTTGTGAGATAGGACAGAGAGAAATTGAGAGGAGGGGAAGACAGAGAGGGGGAGAGAAAGACACGTGCAGACCTGTTTCATTGCGTGTGAAGTGACTCTCTTGCAGGTGGGGAGCCGGGGGCTCGAACCGGGAGCCTTAGGCTAGTCCTTACACCTTGCGACACCTGCGCTTAACCTGCTGCGCCACCACCTGACTCCCTCTCTCTCTATTTTTAATATAACGTATATATAACTATTTCACTTCACGCCACCTGCACTTAACCTACTGTGCTACCGCCTGACTCCCAAAAAAACTGATTCTTTTTAAAAAATATTTATTTCCTTTTGTTGCCCTTGTTGTAGTTATTATTGTTGTTGTTATTGATGTCGTTGCTGTTGGATAGGACAGAGAGAAATGGAGAGAGGAGAAGACAGAAGGGGAGAGAAAGATACACACCTGCAAACCTGCTTCACCACCTGTGAAGTGACTCCCCTGTGAGTGGGAGGCCAGGGGTTCGAACAGGGATCCTTATGCCGGTCCTTGTGCTTTGCGCCACATGCACTTAACTGCTGCACTACTGCCCGACTCCTAAAAAACTAATTCTTATGTATTGAATACAGGAAAGAGAAGAGAGAGAGAGCTGTAGCACTAAAGCTTACCCCTGCAGGTGGGAACTGGGGTCTTGCACCCAAGTCCTTGGGCACTATAATGTGTGTGTTCAACCAAGTGTGCCACATCTGGCCCCCTGAGATTTAAAAAAAATTTTTAAATTACCTTTATTTAGTGGATAGAGACAACCAGAAATTGAGAGGGTAGAGGGCATAGAGAGACAGAGAGAAACCTGCAGCACTTCTTCACCACTTGCAGAGCTTTCCCCTACAGGTGGAGACCAGGGGTTTGAACCCGGGTCCTTGAGCACTGTAACACGTATGCTCAACCAGGTGCATCACCACCCGGCCCCGAGATTTATTTATTTATTTATTTATTTATTTATTTAAATTTCTTTATTGGGGAATTAATGTTTCACATTCAACAGTAAATACAATAGTTTGTACATGTATAACATTCCCCAGTTTCCCACATAACAATACAAAACCCACTAGGTCCTCTGTCATCTTTTCTGGACCTTTATTCTTCCCTTCACCCAACTTTCATTGATCTTTTGTATGGTTTTCTTATTCTCAATGTTATTTATTTCTGCCCTAACTTTAGTGATTTCTGACCTTCTTGTTGCTTTAGGGTTCCTTTGTTTTTCTTCTTCTAGGTCTTGAAGATGTGCAATCAGGCTGTTTATTTGTGCTTTTTCTTGTTTCCTAATGTGTGCTTGTATAGCTATGAACTTCCCTCTCAGAATTGCCTTAGCTGTGTCCCAAATATTTTGATAGCTTGTGTCTTCATTCTCATTGAACTCTAGAAACATTTTGATTTCTTCCTTTATTTCCTCTTTGACCCAGAGGTTGTTAAGAAGTGTACTGTTGAGCTTCCACATTTTGGGACTATTACTAATCTTTTGTTGATTGTTGTGTTAGTTTAATTCCACTGTGGTCTGAGAAGATGCTTGGGATGATTTCAATGCTCTTGAATTTGATGATGCTGTCTTTGTGGCCTAACATATGGTCTATACTCGAGAATGACACATGTGCATTTGAGTAGAATGTGTATTCCAGTTTCTTGGGATGAATGACTCTGAAAATGTCCAATAGTTCTAGTTTATCTATCTCTTCATTTAGTTCCCTTATGTCTTTATTGATTTTCTGCCTGAATGATCTGTCAAGTTGAGAGAGTGGGGTGTTGAAGTCCCCTACTATGATTGTGTTGCTGTTAATATATTACTGTAGCTCTTTCAGTAGGAGTTTGATGTATTCAGATGGCTTCTCATTGGGTGCATAGATGTTAATAATTGTTAAGTCCTCTTGATTGATCCTCTGAGCATTAAGTAGTGTCCATTCCTATCTTTTTTAAATATTATCTATTTTAAAGTCTATCGTGTCAGATATGAGAATAGCTGTTCCTGCCCTTTTTTGTGGGCCATTGGCTTGTATGATAGTTTTCCATCCTTTCACTTTAAGTCTGTGTTTGTCTTGTTGAGTTAGGTGGGTTTCCTGTAGACAGCATATTGTTGGGTTGTATTTTCTGATCCATCTTCCTACTCTGTGTCTTTTAATAGGTGAATTCAGGCCATTGACATTTACTGATATCAAAGATTAAAGATATTTTTTAAATAATTTATTTCTTTATTGGGGAATTAATGCTTTACATTCAACAGTAAATACAATAGTTTGTACATGCATAACATTCCCCAGATTGCCATTTAACAATACAACCCCCACTATGTCATTCATCATCTTTCCTGGACCTGTATTCTCCCCACCCACCCACCCACCCCAGAGTCTTTTACTTTGGTGTAATACTCGATTGAAGATATTTTAACGCCATTCTTGTAGAGTTTTAGAGTGATCTGATATATGTCCTATTTATGGTGGTCTGAATGTTTATAGAAGACCTTTCAGAACTTCTTTCAGGGCAGGCTTGGTGATAGTTGATTCCTTTAACTGTTGCTTGTCTGAGAAGGTTTTGATGCCTCCATCTAGTCTGAATGACAGTCTAGCAGGATATAGTATTCTTGGTTGAAAGCCTTTCTCATTGAGCACTCAATAGATATCTTGCCATTCTC